>NC_086177.1:102806136-103119659 GCF_023053635.1 Elgaria multicarinata webbii | reverse complement strand
AGAGATGCAGGGGCCTCAAATGCAGCCCTTCCAGGCCCCCCTCCTCCAGGCATTTTGCATGGAGAAGAGAGGATTCCCACTGGCATGGGATGCTGTGCTGGTGCCCCCACCTCCCGCCCCCTACCAGCAAGCCTTTGGGGTGGCTCTGCAGTCCCATTGCCGAAGTTGGTGGGGAGGTGTAGGGGTGGGCTTGGGGAGGCAGACGGGCACACTCACCAGCTGATGTGTCTTCGTCCACATCCCTGCTGAGTGAGGTGGTTTCGCTGGCGTCCTCACACATGTCCTGGGAGCCCACAGGAAGAGAGGGTGGTGGCTGAGTGGCTCGGGAAGTTACACGTGTGGACTGTGTCCGAGTAATTGTCAGACTGCCTGCCACGCGTTTGGGGCGCGTCGTGGTATCCCCACGGAGAATGGAATGTAATTTCTCATAGTAGGGGCACGTGGTGGCATTGTTGCCTGACCTCTCATTATGGTTCCTTACACGCCGGTACTCTGACCGCAAGCTCTTGGTTTTAGTGCGACACTCTTTGGCGGTTCGGTTATGGCCTCTCCTGGCCATCTCCCGTGCCACTTCTTCAAACACATTAAAGTTGCGGTGGCTAGCCCTCAGCTGCTGCTGAATCCTTTCTTCTCCCCAAATGTCCAGCACATCTAGGATCTCATGGTGTCTCCATGTCACGCCCCGCCCTTTTGGCCCCATGCCTGATACCTATTCAGGGGCTAAGCAGAGAGAACGGGGCTCGTTACTTTCCGCATCGGAAGGGCAGGGGAGTGCAGTGAACCATTTTAAAGGGGCTTCCCTCACCTGCTGCCGGGTGGCCGCTGGAAGATGACCGCCCACCCTCGCTTGCTGCCCTCTGGCAGCCGGTTCCCTCCAGCTGGCTGCCCACCCACACCCACAGTAGCTCACCAGCCACTTTTCCGGTCCTCCGGTCCTGCGCGAAATGTAGTTATGGGAATAAAATAGCCGCTCCGCCGCGCTGCCCCAGCTGGCGGACTGCGCGCAAATGGTGGAGGCGGCTTGACCGAAGCCGCTGGCCACTCCCCTAAGCACGCCTTTTCCTGACCCTACATCTGCATGGGCACTCTGCATGGCCACTCTGTGCCTACATCTCCCATCATGCCTCTGAGGTGTCGGCGGCGATGACCGCCTCTGTGCCCTGTGCCCCATCCCAAGGAGCCAACCCACATCTGGCCGTAGCCATGGCAGCAGCCCACAAACAGCTCTGCCCTCTGCCAGCCTGGTACCCACACTAACAGGCAGCGTACAGCACCGCCATTATGCGGCCACGGTAGCTGCCCACCGCAAGGAGTCACCAGCCACTTTTCCGGTCCTCCGTTCCTGCGCAAACTGTCACTGGGGAAATAAAAAAAAAAAGCCGCTCCGCCGCGCTGCCCCAGCTGGCGGACTGCGCGCAAATGGCGGAGGCGGCTTGACCGAAGCCGCTGACCACTCCCCTTAGCACGCCTTTTCCTGACCAGTGCCGACCGCAGTGACCTCACATCCTCCCACACGTACTCCGAATTACCGCGGGACAGCAGGAAAAGGCGCACTACAACTCACTTTTTTAAAGTCGGGAGAAAGAGGCTTCACCGCGGGATAACGGCGGATCCTCGTGAACGTCATCTGGAAGCCTCGACGTGGCTGCGGAAGGTAACGCGCGCTAGAGCCTCGTCTAGTAACGCCCTAAGTGGTATAAAAACAGTATCAAAATAAATAAATAGGGATCAGTACTGAGAACGTTTGTGAAACTCTTTGAGCACATAAGGGCAGGCAGGAATACAGGAGACATAGGCCTTAGCTAGGCCTAAAGGTTTATCCCAGGATTGTCCCTGCCTGCTCCCAGGATAGTCTGTGTGTAATTTACATGAACAGGGATGACCACGGGACAATCCCGGGATAAACCTTAGGTCTAGCTAAGGCCATAGTTCCACTCCTGCTTTTTTTTTTCTTTTTTAACAGTGGAACAATGATACTCTCATCTGGTGGAGCACTTGGTAATTGACACGAGGTGATAATGCGGCTTTTAGGTTTTACTATTGTTTGTGACAGATCAGCATAGAGAGAGTCAGAGAATGAGGGAAATAATCAGGAAGAGCCAGGATGCATCTTTCCTTTCCTTTGATGCGTGCCCTACTTCACGCTAGCAATTTGAATGGTAATTCAAAGGTCAAGGTGGCATTTCAGTTTGCTGAAGATCTATTGCTGAAGCTCAATGTGTTTTATATGTTGAACATAGGCAGGCAGAAATAAGTACCACTGAGCTCAGTGCTCCTTACTCCCAGGTAACTGTGGTTAAGGTTGGTTATGGTTGTAGTCATGCCTCTTAAACTTCATTGGGAGATTTTATTAGTGGTTTGTTTGTTTTGGATGTCTGTGTTTTATGATGGAGTTTTTAACCGGTGTTAGCTCCTTTGAGAATAAATAAAAAGAATAAAGAAAAATGATCTCTCTCTCCCTCTCTCTCTCTCTCTCCATCCAACCCTATAAGGCCATCAGGTTGGGCTCGATGGCCTTATAGGCTCCTTCCAACTTTACTATTCTATGATTCTATGATTCTAGTGACCGATCTATCTCCTCGGTGTGTGTGACTATGGATTCTCCATGGGGGTGAGGATACAGAGGTTGTCCTTTAGGAGTAAAGGACCCGGAATAATGGGTTCAAGTTACAGGAATGCCCAATTCCAGCTGAACATCAGGGAAAACATCTTGGCTGTTAGAGCAGTACAACAATGGAGCCAATGACCTAGGGAGGTTCTCCCACACTGGAGGCCTTCAAGCTGCAGCTGGACAGCTACTATCAGGGATGCTTTAAGGTGGATTCCTGCATTGAGCAGGGGGTTGGACTCAATGGCCTTACACGCCCCTTCCAACCTTACTATTCTACGCTTCTCTGAACCTGAGGACAGCAGGCCAAACCTGCCCCTCTTGTGGTCTCATTCTGGCTCTCTCGGGTTCCCCAGATGACCACATACCTTTCCCCCCAACTCTTGATCATTTGGTGCTTTCCTAGCTTTTGTGCAGTTGTTTTTATCCCGTTCCAAAAGCTTGAAATGCATCTACTAAGGCTTAGTTACTGGCAGCAAAAGCTTTAAGCAAAAATATGCTGGTATATTTATTTATTTATTTAATTATTTACTGCACTAATATATTTATTTATTTATTTATTTATTTATTACATTTCTATACCGCCCAATAGCCGGAGCTCTCTGGGCGGTTCACAAAAAATAAAAACATTCAAAGTATAAAACAACAGTATAAAACCATAATATAAAATACAATATAAAAGCTCAACCAGAGAAAAACAGCAGCAATGCAAAATTACGAATTTAAAACACCAAGTTAAAATTT
Organism: Elgaria multicarinata webbii; assembly: GCF_023053635.1. Lineage (NCBI taxonomy): Eukaryota > Metazoa > Chordata > Lepidosauria > Squamata > Anguidae > Elgaria > Elgaria multicarinata. The sequence goes on along the minus strand of NC_086177.1, from coordinate 103,116,307 downwards.
ATTTATAGACTGTTAAAAAGCTGGGAGAATAAAAAGGTCTTCACCTGGCGTCTAAAAGCATATAATGTAGGTGCCAAGCGAACCTCCTTAGGGAGCTCATTCCACAGCCGGGGTGCCACAGCAGGGAAGGCCCTCCTCCTGGTAGCCACCTGCCTCACTTCCTTTGTCAGGGGCTCGTAGAGAAGGACCCCTAAGGATGACCTTAGGGTCCGGGCAGGTACATACGGGAGGAGGCGTTCCTTCAGATAGCCTGGCCCCAAGCCGTTTAGGGCTTTAAATGTTAATACCAGCACTTTAAATCGGGCCCGGACCTGGACTGGCAGCCAATGAAGCTGGAAAAGGACTGGCATGATGTGGTCTCGTCGGCCAGTCCCTGTTAGTAAGCGTGCTGCCCTGTTTTGTACCAGTTGAAGTTTCTGGACCATTTTCAAAGGCAGCCCCACGTATAACGCATTGCAGTAATCCAAACGATAGGTTATCAGAGCATGGATAACTGTAGCTAGGCTATCTCTGTCCAGATAAGGGCACAGCTGGTATATCAGCCTAAGCTGGTAAAAGGTGCTCTTTGCCACTGAGTTCACCTGTGCCTCAAGTGACAGTTCTGGATCCCGCCTTTTTTCCTCCAAGGAACCCAAGGTGGCATTCATAATCCTCCTCCTCTCCATTTTTATCCTCACAACAACAACCCTGTGAGGTAGGTTGGGCTGAGAGTCTGTGACTGGGCCAAAGTCACCCAGTGGGTTTCCAAGGCAGAGTGGGGACTAGAACCCGGATGTCCCGACTCCCAGACTGACACTTTAGCCACTACGTTAACACACTGGTATTTTGCCCTGCCCCGTTTTGCCTTTGTCCCTGCCCACCACTGGAATGTGGTCCTCAAGAGCTTCTCTAAAATGAAATTCAGCCTTCAGGCTTGAAGATCTTCGACATCCCCTGGCTCCGTGGAGGCTGGTGGCTCCGATGTCAGTGGAGCTGAGTCTCTGCTCTGGGTTTTAGTCAGAGCCTGTCAGAACTCTAAAGGAACTACCCAAACTATCCTTTTGTGGCAGCCGTAATTTGCAACAGTAGATCTACAGCAGGTCAGAGTGGCTATCCTGGAGGACGAGCGGCTCACTGGCACGAGTGGAGGCTTCAGGAAAGTCCCATGGACAGACAGGTGGAGGGCAGTGGCTGGCCAACTGACCTGAAGTGCTTTGACTGCTTCGGGCCGAGGCAGCCCAATCTAGTTCCAAATTTGATTCGTGTCTAGGTGGGCCGAATCAACCTGCTTCAACTCAGATTCGTGGGTCACGACCGAGGCGAAGCTCACCCTGATTTCCAACTGAGTTCAATGTATTTACTCCATACTAAGGGGGTGAAGCATTGCAGCCTTATTCTGCTTTTCTAGGCTTAGGGGTAGACCCAGAGAAATTCAGAGCATTGAAGATGCCACATTTGGCCCTTTCTACACCTAAGTGTTCTCCCAGGAAAATGTAGGGATCATCCCTGCCTGCTTTCAGGATCCCCTGTGTGGCATTTGGATGCACAGGAACGATCCCGGGATGATCCCGGGATATAGGGCTGGTGTAGACACGCCCTTTGACTGCAGCAAGCCTTACCGGGTACATCATCAGCTATTTATATTTCTCTAGCCATTGCCCACCTGTTTTCAAGATCATTACAGCCATAAAGGCTAGAAACATTTTCTTTTTTTAAAAAAAAAAAAGGAGGGGGAGAAAAGAAAATTAAAGCTGAGGTTCTCAGGTTGCTGATTATTAAATTCATACAATGTGATGACAAAAGCATAGAATGCATACACTTCTGGCGACTGTCCATGGTAAAAATCAGAAAGAAAGAAAAAGCCCTATGAGCGATGCCAAAACAATCCTGTTGGCACAGCGTATTCACGTATCAAACGGAAGGCTTTCTTTCTTAACCGGTGTGCTGACGGATGGGAGGTTTTCTGGCAACCTGGCTCAGGGTCTCAAGGCTACGTCGCGACCAGGCTGCTAATGCATTCAGCAACACAAACAAGCATTCCCGGGCTGTCCCAGGTGCTAGACACAGTGTCACAGGCGGCATGCCTTGGCTCGGGAGCTAGACTGTCTGGGGAAAAGATTTTTGCAATCCAGACTTCTTTTGGGCAAAGGAGCGGTTGGCAGCTCTGTAGGAACAAATGCTTCAGGGGGACTCTAGGATATCAGACACTCAAGGAGTACGTGGGTCTTGCAGGAAAGATTGTGGCCCTGATCCAGGTCTAGTCACAGTTATCAGATGGTGGCTCAGAATAGAGGTGTGTGTGTGTGTGTAATCCAAACTAGGGGTGTGCACGGACCCCCCGATCCTCTTCGCGCCCGATCCGCAAGTTGCAGATCAGGCCCGCTCCGCCCTGCCTTGATCCGCCTAGGGGACACTCCACTCCGCTGTGGAACTCCGGCTCCGAATCGGAGCTCCGCAGTGGTGGGGAGTGGTGCCAGGTAAACCCCCCTCCCTCCTCTCCCTTACCTGCATCCTCCCACGGCAGCCGCGGGACCGTGGACGGATGCAGGTAAGACCCCTCTCCCCCTTGCCCCCTTACCTGGCTCTGCTGCCGTCACCGCATGGGCGGCAGTGACAGCGGCAGGGCCAAGTAAACCCCCCTTACCTTTTTTTCGGAGCTCTGGATCGAGGCGAAGGATCCGCCTTCACCTTGATCCGCTCCACAGTGCTCCGCAGATCCCCCAATCCTCTTCACCTCCACCTTAACAGGAGGGAAAGCCCCCGATCCGCTCCTGCTTCTTCGGTCCGAGAAGAAGCGGAGCGCATCCCTAATCCAAACCCATGTGGTCTGTTGAACTTCAAATACTAAATCCTAGCAGTAAACAGGGGTTGCTAATTTGGTAATTTGCAGTGCAATCCTAAACATGTTTACTCAGAAGTAAGTCCCATTGAGTTCAATGGGGCTTGTTCCATGAAGTGCGCATGTTTAGAATTGCAGCCTTAATTGCCTTGTTTATCAAGGCAGCTCCTTGACAGGGTTCTAAAATAGGGGATGGATGAAACTGTAAATTTCTGTTCTGCTCAGATTCTCATTTTCCCCATGTTAAGTTCATTCTGTTCCACTTTTCCTTGTGGATGCATTTTGGCAAGCGATTTTCATGATATGATGTCTTTTTGTATGCACTTCCCCCTAAAATAGTTATTTTTGTGTGCATTTTCCTGTTTAAAAGCATTTTTGTATGTGTTTTTTTTAAAAGAAAAAAATTGTGAACTGCATTACAAAATTTGGAGAAGTGTGAATATCGATGTATAGCTGTGTTTGGGTTCCTGTGAAGGAGGTGCAAATTTAGGAGGTTTGCAAACTGAACAAATTCCTTACTCACCTTAATCTAAATTCAGGCCTGCTGCACGGTTTCTTCTAGCCAAGGGGAGAGAGGCTGGGTTGTGCGCAATGGAATCATCCAGTGTTAATTCACTGTGGGCTCATCTACACCAAGCAAGATATTCCACTATGAAAGTGGTATGAAAGTGGTATATAAAACGCAGAAGCCACATGACTGCTTTATAGCGGTATTGTAGTGCACTGTAGGATCTACACTATTGCTTTATAGTGGTACTGAAGTGCATTGACAACTGTAGGGGCCCATCGACACATCTACACCAAGCAGGATATAGCACTATGAAAACGGTATGAAAGCGGTATATGCCCTGTGTCAATGGGCCCCAACAGTTGTCAGTGCACTTCAATACCGCTATAAAGCAGTAGTGTGGCTCCTGCCTTTTATATGGGCTCATCTGCTTGGTGTAGATGAGCCCTGTGTTGGAATACAGCACACAGCCAGTTCAAGAAGGCTCAAATTAGCATTGGGATACAGGTGAGGTTGAGCACAGCATCCAGGTAAGTACCATTTCTTCACATGGAAGATTATTTCCACATGTGGGCCTCTCTCCCTAGATTTGTTCCACCCCCCACCCACCCATGCTATGTCTGTCTTTTGGGGGTGGGTGGGGAGAAAGAGATCTGCTTACATACCCCGTTCTGTCCTTCCGATTTCTTTGCTCACAAATAGGGTGGAGAATTTTGAGAGGCCGTTTGTGCATAGCTCTAATAAATATATTGCATTGGAAATCGGAGTTGCTATGATTCTCTCGCCTAGCTTTGAAGTCAGTCTTACCCATGTGCTGGACTGCTTGGCAAACAGGCTAACCAGGTTGTCAAGGGGCTTAAAGGAAGCTCTGGAAAGAGGTCAGTCTTTCTCCATACATAAAAGCCCAAAGATTGTCCTCTCCTGTGAGCAGGATAAGGGATATGAAAAAGACACGGGAGAGATAGCAGTGGTGGTGCTACCTCTGGAGAATACCGACAGAAGAGTGTCTTCCAGCCTGCACTGCCTGCTGAGTCGGGATGCTGTGAATGCCCGACTGGGTCTGGGAATCCTGCAGAAACCATGTACATTGATGGTGCTATATAAATAAATAATAATAATAATAATAACCCCTGTGTCAGCACCCCCACACACACCCAGTCCCAGTTGGGCACTCCTGACCGAGCGCAGCGCCCCACCAGTCAGCAACCACCTGCACTCATGCCAAAATCACACACTTCCCCTTCCTGTGTCAATGGCGGCCACCACTGATGCAGATAAGGGAGGTGCCCAATTTCAGGGCGTGGGCGGGCGGCTGCCAAGCGGCTGCTGAGTGCTTGCCAGGACCTTGTGATCCTCTTCTGAGGCTCGTGCAGCTTGGGGAGCTGGGGCAGGCAGCTGTGGTGGCGTGACGAGTACCTACGAAGGTGAATGTAGATGCGTTTGCCCACCCCTACAGTTGTGGGATGGAGGTGCAGAAGTACTGACTTGTCACACCTTCAAAGAGGGACTGAGCTCTATAAAGTTGGAAATCTATTCATCCTGCTTGCTTCTAGCAGGGCAGTGAGGCAGGGTCATCTACAGACAAGATTAGGGACTCCCCACATATGCAATGAAATATTCCTTTATAAAATTCAAAATGGAGAAATGTAACAACAACAACAACAACAACAAACCCATCCCAGTGAGGACTCATTTCTCTCCAGGCTCCACAGACCGTTGGGGCAATTGAGGGCATCTCTTGGTACTGCTCTTTGGGGAGGTGTTCCAAATTGTTTATCCTGCTCCCTCTTGGTTTCCTTGCAGCCCTGAATGTGTACCTTTGTGGAAAGGTAAATCCATTATCGTCAACTGATGCTGCCCTGCTTTATCCCTCTGGCTGTCGAAGGGGCCCATTCTAGAGATGGCTTATCATTAGAGATTTAAAGTCCCTGAGAGTCTTTCTTGAGAAGACATCCCCTCACGCCCCCCTGCTCATTGGTTTTATGGGATTTGTAATAAAACACTCTAAATAGCTTACTTAACAGGTCAACATTTTTTTAAAAAATAGCGAAACTGCAATTCCCAGCACATTTCAATTCACTGAGGGGGGATGCTAGAAGTTTACAGCTAATGAAGTATTGAGGAGGCTGATTACCTAATCTTCTCCTGGGAACTTGGCAGCGAGGCAAACGATAGCCAAGTGTTGTGCTGTCACCAGAGTTTTCAAGGGATAAAGTGAATGAGGAATGAGAATGAGCCAGCGGGATGTGATGGTCGGTGGAGGCTGGTGGCTCTGGTGTCAGTGGGGTTATGAATCCATTTTGGGTTTCAGTCAGAACCAGATAAAACTTTTAAGGAGCTGTCCAAGGTGTTGAAGCTATTTAGGGGATAAGGTTCAGAACCTTGGATAGTTCTTCTAGAGTTCTGGCTGAAGCCCAGAGTGGATTCACAGCCCCACTGAAATTGGAGCCATCAGCCCCCACTGGTGGTGGTTGCAATGTTGGGCTTGAACCAAGGACCATTGGACTCAAATCCCACCAGCTCTGTAGCACATTGGGTGACTTCGGACCAATCAGTATGTCTTAGCCTAACCTATGTTTTGGGACTGTTGTGGGGATAAAAAAGATGGTGAGAAGGAGTGGAGACCCATGTTATGCCACCTCCATTTCTGTGTAAGGGGAAGGACTGGGTGAAGTGTAATAAATCTTATTTTAAAGCTTTCTTGTTGTTGCAAGATTCTTGGCAGTGGATAACTTTTCCCAGATTAGTCCTGAGGCTAAAAAGAGTGATGCCATGTCAGCATCTTTATAGGTGAAAAATTGCTGACATTAAAATGAAATGAAGTGGGCATTGGCAATGACCTACCAGTCTGACATGCTGAGTGTCCATGCCTTCTAGTGGTGCAGGTACAATATTAGTGAAAAATGGGTCTTACGGTTTGCACACTTGCATGCACTCCTCTACCCAACCATAGAATCATAGAACAGTAGAGTTGGAAGGGGCCTATAAAGCCATCAAGTCCAACCCCCTGCTCAATGCAGGAATCCACCCTAAAGCATCCCTGACAGATGGCTGTCCAGCTACCTCTTGAATGCCTCTAGTGTGGGAGAGCCCACAACCTCCCCAGGTCATTGGTTCCATTGTCGTACTGCTCTAACAATCAAGAAGTTTTTCCTGATGTCCAGCTGGAATCTTGCTTCCTGTAACATGAGCACATTATTCCGTGTCCTGCACTCTGGGAGGGTCGAGAAGGGACCCCTGATTGGGTAGTATTCACAAGCACATGAAGGAGCCCTATGTAAATGCAGGTGTGTGCATGTGAGGTCTTTTTTGTTTGGAGGGGCATGTGCTTGATGTTTCTCTGTTTTAATAGAGTGATCTGGAACCACACCAGAAGAGCAACCAAATCACTCGGGTAACACAAGAGCTGCCTTTTCCATCCACTTGTGTGGAATACGTGGAGAGTGTTTGAGGAAGAGCCAATACAAGGATGTAAGGAAAGCGAAGATGTCACCATAGCAATTGGAGAGAATGACAGCAACATTTCAGAAACAAGCTGCTCTTAATTACCACTTGCCATCGACACTTGAAGGTTGCTTCCTGTCCTTCCCTCTGGAAGGTTTCATCTAACAATTAAAAAACCCACCACCACTCCATAATGATAGAGACCGTCCACCACCTGTCCAATCCATGATGTACAGACTGCAATTTCCTGGTTTTAATTTCTTCTCATTACTTCTGTGTAAGCCAGTTCCAACAATCAGTTACACACTTACAATCACTGTGGGTGTTTTAGTTGACCGGAAAAGGCATTTGCTCTTCAGCTCTCTTTTCAGAATTGTGTGTGTGTGTTGAAGTGTGCAAGTGAAACTAAAGGGGGCAGCCCCAAATTTAGCGTTAGGTATGAAGGCTGAAAAGTGTGATGCAGAAATGGATGAACCTGTCAATTTCAGGTTTTCTCGGTTTCTTATTTTTCCAGGCTTAAATTTGGCTTGTCTCAGAACTTGAGCATTTTTTTTTTTTAAAAAAAAGAAGCTTGCATGAAATTTCATAAGCAGTTTTATTCATATTTCTCCTAATACATGCATTTTTTGTATGCATTGTTGCCTAATATACACATTTTTTGCAAGCAGTTTTCCTAATAAAACTTGCATTTGAACATCCCCCTCCCCCAATATACACAGTATTGCATGCACTTTTTGATTGGGGAACTCAACTGCAAAATTTGGAGAAGTGCAAATTTGGAAGCGTAGCTGAGTTTTGGTTTTCATAGTGGTTAGAAAGTGTGAAATTAGGAAAGTTCAAATTAAAATGGGAACTGAATGAATTTCTGTCCCATCGCTAGTATCACACAAGGCATTGCACATCACAGGTGGGAGACTCACTACTTGCTACTTTGAGCCAGGTTGGGTGTAGTAAGGGGGTATGGATGGGAGCAACATTTGTAAATGGGGGAATGTTCTTGGAGTACTAACTGAACAAGAGAGCTGCCATTTTGGTGGCTGGTCTTCACACTAACTCCCCCAGTTTGGAGATCCCTTGGCCGTTACAGTCTGTGCTGAACGAAACAGCTGAGAGAGCTGGCCAAAACTAAATCAAGATGCGTGGGTTTTGTCCACAAATTGACAACCTGAGTGCCAGTTCATGCAGGTTTGTTCATAGATCATTGGCAGCAGTATCATGCCTCACTTACATGCATGAATTGGCCATCACAGTTCAGTTGGTTAAGCCTCACCTATCACCTGATGTCATCCCAGGGAAAATACTTATCAATGGAGACAGTTGACATGGTGAGCAGTGAGTCAGAGCGTTGACTGAGCAACCTACGTGCATTTGTGAAAGAACTCCAAGGCCTAATCTACACCAAGCAGGATATTTCACTATGAAAGCGGTATATAAAAGGCAGGAGCCACACCAAGCAGGATATAGTGGTATGAAAGCGGTAGATGGTTTGGGTCAATGGGCCCCAACAGTTGTCAGTGCATTTCAATACTGCTATAAAACAGCAGTGTGGCTCCTGCCTTTTATATACCACTTTCATAGTGCAATATCCTGCTTGATGTAGATTAGGCCTTAGGCTCTGTGCTCTCTGGTCTTCTCTCAGTGGACACCAGACTCAATACCACTTGTCCTGCAGATCCAGGACTGTGTATCCTGACATGTGAAATGGAAATACCAAAACAGGAAGTGAATTAATTGCACTTCCCCTTTTCAGATTTCTTTACTTTATTTACAGCATCTAGACAGATTCCGGAGTGGTGAACAACAAAAGATAAAATGATAGAAAGACAGAAGAAATAAAACATGTTAAAATTGTTATTTTAAAAAAAACAGTACTGATAAACACTGTGGCTGATCAGTCAAGGAAGGCTTCCTGGAATAAAGCTTTTTTCTAGAGGGTGCTAGAAACAACACAGTGTTGGCGCTTAACTGACCTCCAGAGGCAGGGAGTTCCATAGAAATGGGGCCACCACACTGAAGTCTCTTCTGCAGGTGGACTTCAGTCAGGCCATAGGACCATTTGGAACAACCAGGAGCAAGGGGAATGTATGAAGGGGAATAGGTTACTCACTTCACTAGTGGGGAGATGAGTGAGGAAGTCCTCTCATACTTGCACATGAAAAGTGGAAACACGGCCAACCTGCCCTCACACTTCCTGTTCTGCCACTCAGAGAGAGAGAACAACATCAAGCAGTATTTGGGCCATTCACTAAGATCACTTTTATTTACCACTTTTTAAATTCTTTAAAGAAAAAAAGAGAGAGATCCATAATAACTCAGAATCTGAGGTACTGACCACCAGCTTGCAAGATGACTGTCATCAACCTCCAAATGTCCACCTAGAGAGTAGCAGAGGATGGGGTCAGCGGCAAATAGGTCAGCACTGTGCTGGCAAACTTTATATTTTTCTTCCGGTATTCATGGTGGTACTATGATTTAAGTGAGTTTAACATATGGATGCTTAGAGTATTTCTTCTTATCAGGATTGGCAAACATTGTTGTTGTTTTGCTCTAACATATCAGGAATGTAGAAGCAATGGTAAAGGATGAAAAGTGGTAGGAGGTGTGGAGAAGAGAAACACTAACTGTGTTCTTTATAGCTGAACGAAGACCATTAAGACCAGGGTCTAAAATTACCTAGCTGCACCCCTGGGTCCAACAATTTGATAATTTGGGCCATTATTTTCTGTCCACTTTGAGCAAAATTTAGACTTGTGGGGTCTTCTTTGCTTCTCATTAGAACTCTGAGCCTCACTGCTGATCAAAGTTTCATATACAATAGCAGCTCAGAAAGGCAAACAAAGAATTGGGGAACAAGGAATCTCTGACCACATGCTCAGCCCAGGAATGTATTTTCAGAAGCAGAAGTTGGAGTTGGTACAAGCATCCTTTTATAACCAAATCTATGCCTATTCTCCCTCCTTCCCACAGGCTTTCTTGATTTCAGCAGCCTGATTTAGGAGGGGGAGAGGGTCTCTGTTGTTATTTATTTATTACATTTTTATACCGCTCAATAGCCGAAGCTCTCTGTTAAACCATTGTCAGTGGGAAACGTCTGCTGATCTAATCTAAATCACCTACAGATGGGGTGACCATATGAAAAGGAGGACCGGGCTCCTGTAACTTTAACGGTTGTATAGAAAACGGAATTTCAGCAGGTGTCATTTGTAGGCATGCAGCACCTGGTGAAATTTCCTCTTCGTCACAGCAGTTAAAGCTGCAGGAGCAGTACTAGAGTGACCAGATACAAAAGAGAGCCGAACTCCTGCAGCTTTAACTGTTGTGATGAAGAGGGGATTTCACCAGGTGCTGCATGCATACAAATGGCAACTACTTTTCAATACAACTGTTAAAGATACAGGAGCCCTGTCCTCCTTTCCATATGGTCACCCTACCTACAGACCCAGCAGTAGATTCCAATCTATTATCTGGTACTGCTGGTTTATACAAAGTAGGGTGTGGAACTTCTTTCAGTCTGAGGGAGAAGCTCTTGGGGGCTGCATTCCAGTGGTGAGCAAAAGGGGTGGAGTCAAAGTACAGCTGGGAAGGTTTGAGGCCTACTGAGGCAAGGTATTAAAGTCAGGCCTTACAGGCCTGTGGTTTTTCTGTTGGGAGAGGATATCCCTGAGAAGGTTAGTTTCATTTCTCCAGTTAACATTCATTCCCTGGTTAAGTTTCATTTCTTCAAAGTGGGAAGAGTACTTTCTGTTTTGGGGGAAGAGGGTATAAAAGAGTGATAGAACCAGAGCCCGTCCAGAGCCAGAGCACAAAGAGAACATAAGTAAGGAGCAGAAAGATGAAGCTTGAAGAAGTCTAGGTGCAGCTTAGGGTAAAAGAACTTGCATTTTTGCAATTTTTATTTTCTTTTAGTACCTTTTGTATCACTCAGTTCTATTGACTAAGTACCTTTAGTTGTAAGTTGCTTGTTTTACCTTACTAGTAAACTGTTGTGCTAAGCCACAAGTGTCTGGAGTGTCAGTCACCCCACGTGTGCAACCTAAGACCCACATCACTGGAAAGGGGAAGGTAAAAAGAAAGAGAGTGGGACTTTTAAAGAGGCAAGAGATCATTAAGGAGTCACCCAGGGGGTCCAGATCATAGATGGAATCCTAACAACAACATATTTTAGCTTACAGCTGTTGCTGCCTATAAATAAGCCTTAGAATAAGCAATTCAAACAAAAGCTGGAAACCAAGAAATAATAGGGCATCAAGAAGTATGCAAACAACCTGGTGACATAGGAATGGGGCATGGCTATTTGGGAACTGCTGGAGAGCTGGATCGGGACCCTAGGCACTAGGCCAGAGGTACTACGTCCTTGGTATAAAGGCTTTACATTGCTGGCACCTTCATTTTCCAACTCTTATTTATAGGAAACCTCTCTTGAAATTCAGTATAGCCTCGTGTGGTGCAGAGCGGTAAATAGGGTGACCATATGAAAAGGAGGACAGGGCTCCTGTATCTTTAACAGTTGTATTGAAAAGGAAATTTCAGCAGGTGTAATTTGTATATATGGGGAACCTGGGGAAATTTCCTCTTCATCACAACAGTTAAAGCTGCAGGTGCCCTGCCCTCTTTTAAATCTGGTCACTCTAGTATAGCTCCTGCACCTTTCTGTTGTGATGAAGAGGGAATTTCACCAGGTTCTCCATATATACAAATGACACCTGCTGAAATTCCCTTTTCTATGCAGTTGTTAAAGATACAAGAGTCCTGTCCTCCTTTTCATATGGGCACCCTACGGTAAAGCAGCAGTTTCTGCAGCTGAAACTCTCCCCACGGCCTGAGTTCGATCCCAGCGGAAACTGGTTTCAGGCAGCCGGCTTGGGTCAACTCAGCCTTCCATCCTCCCGAGGTCGGTAAAATGAGTACCCAGTTAGCTGGGGGAAAGGCAATAAAGGCCGGGGAAGGCAACGGCAAACCACCCCGCTATAAGGCCTGCCAAGAAAACGTCACCGAAAGGACAGATTGAAGTACAATTTCCTCATGTCTTTTAGCAAGACAAAACAACAACTACTTCTTCTTCTTCTTCTTCTTCTTCTTCTTCTTCTTCTTCTTCTTCTTCTTCTCCTCCTCCTCCTCCTCCTCCTCCTCCTCCTCCTCCTCCTCCTCCTCCTCCTCCTCCTTGAGATGAAAACTACTAATCATCTAACATGACCACAAATTTATTGTACCCCATGCAACAGACAAAATGGAAGAAATACAGTTGGGACCAGACCTCACGGAAGATTTTATAAAGCTCCATTTCTAGAATTTAAATGGCTTCATTTTCCCAAGAGCGATCAGCCCTTGCCAAGCTGGTGCTTTGGAAAATAAGAGATGTCAGAAGCGCATTTTGTGATGTAAAGGCACATAGAAAGCGAGCCTGGGAACTGACTGGCAGAGTTTATAATTAGGCCCCCATTTTCCAAAATTATGACTAGTAATTGCTGCTACCTGAGAAACATTCCAAGAGAGTCCCAAGTTCGGCATTTTTCTTCCTTAATGGAGTTTGCTACTATTTTCAGCTGCTTCTTCGATGTAAATGTTTTTACAATCCCCAAAGCAACTAACTTATATTGAGATTTGAAAGCAGAAAGAGTCCACCCCATGGATTATGTTTTATGGCAGAAGCAGGTTATTTTGAGAGCGAGCTCAGGTCGGTCTAAAATGGAGCAACAGTCTCTTGGGTCTGTTTCTCACATCTTTAGGCAAGCTACTCTTTTCTCAGCCCACACATCTGCAATACGGAGAAAAACACTAGTCTGTCTTTCCAGATGGTTGTCAGGTAGAACTGGGAAACCTTCTCTCACCCACCTCAAGGTGCCACATTCCCTTGGGGGTAATCTGTCATGGCAATATGGCAGCAATGGACGTGGCACAGATGGTCCTCGGGTGGCCAGTTTCCCTCTTTTACAGAGGAGAGTCCTCTTTTTGAAGGTGCTGCCATATTCACATCTTGTCAAAAGATAACGAACCATTAGAACTGGTGTCCATCCACAGTTAGCAACTCAACAGGTTAGGCACACAGTCTGGTCACAGTCTTCCACAATGTGGTGAGATGTACTGTATTTCTATGTAAATTATAACCATTATTTCTAAATGTGCATCTATACATTTGCATGTATACATAATCTTGTGCCGAAGCCACGTACAAGGTGATGTTACTGTCATATAAAGCCCTAAACCACTTGGAACCAGGATACCTAGCAGACTGCCTTCCCTTATACATACCCAGGTGACCTTTAAGATCAGCAGAGGAGGTCTTGCTGGTCATTCCAAAATGAACAGAAAGTTGCCATGAGGTATTCAGATGGCAGGGCCTTCTCTGCAGCAGCACCCACCATTTGGAAAACCCTCCCCCATGTAGTTTGGGAGGCAGAAAATGTGGCATCATTTAAATGCCTCCTGAAGACACACTTCTTCACCCAGGCTTTCCCTGGGCCGCAAGTAAACTAATTATGCCACTCCATTTTACTGCTCCTTTATTGTAGTTGGAAGTGTTTTATGCTGTGTTTTAATATTGTGTTTTTAATATTGTATTTTAATGTTGTGAACTGCTGAGAGATTCTATTATCTTCAGAGGTATATAAATTTTACAAATAAATTAAAAAAAAACACAAAAATTAGCGTATGCAAATGTACAAAACACTGTCCTCTTATGTCCTCTTTTTGGGTGATTCACGAGTGGCCATGTGTTCAGCATCCATCTGTTCACACACACATATCCTCCTGTTCTTCCCATATGAGTCCCATCTACATAAGAAAAGCCATGCTGGATCACACCAAGGTTCCATCTAGTCCAGGACTCTGTTCACATGGTGGCCAACCAGCTGTGGACCAAGGAACCACAAGTGCGATGCTCCCCAATATGGGCTTACTGCCTTTGATACTGGAGGTTGCACTTAGCCATCAGAACTAACAGCCATTGATAGCCTTCTGCTCCAGGAATTTATCTAGCTCTCTGTCAGCACTTCACTTGAGCTGTCCAGGTCTTACTTTGATCCTGCACTGGTAGATGGCTGAGGGCCCCCACCACCACCACAGGGCCAGTCACAGGGCCCAGTCAAAGTAAGAACAGCTTCTCTCACACATCAAATGTGTACGTTCCAGCCACTGGCACCTGTGCTTTCATGATTCCTTGACATCTTGTCCTCTGTCCAGCTGCCATGTTCTAGGCTCAGGCCTCTAAGCTCATGGGAGCATTCGCCATTCTCTCTCTCTCTCTCTTTCTCCCTCCACCCCTCACTTTTGCTAAGGAGAACAATACTGAAAGACTTGTGGCCATTGCAAATCACCAAAATGGAGGACAGATCCACCGCCCAGATTTTCCTTACGCAAATAGTTAAGTGAGATTTAAGAAGATGTCCAATAAGAATCTATGCAATTTTTTGCTATAGCCAATAGAATCACTATTAGGGTCCAATCCTATGCATGTTTGTACAGCAAAACGTTCTGCTACACCCAGGGCTCATCTACGCAGGTTATTCCACTATGAAAGTGGTATGAAAGCGGTATATAAAAGGCAGGAGTCACACTACTGCTTTATCATGGTATTGAAGTGCACTGCAGGATCTACACTGCTGCTTTATAACGGTACTGAAGTACACTGACAACTGTACAAACTGAAGCGGAGCGCAGCCCTACCTTGTTGTATCTCCCAACTTTCATTTCTACATTTCAGATCTTGTCTTGAATCTCTTCTGAGGATAGCGGTCGGGGGTTAATGGAATTCTTGTACAGAGACAGGCTTTCTTAATTAAAAAAAAAAAAAAGCCCAAAGATTAACCAGGATCTTCACCTTGCCTTATGACTGTAGTCATTATTTTCTAGCTCCAGCTGTTATCTCCAGCAGTCAGATCTGAGAAAATGATCGGATGCTGTATTTGCATCGAAACAATACTGTAGGGAGACTGTAGTCTCGCTTTCTGGTTGGAGCTCAAGAAACAGCATATTTCATTCCCCGTTGTTCTTGCTTTTGTTGGAAGGGGAGGGTGGATTCTTAAGGCTGATTCACACAGGCATGTTTATCACTTGATGGCTGCAACATCCTAGCCCAGTCTGGTGTCCTAGAGATGAACTGGACTGTTGCAGTCCTAACACATCTAGAGGGCACCAGGTCCCAGGTGAATAGGGCTAGGACAGCATCCCCCAACCCCTTCCCATCTAGAATCATAGAATAGCAGAGTTGGAAGGGGCCTACAAGGCCATCGAGTCCAACCCCCTGCTCAATGCAGGACTCCACCCTAAAGCATCCCTGACAGATGGTTGTCCAGCTGCCTCTTGAATGTCTCTAGTGTGAGTGAGCCCACAACCTCCCTAGGTAACTGGTTCCATTGTCGTACAGCTCTAACAGTCAGGAGGTTTTTCCTGATGTCCATCCAGAATCTGGCTTCCTGTAACTTGAGCCCATTACTCCGTGTCCTGCACTCTGAGATGATCGGGAAGAGATCCTGGCCCTCCTCCGTGTGACAACCTTTTAAGTATTTGAAGAGTGCTATTATGTCTCCCCTCAATCTTCTCTTCTCCAGGCTAAACATGCCCAGTTGTTTCAGTCTCTCATCTAGATATGTTGGATTACATAGGGTGACCATAAGAAGAGGAGAACCAGGCTCCTGTATCTTTAACAGTTGTAGCGAAAAGGGAGTTTCAGCAGAAGTCCTTTGTATGCATGCAGCACCTGTTGAAATCCTCTCTTCATCGCAACAGTTAAAGCTGCAGGAGCCCTGCCCTCTTTTGAATCTGGTCAACAGGGCAGGGCTCCTGCAGCTTTAACTGTTGTGATAAAGAGGGAATTTCACCAGGTGCTGCATACATATAAACAACACCTGCTGAAATCCCCTTTTCTATAGAACTGTTAAAGGAACAGTAGCCCGGTCCTCCTTTTCATATGGTCGCCCTAGGATTACAATTCCCATAATCTCTTCCTCCCTTCCCTGTTGCACTGGTCTCCCTCTCTCCCTGCCTGACCAGCAGGTGCTACACTTACGTCCTATATCGAGTCCGGTTAGCCTTGGCAGACCTACCTTTTAATCTCACACACTGTAATTTTATTTTATTTTTACTCTGTTGCTTTTTAGTGAGAGGATAAGCAGATGTTCTTTGCCTAAATGATAAAAAATTGGTTTCTCTCTCTCTCTTAATGCTGCAAATCCTCCCATAAGTTGCACGCAGAACTACAGCTGATTCGTTTATATCTGCAGAAAACGTTATGTCTCAGAGGCCCCGGAAAGAAATGCCAATTTATAAATGAAGCCCAAATGGAATAATAACTGTGGTCTGAACACACCAGCCTGCTATTATTTAGCAAAATGTGAGGGCTGGGTTGAATACGATACATCGCAACACATCTTCCTGTTTTTCCAGCAGTGCACAGAGCAAGAAAGAGACGTGCTGCTAGAAGAATCCCAACATATTTCAGCTATAAATCTAGCTCATCTTAAAGGGTAACTTTCTAAATACCGTATTT
Organism: Elgaria multicarinata webbii; assembly: GCF_023053635.1. Taxonomy (NCBI): domain Eukaryota; kingdom Metazoa; phylum Chordata; class Lepidosauria; order Squamata; family Anguidae; genus Elgaria; species Elgaria multicarinata. The sequence continues at coordinate 103,100,053 of NC_086177.1, read as the reverse complement.
CTTCGATTCTAAGACGCACTTTTCCCCCCATATAAGCATCTCTAAAAACGGGGTGCATCTTAGAATCGCGGGTGCGTTTATTATTCCTTAGAATCAAAGCTTTTTTTTCTGTTGGTGGTACTGAAATTAGTGTGCGTCTTACAATCGATGGCGTCTTACAATCGAAGAAATACGGTAGTATGATCCTATACATGTCTGCTCAGAAGTAAGTCCCAAGGATTTAGGGTACAATCCTATGCATGTTTAAGCAGAAAGAAAACCTACAAAGCCCAGCATTTGCAAGCCAGCAATCCTGGCTGAGGAATACTGGGAGTAGCAGGATGTTTTTCTGTCTAAAAATATGCATAGGATTGCACACTTAGTATATATAGGATCTCTAAATTCCAGATAGGAAGGAGCTGGGTGGTTTTTTTTAATGTCATGTTGGGCAAATTCGTTGGCTTTAGCACTTAAATCTGGGGTGCATTCCAGTAGTGGGTGGAGCCAAAGGCAAAAATGGTGGGTGGGGCCCAAATAGCAAAACAGTGCTAGTATATTGAAGCTCCAACCTCTTCCTGTCAGCAACTAAGCCTTAGGGGAGGCAGTTCAGCCTTTAAGAATGAGGGAGGGATGATCCTTGCATTTCCCCGGGATAACTGAGACCTCAGTTATCCCGGTTTTACCTGCGGTCCTGGGACAATCCCGAGGACCGTAGGTGGTGTGGGCACCCGTCCCAGCTTCTTCCCTCTTCCCCACGAGTAGCGAGGGTCATCAAAGGAAAGGAGCCGGAACAGGGGGAGTCCAGGGCCATTGAGTTTGTGGTGGGGAGCTGGGTCGGGGCTTTTTAAAAATTATTTTTTACCTTAAAGTTTCGCTGGAGCATGAGCGTGCTCCAGCACCTGCAGCTTTTCTAAAAAATGGCCTCCTCCTCTCACATGACATTCCTCTTCCCATCCCGGACGTCGTCCTGACCATTCGGACACGGGGGACGATCCCGGAAGAAGGTAAGTCCGGGATCGCCACCCTCCCTCCCTCTACACCAGCCTTCCTCAACCTGGGGCGCTCCAGATGTGTTGGACTACAACTCCCAGAATGCCCCAGCCAGCGGCTGGCTGGGGCATTCTGGGAGGTGCAGTCCAACACATCTGGAGCGCCCCAGGTTGAGGAAGGCTGCTCTACACCCATGTGGCATAGGAAGGGCCTCTGTTGTCATTTTAATGATAATTAGGGTAGAAATGGTAATTTGCAACAATCAACAAACACCTGAAGCCGATCATTAACTTGTCTAAACATGATTAATTTGAAGGGAAATAAAGCCTGGAAGAGATGCCTGGGGTGGAGTTGGAGACAGTGCTTGTAGAACAAAGGGGATAAAACACCCCAAAGCAGAAACAAGGAAAGAAATGAGGGCTGCCTGAAATGCTAAGAGAAGTTGTACACCTGCAATACAAAGATTTACTACATTGGTTTTAAAATAATAATAATAATAATAATAATAATAATAATAATAATAATAATACCCAAGGATTTTCAGTGGTTTTGAACTGCAGTCTTCTAATTCAATGGCAGGACCATCTATTTCAGTTCTGAGATTTTGTGGGAGCGATTGATTATTAGTGCTATTTCTTGCTATTGGTTGCTATTTCGTGAATGTTCATTAACAAGAATAATGCTACAATGGATTCTAAAGCTTCATACTCTACAGCCTCATCCCATTTCCTGAATTTGCCATACATAGGCCACTATTGGTTTATATGGATTCCTCTTTTTGCAAAGACGTGCACTTGAATTCCCAAAGCATGATGTGTCTAACATGCCAAGTAGACATGTAGTGTCGTTGTTTTTAAGTATATGTGTTTTCAGGAACCTCTCCTTTCCTATCTGATTAGGTGCAAGCCACTAGAGTAATTAATTAGTGAATGTAATTAGGCCAAGCTTTCTCAACTTACTGCTGTCCGGATGTTTTTGACTACAACTCCCAGCATTACTGATCATTAGCCATGCTGGCTGGGACTGATGGGAGTTGAAGTCTAAAATACTTGGAGGGCACCAGTTTGGGGAAGTCTGGATTATAATATCTAAAAGGTAAAGAGAGTCATGTGTCATTGCAGTATTGTCCCCCCCCCCCAATTTGATTCCACTCTCTATGAGGACATCCAGCCAGCATACGCCATTATGCCAAGGCTAAAAGGATGGGTTGGGGGTGTGGTGGTACATGCAAGCCCTGACCCTACTGACCCTGGGGGTATGGGTGCACCTAAAGGCCTTTGTGCGTTCAGTGCTTAGGTCTGCAGAAGTTTTGTAAGGGGGTTCCTTTCAGGAACCCTGCATGATGAGAGAGCCTTCTTGGTGGGGGCTCCTGATAATGGAATGCTCTCCCCAGTGAGGCCAACCTGGCTCAAACAATGTCTTCTTTTCAGTGTCAAGTTAAGACTCACTTCCGTTCCAAGGCATTCAGTGGCAAGTGACGGGCTTTTCGATACATCAGTCAAACTGTTTATGGTTCTTTTATGGTTTAGTAGTTTTATGGGATGGTTGCCCTTCAGTGGATCATTGTTTCAGCTGTTTTAAATTGTGTACGTGTGTGGTGCTAGGTTGCCTTGAGTTGTCATCTTTTTATGATGGAATCTAAGAAATTTACATCATCATCATTGATAAGTTCAACATGCTCACAGCTTCCTTGCAGACCTTCGCGCTCAATGCGCAAATATCTACAAAGGAGTCAGGCGCACAGGGCTAAGTTTGTGTATGCACACTTTTAACCCTATTGTGTGCAGACTGAATGCCTGCATAGTGCTACTCTGTGTTCAAAATCTTTTCTCTTATAAAGTGCTTGGGCAGAATAAATTATATTTTTAATGTGCTTAGGGGTTTTGTATTCTTGTTCTTCCCAGGCAGGGAAGCCATTCTTCTGTCAAGGGCTGCATTTCGTGTGGATAACGTGTTGGAGGTCACATGTTAGCCGTGGAGGGCCAGAGTCAGAAGGGGGAGTAGACCGCCCCTTTTCTCTCTCTTTCTGCCACCCCCTTTTCTCTCTCTCTCTGCCACACCCTTCCCTCTCTCTCTCTGCTACCCCCTTCCTTCTCACTTTCTACCACCCCCTTTTCTCTCTCCTTCTCCTTCTTCCTTCCTGTTCATCAAAGAGAGAGATTGCTTTTGCCAGAGATCTGAACTGATTGTATGCAGAGGGGTTTTCAAATTAGGCTGAGAGCTGCAGGCTGCCAATCCTTGAATTACTCCCCTTTCTCCTCAGCGAACACGGACGCATGTGACTGTCTATCCCAATTTCCATCTTAAGTATTTATTTTCTGCAAGAGAAAACAGCAGAGTTTTGCCTCACTCTTCCACCCTAACTTTTCTTCTAAAGCAAAGGTTGCACACCAGCAAACACCTCCAAACGAGAGAGTGCTCAGCCCCAGTTCTGCCCCAGTGTAAGGATTTGAATCTTCGGGCCTTTCTAGATGAGGGTTTAGCCCGGTGCAAGGCCCGGGCTCCCTGCTGTGTGTGCCTCCCTTGACCCGGGATAACCAGATCCACTTGTGGCCCAGTTTTTCCGCAGCCCCGGGCTGAGCCTGGGGCTGCGGAAAGTCTAGCTGGTTCTGTGGCTTTTCCCGGCTGCTCGCTTACTCGCGGGTAGCCGGGAGAAGCCGAGTGCTGTGCCCATCGGGCCAGGGGTGAGGGAATCGTGGGGGGGGGGGAGTGATGGGGGCCAAGGGGCAAAGAGCGGACCTGGCAGGAGAGATGGGGGGGATTGCGGCCGGGGTGGTGGTGGAGGGGGCATCGGACATGGCGAGTGGGGTGGCAAGCGGACAGGCGAGGGGGCGAGCAGGCAAGTGGGGGGGGTCGAGCGGGTGAGCGAGGAGGCGAGCGGGCGGGCGAGCGAGCAAGGAGCGAGCAAGCGGGCGAGTGGGGGGGCAAGCGGGGGAGCATCAGACATTGGGGGAATCGGTGGCAGGGGGAGCGGGGAACCCTTTAGTTTTTTTAAAAAACACTTACCTTTTTGTTGGTGCGCTCCTGCGCACATGGCCCCTTTAACTCTTTTTTAAAAATGCAGGACGCGACGGGGCTTTCCTTTCCCCGTCGCATCTGATGTCTGGATAGGCGCGATGGTCCGTGCATGGGATCGCCGCGCCTGAAGGCTGGATTTAAGGGCAGGTCTAGCAAGGCCCTTGGTCTCCTCGACCGCAGTCTGACTCTCTGCCCATGAGCTGTGCCCCCCTTTGACTGATGCCTATTGCAGGGCCAGGGGGCTAGCTGCTAGCCCACCTGGCCTGGCTAACAAATGACCCAACCATGAAAAAGAAAAGGGAAGCTGCCATGTAATATTCATGGAATATCTGACTGGTCAATTGACTGCCATGAAAAATCCAAATCCAAAGGAAGAAAAGCATCCAAGTCAGGTGAAAAGAAGGGAGAAACAGGGTCTCAGGATGCAAAGAGACCCTGTTTCTCCCTTCTTTTCAATTGACTGCCATGTCAACCCTAGTTGGAACAGCCTTGAAATGGGTCTGGTGGTATTGCTGGCTCAATGAGCCCTCTACAAGCCTGGAGGACCTTAGCATTTGCCTAATCTAGCTGACTTTTGGGACCAGCTCTCCAGCAAAGCTACTTCTATAGCTACCAGCTGCTTGAGGCCTAACCAGAGCTAACTGGAAGGAACGGAGCAATTGGCAACTGAACACTGGGGAAATTTCTAAGACCGGTTTGAGTTACTGGATGATTGGCAGCACCTCAGAAGGATCCAGAAGCTGTGAATGGATTTGCACCCAGGAAAAGACTCCCAGCAAGGCCCGACGGCTGTGAGGTGATTGGCCCTGAGGAGAAGGCTCCAATTAGAGCCCGCATCACCATTGCACAATCTGCGGGATGATTTGGTGACAAGAGGGAGGGCGGCTACTTAAAAGGTTGTCACACAGAGGAGGGCCAGGATCTCTTCTCGATCTTCCCAGAGTGCAGGACACGGAATAATGGGCTCAAGTTAAAGGAACCCAGATTCCAGCTGGACATCAGGAAAAACTTCCTGACTGTTAGAGCAGTATGACAATGGAATCATTTACCTAGGGAGGTTGTGGGCTCTCCCACACTAGAGGCCTTCAAGAGGCAGCTGGACAAGCATCTGTCAGGGATGCTTTAGGGTGGATTCCTGCATTGAGCAGGGGGTTGGACTCAATGGCCTTGTGGGCCCCTTCCAACTCTGCTATTCTATGATTCTATGAACTAAGAATAAATGAGCACCGTCGTAAACTGTAATTATTACAGTCAATTAACTCAGACATGTGGCAGTATGTACACTACATGGGAGACATTGAGGGCCTTTCTCCAGCATATTCATAATCCCTGTATCACACCTCTCTTGGCTTAGGTCTCTCTGAGTTATTGCCACCCTTTAATTAACAAAGCCTCTCGACACCCGGACAAGTTTGCTAACCATCACAGCACAAAGAAGGAGCCAAGCTCAAAGACAACCTGGGTTCACCAAGCTCCTCCAACATCAGGATGCACAGGTACGTCAGGTATCACTAGGGTGACCATATGAAAAGGAGGGCAGGGCTCCTGTATCTTTAACAGTTGCATAGAAAAGGGAATTTCAGCAGGTGTCATTTGTATATATGGAGAACCTGGAGAAATTCCTTCTTCATCACCACAGTTAAAGCTGCAGGAGCTATACTAGAATGACCAGATTTAAAAGAGGGCAGAGCACCTGCAGCTTTAACTGTTATGATGAAGAGGAAATTTCCCCAGGTTCCCCATATATACAAATGACACCTGCTGAAATTCCCTTTTCAATACAACTGTTAAAGATACAGGAGCCCTGTCCTCCTTTTCATATGGTCACCCTAGGTATCACGGCCTCCCATTCAGGAGAACCACCTCATGAATGCTTTGTCAAGGGTTTTCTTGAGAACTCCTGAGCCAGTGTGCATTGAAGTGTCATATTGGAAGCCATTTGGGAAGGCAAATAAAAATGACTAGAAAAGCAAGAGACTGGACAACGCAATACTCCTTGCTCTGGCTACTTGCCCATCTATCCCAGGGAGATGTCAGGCTTACAAGATCTGCTTTGGTTGCTTTTTACCCTTAGAAGCCCAAGATCCATCAACCAAAACCTGGTGCAAAAGAGAAAATTAAATAATTAAATAATTCTGAGCCCTGATAGATCCTGGGCACAGTGCCAGCTCCAGTTTTTTTTATGGGGGTGGTGGTGGCTTGTGCATGACACCCTCAGTCAGCCCCCTCCTCAGTGAGTCTACCTTCTCACCACCATGTCACCAACTGTTATTGCTCCTCCTCTTAATCATTGCTCCCACAGGTGGTGTTCCAGTGAGCAAGTAGGCAGGGGCATCCACTGCTTCTCCTCACCTAGCTCTGGACCATGGTTTGGTCCAGAGCAAGAGGCAGGTGAACAAGCAGGTTGCCATGGTGAAGAGGAGGAGCAAGTCCAAGGAGCTCTTGCTTGTGGGCTCCAACTGGGGAATGGTCCCTCGGCAGGTGTTTGACCATGCCTACCCTTGATACCAGCCCTGCCTGGGCACCACTTAGGATTAAGTTGAGTGTTTTCTTCAGTTGAGTTCTGCAACCAGCTGTTGTAGAGCACAGTCATTTAGGGGATTGAGAAATGTTCGCCTTTTTGTCGTGAACAGAAGATACATTTAACTTAAATCAACAAAGGTAATTGAAATGACCTATTGCTACAACACTTTCTCCTTTGGATACGTCCCTGATTTCATTCTCCACCTTAAGAACACCCTGCACATTTTGGTCAGGCAGGCAATAGCATGCCCCCCTACTAAATTACTTGGGGGGGGGGCTGGTATTGTCACCTACAGCAATTCTGTGGAGGCATCTACCCCTTTTAAGGTTCCTACTTTGACACAATGCCCTCTTTGATGGTTAGAGCAACACCATTCCCAAGATGCCCTTCCTTGTCTTTCCTACAGAGCAGTGGTGCAGTACCGATTTGAAGTGTGTGTGTGTGTGTGTGGCGGGGGTGGGGGTGGGGGTGGGGCTGGGGGAAGTTTCTCTATGGGATGGATCATCTAGGCAACCAGGATGATCAGAGGTCTAGAAACAAAGCCCTATGAAGAGAGACTGAAAGAACTGGGCATGTTTAGCCTGGAGAAGAGAAGATTGAGGGGAGACATGATAGCAGTCTTCAAATACTTAAAAGGTTGTCACACAGAGGAGGGCCAGGATCTCTTCTCGATCCTCCCAGAGTGCAGGACACGGAATAACGGGCTCAAGTTAAAGGAAGCCAGATTCCGGCTGGACATCAGGAAAAACTTCCTGACTGTTAGAGCAGTGCGACAATGGAATCAGCTACCTAGGGAGGTTGTGGGCTCTCCCACACTAGAGGCATTCAAGAGGCAGCTGGACAACCATCTGTCAGGGATGCTTTAGGGTGGATTCCTGCATTGAGCAGGGGGTTGGACTTGATGGCCTTGTAGGCCCCTTCCAACTCTGCTATTCTATGATTCTATGATTCTATGGATGATGCCAATGCATATGGCCACAGATATCATTGCCCTACTGCCAGCCATTCTGCCTTTCTCCAGGCTGAGAAAGGCACAGAGAAAAAACTGTGATGCTAAGTCCCTGGGTTCACACAGTGTGCCTAATACCAATGGATATAGCACATGCCGTGCAAAAGGACTTTGACGGCCTGTAAGCCAAGCCCCAAGGAAGCTCCCTATGCCAGATGCAGAAGATCTGTGTTCCATATTAGACCCCCCAGCTGGCAATTCTGCATCCCTGCAGTAGAGATCACTATAAGCTTCATCCCACCTACACTTTTGTTCTGGTTTCCCCTCAAATTATACCACATTGGTTATATAGCGTTTATATAGCGTACAAAAGCTTGCAAACTTACACCTCTGCTGTAGCACATTGCTGTGATCCATTGAGGTTCACTCACTCACCTTGTTATCCCCAGATCTCCTTTGTACCTCCCCCTACAGTTTATTTATTGGTTGTTTGAAGTGGGACAACTCCCCCTCGGACAACAGGGTGTTGCTCTGGGATTTGCTTCTCTTGTTACGGAACACTGTGCCCTCACAGTTAGTGAGAGAATAAAGCTATCCTTTCCCATGTGGGGGTCCCAATAAAAACTGGACCCCCAATTGTTTAAAAAGAAAAGAAAAGAAAAAGGTGGGGAGATGCAGGATCCCCCATGGAGAATGGAGAAGACTCTGTGAGGAAGAAGCTGCTAGGGCTTTAGGACCCTGCGGAAGCCTTTCCCACCACTTGCAGGTCATGGGAAGATTCTGCGATGGTAGGCTTGAAGTGGGTGGGTAGGGGGCATATGAGGAGAAAGTTGCGTGCATGAGCTGGGCTTTCCCAAAGTTTGAACTTACAAAGTTGCAGGTTTAAGGACAGTGAGAACAATTTGGTTTTGGAAAGGGTTAGGGTTAGGAGGAAGCAGGAGGAGGAGGAGGAGGAGGAGGAAAGGATTTAAAAACACCCTCTGGAGAGAAGGCATGCCCCTGTCTTTCATCAACGATACCGCGCCTTGAAAACACACCCACAGAACATCATACTGAAAACGAGATGGATGAAAATACTTGTTAAAGTTTGAGCACATTACCAGAAGAACCGGACTTTCCATGCACTAAAATATGCCACTAAGAGGGGAGGGGGAAAACTGCAATACCAGCTGGACATGGTGCATGTCATCAGAGTCCTTTGCCTTGACAGCAGACTGTAAGGTGGCTGTCATCTCAGTCTTTTGAATGCAATTCACTGCAACGGCAGAGTATAACACTGTTGGGATGAAGCTCTATAACCCACTGGTTCTCTCCATTCCACTAAGTTCCAATTATAGGCACTAGAATTGGCCTTCAGTGGAATCGTTGTCTGCTTGGTTTCAGTATTTATGCTACATATGATCTTCTTTGCTCTAATTTCAAAGGAAACAAGGGTTGTTGGGTTGGATTTTTTTTAATGAGTTTTGGAAGCCACCACATTCTCTCAGGTGACAACTGCATTCTCCTGAGATAATGCAAATAACAAAAGATGAATCTTGAGATAGGAACAGTGGTAACTTTGAAAGCACTCACAAAAAGGATCTGAATTCCTATTCTGCTGTGGATGACAATAATTAATTCATGCATTGGGTCTTGATTAACTCTGCACTGTTGGATTTAACTGGAAATTGAATATCAGGGAACAGTAATGCATCCCCCACACGCCTCGATGTTGGCCAGGAATCAATGAGATCCTGTAAGAAAAAAAAAAAGCAGCTGCAATTTGTACAGCCTGAATTTCACAATCCTGCCAGAAGTTTTAAAGTATACATCAGTCTGTCAAGATCAAATTGAATCTGACCCACTTAGGAGCTTTAGGTGGACGCGCACAGGACATTGGCCTACATGTGCTCAGTTTTTGCTATTGTAGGTGCAGCTTTAAAAGAGCTGAAATATATCTATGTTTTAAAAGTCTGTGGGGGGGGTGTTTCAAAATAGTTGAGAAACTGTTTAGCATTCAGTCTGCTTGTGAAGGAAAACAACACAATCTCAAAGAGAACTTGCATGTGATGAAAGAGGCATCAAAGATCAAAAAGGAGATAGAGGTTTCATATGGCTTCATGCACAATATTTTTATATAGCATTGGATCACACGGGGCTAGAGCTGAGCCACAAAACGGTGGTGGCTGGGAGGGACATTTTGCAAGAAGTGTCGTGATTCTTTTCAATGAACTTTGGGAAAGGGCTGAGGAAGTATTTGGTCCCTGATTGGTTGGATTGACCATGTGACACTTCCTTTTGGCCTAATGTGTTTCAGTTGTCTCAGTAACATCAACACATAGCTAATTTTGTATTGGCTGCTTACTACTGTATGTTAGGGTGACCATACGAAAAGGAGGACAGGGCTCCTGTATCTTTAACAGTTGTATTGAAAAGGGAATTTCAGAAGGTGTAATTTGTATATATGGGGAACCTGGTGAAATTTCCTCTTCATCACCACAGTTAAAGCTGCAGGTGCCCTGCCCTCTTTTCAATCTGGTCAGTCTAGTATAACTCCTGCAGCTTTAACTATTGTGATGAAGTGGGAATTCCAATGACACCTGCTGAAATTCCCTTTTCTATGTAACTGTTAAAGATATAGGAGCCCTGTCCTCCTTTTCATATGGTCACCCTATGTGATCCCTGATTGGCTGAGATCACTTGAGCAGGTATGAATGAATTACAAATGTATTGGGAGGAGGAGGGGGGGGAGGGATGCCGCCATAGCAGAAGCAGAGAGGAAAAACAGTGGGAATCTCTGGCTATGATCAGTTGCAGGCGCATCCGAAGTTGAGTTGATAAGACCTGGGATAAGGGTTGGCACTGAACTTCTCTCAAAGCAAAATGTGGAAATGAATTTCAGAGGCCCTTGCCCTGGAGAAAGGTCTGATGACAGCCTCACTGCAAACACTGAACCTCACTTGCTGGTCCTACACCTTCAGGAAAACACAAAATGAATCCTGAATGCCAGTTACATATTTATTTACAGGGTGGCATTTGGAACTGTCAAATAACTTGTGAGCGCAATAGATATGTGTCAGTTTTTGTACACAATCACTTCCTTGCAAAGCCCACAGCTAAAAGGCTGGAAAGGTTGACCCATAAATGCAGGCTAGAGTACTGGTGTGAAGATGTAAATGCCAAATGACAGGGTAATGCCCGTCTTCCTCTAAGGAACAAAGGGCCCAGGCAGCTGTGTGGGCATTTGTAAAAATTGAACCAAGGGGCCAGGTGCAACCTGTGACTACTGTTTAGCATGTATTTGATGCCAACATCCTAACAGATATACTTGGAGTCAAAGAGCAAGTCATTTGGAACTCTCCTTTTTTTTTTCTTCCTTCTGATCATTTAGAAATTTATCTATCACATTATAAAGGTTGTGGATGGGGTGGCAGAGAGAATTCCAGTTAGGAAATGGTGTGTGAGAGAGACAGAGAGAGAGACTGAATTCAGGCTGAAATCCTATACATGAATCTCTAGGAGTAAGGCCTTAGCTAGACCTAAGGATTATCCCAGGCAAATGGAGGGGTCATTCCTGCTTGCTCCTGGGATCCCCTGTGTGTCATTTGGATGCACAGGGATGATCTACCTATTTATTTATTTATTACATTTTTATACTGCCCAATAGCCGAAGCTCTCTGGGCGGTTCACAAAAATTAAAACCATGAAGAGCACAACCAACAAATCCCAGGATATAGGCCTGGTCTAGCCATGGCCGATGTCCCATTCAATTCAGCAGGACATAAGTTTGATAAAATGAATACTGTAAACCTTTAACCAAAATAATTAACAAATCCAATGACGGATCTCTTGCATTCCCGTGCAACTTGGCCCTAAGCCAAATCTGGTTCAAGGCTCACCTGTGAAAACACCCCTTCTTACTGGCAACTTTCACAGGTGAGCCTTGAACCAGATGGGAATGCGAGAGATCCGTGATTGAATTTGTTAATTATGTTTGTGGAAATCAGCCTGTGGAAATCAGAATCGCCACCGGAGGAAAATAAAATCCCATTCAAGATCTATTGCCTGTTGTCCGTCCGCAGACCACTGGGCCAACCCACAATTCATCTCCTTTGCAGAGTCCCTGTGTGTAAATTAAAACTGAACCTCGTCTAGATGTACAAATGCTTCTACTCTGGAGCTACTCAATAAAACTGCAACCTCGAAGGTTTGCCATCAGCTTCGCTCCTTATCCCTTTTTGCTCTGCAAATGCCACACAGCGAAAAATATCTGCAACCCCTGTGCTTTCAGAACCACTTCTACACAGGGTTGAGGGTAATGCATTCCCTGTGCCATATAATTTATTGTTACTCCATCTGCTGATAGAAGGAAAATGTACATTGAGTGCTCTTAAAAGAGCCATTGCGTTGTGAAGTTTACACCAATGGGGAGAACTCAGACAGACGGACTCTAATTCAATCCTTCCTAAATGATTGGGTTGTTTTTCTTTAAGAAAAAAAGATCTTAAAAAAAGACTTAATTACAATGAGTTTAAGTCAAATTTCCTTAGCCCAATGGTGTCTTTTGGTGCCTCTTTTATAAATGGTAGGAAAAGACCTGGAGCTTGCTAAAACTCATTAAGTCATTTAGCGGACCGAAATTGTGGATAGCCATTAAGGAGCCCATGAAGTACAAATCAGATTGCCTCGCCTCGATGGAGGCTTACAAGATTACCATCCATCACGTCACACCGACCCAAAGAAAAAGCCGATTTAATTTGCTTGTCCTCCAAAGGGTGATATCACGAAGTGGCCCACTGCCTGGAGAAACATGGATGAGTAATTGCCGTGAATCATAGGCTTGGAAGTTGTTTCTTGCCCAAGCTCTGGGAAAAGAAAATGTAGCTGCTTTAGGAACAAGGGTTGAAGCTGTCACAGAACAAGATGGATGGTGCTGTTTATTCATCCCATGGAGATGTCTGGGTGTGCTTCATTTGACCGGCTCGGTGGGATGCTTGCTAATGGCATATCGGAAAATGGACTTCCTGCAAGCCAGTCGTGTGTCTGAAAAGGGGTGCGAATGGATGGTAGGAATAGCAACAATGTACAAAGAGCTGAAGGGGGAATGTCGCATGAATCCAGAAAATGGTCTTTGGGTAACGCAATGTATGGACTTGAGTAGGGTTCCATATTTCAAAGCGGTCCCTGGGCCAGTTCAGTTTCTCAGGTAGGGCAAGGACCTCCAGGGCAAATGGCATCATTGCTCAAGCTCTCCGGGGAGGCTAGTGAAGGCGAAGTCCCCACTGCTCAATTCAGAAATGGGACATTAATCATGACATGTTGGGAAGTCTTTGTGGGGAGAATCTATGAGTATGTTCTGTCTCCCCTGAGGAGTTCTAAATTGTGTCATAGAATCACAGTATCATAGAATAGTAGAGTTGGAAGAGGCCGAGAAGGCCATCGAGTCCAACCCCCTGCTCAGTGCAGAAATCCACCTTAAACCATGCCTGACAGGTGGCTGTCCAGCTGTCCCTTGAAGGCCTCTAGTGTGGGAGAGCCCACGACTTCCCTAGGTCGTTGGTTCCATTGTCATACTGCTCTAACAGGAAGTTTTTCCTGATGTCCAGCTGGAATTTGGCTTCCTGTAACTTCAGCCCGTTGGTCCGTGTCCTGCACTCTGGGATGATCAAGAAGAGATCTTGGCCCTCCTCTGTGTGACAACCTTTCAAGTACTTCAAGAGTGCTATCGTGTCTCCGTCATGTCAGTCTATATCAGAATGGCTTTAAATTTCATCCATCTTTGTCCAGGTTTTCAAGTAAGGACAGTATTGACATTTCAACACTGAGGTCTTTCGGAGGAACTCTTTTTTAATAATAATAATAATAATAATAATAATAATAATAATAATAATAATAATAATAATAATAATTTTCACTGTAAGCTGAATAGGTCATGAGAACAGAGGCTACGGCAGCCTTCCCTAACCCAGTGCTCTTCAGTGGTGTTGGGCTACAACTCTTTCACCCTCATCCTCCCCCCACCGCCCCGCTACACAAACACAGTCAGTGTGCACTAGAGAGTCAGCAAGCAGAGCCTGTGATCAATACCTATGCTGACAGCAAGCAGCAACATGGGTTTTGAAGCTTCTTTCCTCTCCAGACATAGGGGTGACATTATCTTGCAGCTTGGCTGTTGTCGGGAGCTGCCCCTTTTCAGAATGCAACTCCTTTGCTGAGGGAATGGCACTGGCTGCTTATTTTTTACCAGGGCAGGGCTAAGGTTTTGGTATGAGTGTACAAAGCCCTAAACAACTTGGGACCAGGATACCTGAGGGAGCACCTTTTCCCTTACTAACCTGTCTTGTCACTGAGGTGATCAGAGGATATGCTCCTGGTGGTTCCACATGGACCTATGGCCCAAATGGAGGCCACCAGCATAGTGCCCCCTTTCTTTGGAACTCCCCACCCCTGGACATAGACACTGAAACTCTGTTGCTTCTGCCACCTCCTGAAAACAGCTCCATTTCAGCCAGCATTCCTTAACTGACAGCCACAGTTTTTATTGGCGTTCTGTTCATCACTCCAGAATCTGTTTCTGATATGGAATGGTATACAAATTTTGTAAGTAAATGAAGGTTGGGTCAGACTCAGACCTGGGGCAACCTTGGGACAAACCCATTTAGCAAAGTCAGTAAGCAAGCAAAAGGTTAAAGCACAATATTACTGCTCTGGAAAAAGGATGGTCCAAAATCAGGGTTGTCTCAGGAGCCCAGAGGTCAGCGGCAGCATGGATGATCAGTCCAAAGAGAAGCACAGTTTCAAGGTACTGGGAGCTGAAATACAGATGTTGTTTCAGCAGCTAGCAGGTCTCAACTGAAGAATTATATAGCCCATTCTCCCAGTCCACACCCAAGCACAGCTGCAATCCATTAGGACTGCCTTCAAAGTTTCCCTACCTCTGAGAAGACTGGCTCTCAAATAGACCTTTACTCACAAGTATTCTAGTTGCTGTGGTCCTTGAGGTGCGCACTTCATCTCTGAGTGGCAATCTGCCGGTTTGCTCCATGGCTGGACAGATGCTCAGCCCTCTCAGACTCTATAAGGGATGTGTGTTTCTCAGGGGCCCTATCCAGGGGGTTCCTCAGAGCCGACTATTATTGGAAGACCCAGTGTATTTTCTTTGGAGGTGCAGTAGCATCAGAAGGATCAACAGGACCATTGGACTCATTGGTATCTCAATATTCAACCTAAGAATTACCCAGGCATGACATTAGCCTTGTCCAGTGCTTTCTGGAGCCTTAAAAATCATCTTCTGGGATGCATATGCTACCTTTGTGTGAGCACCGACTGGTATTGAGAAATGGAATTAAAAATAGATTTAGCTTAAGAAGAACTCTCTGCCCATATGCAGAAACTCCTTTTTTTTTGTCCTTGCTCAGTGGTTCACCTGTTTGAGCCACTGAGATTCATTTTGCTGAATTGTGTAGGGTGGCCATCTATCTTACTTACAGTGGACAGTCCCCTGCTTGAAGAGCAGCCCAGGCCAAGGCCTTCAAATAGAGGACTGTTCACTGTAAAATAAGACACCTCACCACCCTCGTCTGTACGCTCCTTCCAGAATCAACCTCCCCTAATAATAATAATAATAATAATAATAATAATAATAATAATAATTTTATTTCTTACCCGCCTCTCTGTTTGGATTGAGGCGGAAAACAACAATAAGTATAAAATAAAACTGAATTAAAAACATAGTATACATTATTAAAACATCCTAAAAACATCCTAAAATTCCACTTGATAGGCCTGCCGGAATAGATCAGTCTTGATAGCTTTCTTAAATGCTGAAAGACTTTTAAGTTGATGAGTCTCTTCCTGCAGGCCATTCCACAGTCTGGGAGCAGCAGAAGAGAAGGTCCTCTGGGTAATACTTGTCAGCCTTGTTTTTGTTGGCTGAAGAAAGTTTTTCCCAGAGGACCTGAGTGTGCTGGGCGGATTGTACGGGAGAAGGTGATCCCGCAGGTAGCCTGGACTCAAACCATGTAGGGCTTTAAAGGTAATAACCAACACTTTATTCTCCACCCAGAAACTAATTGGCAGCTAGTGAAGAGATTTTAAAACTGGTGTAATGTGGTCTCAACTCCATGTCCTGCTCTAAATGGGTCTAGAAAATTTGTGTCATCCAAAACTGTTTGGAGTTGGTGGGCAACCGCCCTCTTGATCACTTTACCCCAAAACGGAAGATTAAGTGGTTTAAAAAGTAAAACGTTACCCTTCCTCATTTAGAGGCAGTGGTGTGCTGCGGAATGCATGACAGAAGCCTGCTTAAGCAAAATGAAATCCTGACAGATTGGGCTAAACTGAGCAACAGAGAAACACCCACTGCCGTGCCTCAAGCTCAGTACATCCTGTTCTTCTTTAAGATCTGTCAGCCTCTTCCAAAGTGCTCGCTTCTAGCCAATATCCTGCATGCAGAGGTGACTGGAGCATCAACACCTACATGAACTCGGTTGAAGTTTTATTTTTTTGAATGATAGGGCCTGGCCTTATCTTTGTTTCTTAAGCTTTTCAAAAAGAACAGACAATGCATTCCCCGTGTTTTCCCAATAATCCCGAGGGCTAATAACTTCCTCGTTTCCCCCTTTAAATTCAACGTAACATTTTTAGGTGTGTCCGAAATAGTGCTGTGCTGAAAATGTCTACCATTCCATTTTCGGCATTTCGTGGGGGGAGGGGAATGAAAACTTTGGAGAAAGAGGCTGGGAGAGATGTGAGTTTTGGAGAATTTTCTCCTTGGGGAGGGGAACAGGGTTCCCACAGACCACCCCCCTGGCATTTTCAGGAGCCCAGGAGTTCTTCCTGAATGCTTATTGGGGAGGGTGAGGTCACATGGTCTCCAATAGGCATTCAGTAAGAACTGCTAGTCTCCTTCAAATGCTGGAGGAAGGCTGTTGTTGTTTTTAACTAAAACATAGGAAGAAGGCCCCTCAGCAACTGGATACACTTACAAAAGGTATGTGGAAACCCTGTCCCCTGATCCAAGGAGAAAAAAATCTCTGAATTTTCCCCCTCTCTGTGAAAGATGCAGAAAAAGCAATGCCTCTTTCTTAAGGGAGAGAGAAAGTTCCCGAAAATAGGGGGCGGGATTTGGCCCTGCACTAGTTCACACTGCATGGCATTTAGCTGTTGGGGTCATCTTTCCATGCTTTCTGTCATGATATTGGACTAGCACATTCTCAGACCACCCCCAACCCCGATCATTTTCTCTTACGGCAATGTCATCCCTAATCATGACGGTGAGTGGACAGAGAATGAGCTGTTTTCTTCAGATGGGATGATTCAGAACGTACTGCTAAGCTGAATGTTCTAGGGTGGAAGAGCTGCTTGTGCTTTGGTATCCCTCTGACCTCCTTGCAACGTGATGTTTTAAAAACCAAGCGGAGAGAACATTGCAAGAGCCTGAATATTTATCACCTTACAACTACTATAATTCACCCTCTGGTATATGGCACCATATAATCGCACATGCGCTCGGTAGCTCGGTAGACAAGCACATGCTTTCCATGTAGGATAGCCATGTGTCCTACTATACAGAGGATTTGAGGGGACAGTCCTCTATTTAATGGTGCCCTCTATTTGATGGACTTCCAGGTTCTTCCAGTTCAGGAACCCTAAGAAGGGTGTGGTGACCTATTGTGCCTCGAAGTTGCTCACCCAAAGTTAGCACCTGAACAGATACCCAGGCAACCTGGTCACAATCTTCCACACAGTGGTGACATGTACTGAATTTCTATTTAAATTATGGTAACTCTTTTCTTTTTTATTAATCTTTTTTTTCTTTTTAGTGTAAATTTAACAAAACAAAACAAAGAAGAAATCGTGAAAAGAAAAGGGGGGAAAAGGACAAGAAATTACATGCACAGAAATGTCAATATTCCATCAAGAACAATGTTCTAAAAAAAGAAGATTATGCATAAGTTTCAAGAAAAGTAGACCAAATATCCATATATTTATCCATTTGTGAGTGGCGCCTTTATATACCACCCACTGATAGCGTTGTTAGGTCCTCATTCCATTGCATTACAGGAGGTGAACATTTATCCTTCCAATGTTGCAATATCAGTCTTTTGGCTGCCATAAGGGCTTGGAAAATCCATTTGTGCTGACTATACATTAAGTTCCAAGAAATGGTAAATAGTTTAAGAGGACATATACGTTCTTGTTCCAGTACAAAGTTTATCCATATTATGACCTCCTCCCGACTATTGGGCATTGCCAAAATATATGGATAAAAGAAGCATTAGGCGCATTACATCTTCAACAATTATGTGCATTAGACAAGTCCTTATTAAAAAGACATTGTGGAGTCCATGAACCCGAAACAAGATTTTTTGCTGAATAAGGGTGTGCCTATGATCCATTGATACTTCAGGTACCGACGTTAAAACAACGATCCATTGGTTAGGCAAAACAGAGCTCTCCAATTCTCTATCCCATTTCTATCTTAGAGCCTGAGTATCATATTTATTTACTAATAACACATATTTATATACCTGAATCATGAGTTGATATTACTGTTGAGCGCTATATATTGTTTCCAATAACAATGGGGTCTCTGAGCCTATAAAAGCGACTGGACCAAACCTAGATTCCAGCATTGTTGCAATTGCAAGTATTACCATTCAGCCATAGTGGGCAAATTGTCTTTGGCACAGCCTTCCTCAACCTGGGGCGCTCCAGATGTCTTGGACTGCATCTCCCAGAATGCCCCAGCCAGCATTCTGGGAGTTGTAGTCCAACACATCTGGAGCGCCCCAGGTTGAGGAAGGCTGCTTTAGCACATAAATCAGAAAATGACAGAAATTCAGATCCAGACCCAATAATTGATCCAAAGTAAAATATATAGCAGCCCTCTTGGTGGCCGCTACATATTTTATATGAGGTTTTATTTTAAACTTTTATTGTCCTATTATTTTAATTTACTTAAGGGTTTCTATATTAGGATTATTGTATTTATTGTATTTTTGTAACTGTTGACCTGTACAGTGCTTTGGAATAATGCGCTGTATAAATAAATTGTATTACTATTATTATTAATCATCCTATCTGTCCATGTCCTCCACAAAACCTTTTCCTTTCCAATTTTTGAATCCAAATTTCCCCATAAAGTCAATTTAGCATGAGCAAATGGATCAATGTAATTGGCGTGATATTATATGCCTGAAAATGCGATATAATAACATAATATGAAACCAGTTACCTACAAAAACAGGAAAACAACAATAAAACCCAGTAGCTGTTAAAAGTTTATAGAATCATAGAATAGCAGAGTTGGAAGGGGCCTACAAGGCTATTGAGTCCAACCCCCTGCTCAATGCAGGAATCCACCCTAAAGCATCCCTGACAGATGGTTGTCCAGCTGCTTCTTGAAGGCCTCTAGTGTGGGAGAGCCCACAACCTCCCTAGGTAACTGATTCCATTGTCATCCTGCTCTAACAGTCAGGAAGTTTTTCCTGATGTCCAGCTGGAATCTGGCTTCCTCTAACTTGAGCCCATTATTATTATTATTATTATTATTATTATTATTATTATTATTATTTATTTATTTATTTATTTATATAGCACCATCAATGTACATGGTGCTGTACAGAGTAAAACAATAAATAGCAAGACCCTGCCGCAAAGGCTTACATTCTAATAAAATCATAATAAAACAATAAGGAGGGGAAGAGAATGCACCAAACAGGCAGTATAAAAGTCAGAACAAAATCAAGTTTTAAAAGCTTTAGGAAAAAGAAAAGTTTTTAGCTGAGCTTTAAAAGCTGTGATTGAACTTGAATCTGGCTTCCTTTAACTTGAGCCCGTTATTCCGTGTCCTGCACTCTGGGAGGATCGAGAAGAGATCCTGGCCCTTCTCTGTGTGACAACCTTTTAAGTATTTGTAGAGTGCTATCATGTCTCCCCTCAATCTTCTCTTCTCCAGGCTAAACATGCCCAGTTCTTTCAGTCTCTCTTCATAGGGCTTTGTTGGTCATCCTGGTTGCCCTCCTCTGAACACGCTCCAGCTTGTCTGCGTCCTTCTTGAATTGTGGAGCCCAGAACTGGACGCAATACTCTAGATGGGGCCTAACCAGGGCCGAATAGAGAGGAACCAGTACCTCCCGTGATTTGGAAGCTATACTTCTCTTAATGCAACCCAAAATAGCATTTGCCTTTCTTGCAGCCATATTGCACTGTTGGCTCATATTCAGCTTGCGATCTACAACAATTCCAAGATCCTTCTCGTTTGTAGTATTGCTGAGCCAAGTATCCCCCATCTTGTAACTGTGCCTTTGGTTTCTATTTCCTAAATGTAGAACTTGGCATTTATCCCTATTAATTTATCCCTATTTATCCCTGACAGCATATAGGAAAGACTTAATCTGGCACAATAGACAGCAATGTTGGTGCCAAGCAAGCCTCACTGGGGAAAGCATCCCATAATTGGGGAGGGGGAGGCACCATTGAGAAAGCCCTCTTCCTCGTTGCTCTCCTCCAGGCCTTCCAACTTCAACATTAGTAAAATCATTCCCCAGACAAAGATGGCCAACTTATCAAGCGATTACGTTAATTGTGTGGTAAGCAGTCATCTGTATTCATTCCACGTCTTCATTGAAACATTCCAAACTCCATGTCCCATCGTGGGCAACAGACTTGATTTATTAGGAATTTAGACTATAAAATTAATAAAGCAGCCTTGCGTTCTGCAATAATACTCTCTGCTGGAAGTTTGATAAAACTGTCAGCATTTGCAAATGTCAAGCCAAACAGGGAGAACGCCGCTTGAGATATTAACACGTCAGCTGAGTGAATGGAAGCGTCGTATATTCTGTCGAAAATCATTGTTGCTTATCCTGGCAAAATGTTTCAAGGATATAATCAAAGCAGTTCTGGAAAAAGCTGATATTCTCCTCCAAAGATTTCAACATCAGACTTACTCTAAAATACCGCTTGTTTACGGATGGCTGCTCTGCCTTCTTTAATGCTGATTAATGGCTGATGGAAATACAGTCAGGAAGACGCTTTTACCTAGGGACAATACATGGCTCTGTGATGCTCAAGTATAAATCAGAGTTCTGATGACGTGAAGACCAGTGTGTTGCTTATCCAAAGTTCACCTTCAGGAAGAGTGTGAATCATCCGTTGTGCATCCGCAGCTCAGAATTCACATTCAGAATGGAATAATCAGCGAATGTATGACACCGAGCCAGGAATCAGAAGCAAGTTTTGGTTCCGATCCATGCATCACCCATTTGGCCTCCTTCAAAGCCATGCTCATCTTCAGAGTTCTACGTCTGCAATACAGGGATGCTCAAATTGATCTACCTTACAGGGTGGTTGTAAAGCAGGGCTGTTGAACCCCTTTGAAACCGAGGACTGAATTCCATTTTGGAGGGCTGGATGCCAGTGGTGGGTGGGGCCAAACCACAAAAAGTACCAGCCTGATTTAGTTTTTGCTGCCAGTAACTAAGCCTTACTAGAGGCATTTCAGCCTTTTAAAATGGGAGAAAAACAAGAATGGGCAGAAACGTCACAAAAGCCAGGAAACCACCTAATAATCTGTAGTTGGTGAAAGGGGTCAGGGTCAGGAGAAGTGGGCATGGTCTCCTGGGGCCCCAGGCAGGCCAGGTCTGAAGACATGCATCCCTGTTCTAAAGGACTACAAGAAGCCTTGAATGAGTTCAAATCTCCAGGGCCCGATGAACTGCATCCAAGAGTAATGAAGGAGCTAGCGGAAGAACTCTCAGAACCTTTGTCTATTATCTTTGCAAAATCATGGAAGACGGGTGAGGTGCCGGACGACTGGAGGAGGGCTAACGTTGTCCCTATCTTCAAAAAGGGCAAAAAGGAGGAACCTGGGAACTACAGACCAGTCAGTCTGACATCCAACCCTGGGAAAATTCTGGAGCAGATTATAAAGAAGTCAATCTGTAAATACCTTGAAATCAATGCGGTGATCACTAGAAGCCAACATGGATTTGTCAGGAACAAATCCTGTCAGACTAATTTGATCTCATTTTTTGATAGGATAACCTCCCTTGTGGACTGTGGGAATGCTGTGGACGTCATATATCTTGACTTCAGCAAAGCTTTTGACAAAGTACCACATGACATTCTGATTAACAAACTAGCTAAAAGTGGGCTAGATGGAACAACTATTAGGTGGATTCACAGTTGGCTACAGAATAGGACTCAAAGAGTACTTATCAATGGAACCTTCTCAAACTGGGGAGAGGCAACGAGTGGTGTACCGCAGGGTTCAGTCCTGGGCCCAATGCTCTTCAACATTTTTATTAATGATTTGGATGAGGAGGTGCAGGGAACGCTGATCAAATTTGCAGATGACACAAATTTGGGTGGGATAGCTAATACCCTGGAAGACAGAAACAAACTTCAAAGTGATCTTGATAGGCTGGAGTGCTGGGCTGAAAACAACAGAATGAAATTTAAAAGGGATAAATGCCAAGTTCTACATTTAGGAAATAGAAACCAAATGCACAGTTACAAGATGGGGGATACTTGGCTCAGCAATTCTACAAATGAGAAGGATCTTGGAATTGTTGTAGATCACAAGCTGAATATGAGCCAACAGTGCAATATGGCTGCAAGAAAGGCAAATGCTATTTTGGCTGCATTAATAGAAGTATAGCTTCCAAATCACGTGAGGTACTGGTTCCTCTCTATTCAGCCCTGGTTAGGCCTCATCTAGGCTCCACAATTGAAGAAGGATGCAGACAAGCTGGAGCGTGTTCAGAGGAGGGCAACCAGGATGATCAGGGGTCTGGAAACAAAGCCCTATGAAGAGAGACTGAAAGAACTGGGCATGTTTAGCCTGGAGAAGAGAAGATTGAGGGGAGATATGACAGCGCTCTTCAAATACTTGTAAGGTTGTCACACAGAGGAGGGCCAGGATCTCTTCTCGATCCTCCCAGAGTGCAGGACACGGAATAACGGGCTCAAGTTAAAGGAAACCAGATTCCAGCTAGACATCAGGAAAAACTTCCTGACTGTTAGAGCAGTACGACAATAAAATCAGTTACCTAGGGAGGTTGTGGGCTCTCCCACACTAGAGGCCTTCAAGAGGCAGCTGGACAACCATCTGTCAGGGATGCTTTAGGGTGGATTCCTGCATTGAGCAGTGGGTTGGACTCGATGGCCTTGTAGGCCCCTTCCGGCTCTGCTATTCTCTGATTCTATGATTCTATGAAGCCTAGGTTATGTGAGACACTGTCTCCTCCCATTATATACTTGCCTGGACCCTAAGATCATCCTCAGCAGTCCTTCTCCAGGAGCCCCTGCCAAAGGAAGTCAAGTGGGCTGCTACTAAGAGAAGAGCCCTTTATATCGTAGCAACCTGGCTGTGAAAACACCTTCCCAGGGAGGCTCACCCAGCATCTCAGTTATGGCCTTTTCCAGCACCAAGGGAAGACCTTCCTATTTCCCCAGGCATTTTAGCCTTTCTGTCTCTGTTGTTTTAAATCGATTAAGGTATTTTGAATCTTTGCACTGCTGCTAGGTTTATTTATTTATTTATTGCTTTTCTTTTATACTGTAGTTTTAAACTCCCATATTTGTATTGTATTTGGTGGTTTTTAATTGTTGTGAACCGCTCGGAGAGCTTAGGCTATTAGGTGGTATAAAAACCTAATAAATAAACAAATTAAGGAGGCAAAGTGTGTGCAATGCCTTCAATGCTCCAAAGTGCTACATCAATAGGGTGCTCAGTCAAACCCTCTTCCGCTTTAAGAACATGCATGGGGGTGCATGAGGCCATGCTGACCAATCCTGTGTCCCATCATTCATGCCCATTTGGCCAGTGTAAGAAGGCACCACCCTCCATGCATACTGACGTATGCCTGTAGGGTTTTGGATTACAGCCAGAATTGATGCTAGTTGAGAGAGCCAGTGTGATGTTGTGGTTAAAGTGTTTGACTGGGAGTCGGGAGATCTGGGTTCTAGTCCCCACTTGGCCTTGGAAACCCACTGGGTGACTTTGGGCCAGTCACAGATTCTGAGCCCAACCTACCTCACAGGGGCCTTAGCTAGACCCAAGGTTTATCCCGGGATCGTCCCGGGGTCATCCCTGTTCATGTAAATGACACACAGGGGATCCCGGAAACAGGCAGGGACGACCCCAGGATGATCCCAGGATAAACTTTAGGTCTAGCTGTGGCCAGGGTTGCTGTTGTGAGTATAAAGTGGAGAGGAGGAGGATTATGTATGCCACCTTAGGTTCCTTGGAGGAAAAAAGGTCCAGATGTAAATGCAATAAATAAATAAATAATAAATAATAATAGTTGAGGACTAACACTGCCCACCTGCTTTCAACCTGCTTGCTTTCAACCTGCCCAACCTGTCCTCTCAAAGAACTAGATGCTGGAGAGTGCAGCTATGTAGTGAGTTCGTTGGTCAGCAGCCTTCCTAAATATCATTGGGCTGCAACTTGTAGCTTAAAACAGTCAGTAGATTCTAGCTGGCTTTAGCTAACAAAAAATTGCCTCATGTTTTCGATGAGCCTCTCATCGTTATCTCACCCTTTTCTCATAAGGAGTAAGTGCCTTATCTCACCCGTTGGCGGGGAGGCTTTCATGCCTAACCAGGCATTGGAAAGGCAATTAGTTTCCCAAGCTGGATTGCTTCAAGAACCTTTTGAGTAAGGGAAGCCCACCCACCCTTCTCCTGAGTCAGCTTGGAGACTGGCCTGTCAGCTACTGAGCTTAGAGGGAGACGTCTCTAAAATCCAAATACGCAGGCTTAGCCGTTGGTCGTGCTTCAAGGAGGAATATGCATTACCAGCTTGGAGAACTTTTGGCCCCAGGAATGGCTTCTCCATCTGGCTTGGGGACTCAGATAGACATATTAGCTTGTCTGCCTTGTCAGATAGACATATTCGGATGCCTGCTTTGTCAAATGATGAGGAGAGGCGTGAACTTCCTTTGCATATTTATTCTGCATCCATTTTGTATCAATGAAAACCCATCTTTTCGCACCAGTGTTTTGGCTTCATCTTGGTAATCAAAAGGATCTAATTTAACTAGGACCTGGCAGTATCAGGCCTCCACAACTACACAGGCTAGATTTTTCTTTTCATAGAGCAGAAAATCTGTGTTGCTTGTGCTTTTGCATGGATCCCACTGTCATCTTTCTTCCCAGGGGTGGGTAGCACTAGAAAACCTGTTTGAATAGAATTGTGAGTGGAGCAAAATAAATGAGTATGGAGCCCATGGCCCATGACAGCTCTCCCAGACTTCTTTCGCATCCCTTAAATCCTGTTTTTGGTCTCAGGGCTGGAGACAGGTCCCAGCATCCTCAGGCTTTTGCCAGGGCCCAGCACCCTGGCAGGTTCCAGTGGTGCTGATGTCTGCCTTTATGTCTGCCATATTCCCTGTTCATTTCCCCTGGCTGAGATTTAATGAGCAGCAGCAGTACAAAGCCACCATTTTCATAGAGCCAGTGTGGTGTAGTGGTTAGTGTTGGACTGGGACTTGGGAGATCTAGATTCTTGTCCTCACTCTGCCCTGAAGCTCACTACATCATTTTGGGCCAGTCACTGACTCTTAGCCTAACCTACCTCGCAGGGCTGTTGTGAGGATAAAATGGAGCGCAGGAGAGCCATGTAACTGCCTTGGGTTCTGTGCAAGAGGAAAAAAGGTGGGATATAAATATCATCATCATCATCATCTAGCACCCTCCAGATGTGCTGGACTACAACACAAGCTTACTGAGAGATTATGGGATTTGTAGTTCGGGATGGCTGCCCTGGAGCAGCACTATATTGTAAGAAAGTCAAGGTATGCTGCTGCTACACAGGTAATGTGGGGCCACCAGTGTTGGGGTAGTCTAGAGGGCAGTTTGGCAGGGCAGAGGGCACTCACACCTTGGTCTGATCCCAAGAAGCTGACCTGGAACTTTCTACAACTCCAAAAAGTAGGGAGTAAATAAAGCCACACTAGGACAAGGAAGGAGCTATTTTGCATCACCAGTATGTTTATAATTGTTTATTTACTATTTATTTATTTATTTATTTATTTAAAGTATTTTTTTATCATAGTCCTTAACCATTAAAGGCTCTGGAGCAGCTTACAATCAATAAGTAAACAAGACAGTCTCTGCCCGCAGGCTTACAATCTAAAAAAAGAAAAAGAAAACCAACATGATACACAAGAGGAATGGGATGAGGAGGGAAGAGGAAAACAAACTGCGTAGACTTTTATCAAGGCTGGTGGAATGGCCCAGTTTACCCTCTCATCTTCCAGATTGAGGTGCTGGGACAGTCCAACCAGAGAAGGCTCAAAAGTCCCTTTGCCTGAGCCTGTTTTCCTTGCTCCATCATTTTTCCTACAGGGCTGTTTATGTCAGTTAGTCATCCTCTTCGTTTGTGTGTGTGGAGGGGGCAGTTCAAGTGTACAGACATACCCCAGTTGCATAACATATTCAGTTGGAACTTTTGTGGTTCCTCAATCCAAATTTGGGGTGTCCGAACTGGGTGGTGAAAATGCCTCCCTGAACCTGCCAGACTCTTCCACCCTGTCCTTGACTGAGACACTCTGAGACTGCAGTACTAGAGCCCAGTTCCATGGAGAGACTGGCATTCTTGCCCCAGTGGCCTTATACGCCACTGAAACCACTGGCCAAATCAGGAAGCCTGACCGGTGAGCGAAACTATGGGGAGTTGTTTGAGTGCTAGGACCCAAGTTACGGGGGGCTGCCCCTTTACGGCTTTATACTTCTCAGCATGGGGGTGAGCCTGAGATGGATAGCCAGGCCCAGGAACAAAGAAAATGGCTTAGTTGTGTTCTTGTTGGAGCAAGTTATCTGCTTTCTGGCCCTGTCCATGGTCCTGAAAGTCCTGTCTCTGCTTGCCCTTCATCCCTGGACTTCTGATCTGGGAACCCTGCTTGGCTTCTCCCTTTGCCCCAAACTGCTTGTCCGACATCTGGGTAAAGGACATTTTAACGTATGCAGCCAACACATGGACACTAGGGATCTCGAATGTTGAGCCAAGCACCAGCACACCATTTCATCCATAGCTGCTCGTGAGATTCCAGGGTGCAGGTCTGCAGTTCCTTCACAAGCTCTGCTGATCCAAAGGGAGGTAAAGTAGCGTCAGGCCTGAACTGCACAAGTCCTCAGAGGTAGAGGAGGACCCTATCCCTGACACTAGTGCTGAGGGGGTGCCAAGGGAGTCAGCCAAGAACAATTACCCACCTCAGGCCACCACCTCACAAGTGACTCCATCCAATGAGGTTGCAGAACTTCTTTCAGCCCAAGGGAATGGGGAACGTGGAGAATGTGGGACTTTTTCTGTCTAAACATGCAAAGGGTTGCACTCTTAAAATATCAATTCTGATAACAAAGAACGTCTGTTCTTATGGTTCTTGTTTAAAAAGTAAATTAAAAAATAGCACAAACATGGGTATGTTTAACTGAAAATTAAAATTTCAGACATTCTTTGTTATCAGAATTGATATTTTAAGGGTGCAACCCTTTGCATGTTTAGACAGAAAAAAGTTCCACAATTCTCCACATTCCCCAGCAAGCCATGTTTTTTTCCTGTCTAAACATGCATAGGATTGCGAAGAAGAAGAAGAAGAAGAAGAAGAAGAAGAAGAAGAAGAAGAAGAAGAAGAAGAAGAAGTTGTGTTTTTTTTAAAAAAAAATTCCACTAAATTTCTGTTCCAGGCCACTGTGGAAAGAGCCCACGATCCACTTTGTTCCTTCCATACATAGATATTTGCTGCCACCCTGTGGCCAAAGCAAAGCACTCTCTCTTCCTTGAGTGGATTTAGAGAAATAGGGACCTCCAGGGTTTTTCAATATTTTCCCAGCATATTGCTTTTTCTCCCCTTCCATATTTGACTGAAGACTCTTAATGACTCTTACTAAGCAATGGAATCCATGCATGCAAAAAGGAGGGTGAAAGGAGGATTTAATTTAGCTGCCATCAATGTCCCCATGTCATGTGGTGCCCTCCAGGTGTTTTTATACCACAAATCCCATCATCCACAGCCAATACTCTGAAGGGCACCGGGTGGGTTAAGTCTGTCCTATGGGCCCATTTCCACATTGGGTTCCAACACCATTCAGCCTGGATATTGTACACAAAGAGGCAGATTCTGTGTAAATACTATGGTATCAGAGGACCAGTATAGGCTGTCAGTAGAATCAAGTGGTAATGCTTTTTCTGGACTATTCCATTTAGACTTGGAGTGGGGCAGGGCGGTTGAATGTCTGAATGCATCCCAAAGGGGAAAATCATGGAAAAGGTGAAGCCAAACCTTTCCGACATGCTCTTTTTCAGTGTATAGAAAGCTCTCTTCCAATCTTGGGAGCCATTCCAACATGCAACCCTCTACTTGCAGTCTGAAGAAGTGCTACAGTCCAGAAAAAGCTTTCAGATGACTGTATAATCTAGGCCAGAGTCTATGTTTTGTGCTTTTAAGGAAAGTCATGACAAAACACAATTCAGTTGCAGGTATGTCCACACAAGTGACTAGTCCATAAGTATTTTTAATAGCTTATCTAATTTGCTGCGCAAAAGGGTGGGGTGGTGGAGTGAGAAGGCACTTCCTTTCCATTTTCCAAAATCTTCCCTGCCTGATCTGGATGTCTGGAGGTGATACTTAACTTACTTGCCATGGGCAGCCAAGGAAGTAGCTAGCCTGTTTCCACACCTGTTCAAAAGACCAAAGTGGCCCATTTCCTTGGTTTGTGTTTTCTCTGGGTCAATCCCCTTAATTTCAGTGCCCCAACAGTGAAAGCCACTGTGTTTTGGTTCTTTTGTGGTACAGAACCTTTGTAAGGGACTACTCATAGGAAGAACTTCTACTGATATTGTGTTTTCCTCCTTATCTCTTCTTCTAGGTTTCTGATAGTCTTGGGATGCTTGATTTTAGCTGTCCTGACAACATTCAAGGAATATGAAACTGTTTCAGGAAATTGGTTACTGCTGTTGGTAAGTACAGAAAGGCTGGAGGAGGAGGAGGAGGAGGACGAGGACAAGGGTATAGCAGAGTTGGAAGGGACCTACAAGGCCATCGAGTCCAACCCCCTGCTCAATGCAGGAATCCACCCTAAAGCATCCCTGACAGGGGTGGATTCCTGCATTGAGCAGGGGGTTGGACTCGATGGCCTTGTAGGCCCCTTCCAACTCTGCTATTCTATGATTCTATGATTCAACTGGGACCCAAGAGAAACACCCAGTTACTCTGGTGGTTGCAGAGGCTCTGGTCTAGAGAAGTCACCACTTGCAACGCAAAAGGCAAATCACATTTAGCAAGCAAGGGCAGAAGACAACGAGAACCTCAGATAGTGTCCTCCAATAATTGCTTGGCTGAAGTAGTTCTACATAAACAGAGCTGCTGCTCCAGTATGGGATGGTCAGCAACTGAGGTCTTAAGTTGGCTGGTCAACTCAGGTCCCTGAGAAACTCCAACCCCACTAGGTACTGAATGCACATCTTAAAGGGCCCATGCTCATTTTAGTAGCTTCAGGTTCCTACATGGGTGAGGGACATGAGAGGCTTTGGGAGAACCATGCATGGAGACAAAGTTAAGGGGAGAGCTGAATCCTTGGGTCCAGAGGGTGCATGAGGGGGTGTCCAGGGTTCTTCCTGGAGTTTAATGACCAGTGCCTCAGAGTTCTCTGCAGGGAGGTGCTGAGCCTCCAAGCCATCTTGATGATGATGATGATGATGATGATGGAAGTTATTCTTATGAATTAACCCCTGTCTGTTTGTTGCTTATGTCAACAAGCTGTCAGGATGGGTTTAATAATAGGACATGAGAAGTCTCCTTTGGTCCAGTAAGAATGAGAGTGGAACCACTGCTAATGGCTTGGGGTGTGATGCTTACAGAGGGTTATCAATCGTTTGGTGGTTCCCCAGCTGTTGTGCTGTTTTCCCACACTCTAAAAGGTTGAAATGCCTCTAGTAAAGCTCAAATATGCTGGTACCTCCTTTGCGTTTGGTCCCACCCACCACTAGAACGCAGCCCCTGAGAGTTTTCCCATAATGGGACTCAGCTTCAAGAATATTGCTGTCAGTGAAATTCTCCTCATTCCAGGAACTTCTTTCACACCTTCAGAGTCGTTGCAGCCTGGTAATATGTAGGGGTGCATGAGAAATTTGTTTCAGTTAATTACTGATCAGGATTTACCCAGTTCACAACACCTGGAAACAATCGTGGGCCTGATTGCAATCTGAAGTCAAAGTCTGAACATTTCTGCGCTTGCGGTGGGATTTGCTCGACAACAAAAACTGTGTTTGAAAAAAGTGCGTACGTGGAAAAAAATGTATTCTACTTTAAAAAATGCATCCAAACTAGGGTGACCATATGGAAAGGAGGACCGGGCTCCAGTATCTTTTACAGTTGTATGGGAAAGGGAATTTCAGCAGGTGTCTTTTGTATGACTGCAGCAACTGGAGAAATTCCCCCTTTATTACAGCAGTTAAAACTGCATGAGCCCCGCCTAGTGTGTCCAGATTCAAAAGAGGGCAGGGTTCCTGCAGCTTTAACTGTTGTGATGAAGAGGGAATTTCACCAGGTGCTGCATGCAAACAAATGACACCTGCTGAAATTCCCTCTTCTATGCAACTGTTAAAGATACAGAAGCCCTGTCCTCCTTTTCATATGGTCACCCTAACCCAAACGTTCTTTAATTGATGGGAGAAAAATGTGTACATTTCAAAAATGCACAGAACTGAGGTGTGCATTTGGAAAACTGCATGGAAACACAAACGTTTTATGAGAAAAATGGGGGGGGGGAACCAAAGCTCACTTTCTGTTATTATTATTATTAATAATATAATAATAATAATAATAATAATAATAATAATAATAATAATAATAATTTATTTATTATATTTATATACTGCTCCATAGCTGAAGCTCTCTGGGTGGTTTACAAAAGTTAAAAACAGTGAACATTAAAAAGAAATATACAAAATTTAAAACCATAAAAAGCATAAAATACAAACAAAAACAGACAATATCCATTAAAAAACAACTATTCTGGGGTCAGTTAAAAAACTCAGCATATGCTATTAAATGCTGTTAAAGGCCTGGGAGAAGAGAAAAGTCTTGACCTGGCGCCAAAAACAGAACAACGTTGGCGCCAAGCGAGCCTCATCAGGGAGATCATTCCATAATTGAGGGGCCACCACTGAAAAGGCCCTCTCCCTGGTTGCCATTTTTCGAGCTTCCCTCAGGCTAGGAGGATATGAATTGGACTGAGCTTCAAGATGGAATTCTGAGAACGTTGACCAGCTCAGATGTTGCTGATCAGGTCATCCCTAGAAACATGTCACTCCCTGGTTTTGCTATTTCTTTCCCATTTTCACGTAGGAAACATTTGCCATTTTCATCTTTGGAGCAGAGTTTGCCTTAAGGATCTGGGCTGCAGGCTGCTGCTGTCGATACAAAGGATGGCGAGGGAGGCTGAAGTTCGCCAGGAAGCCATTGTGTATGTTGGGTAAGCACAATCTGTTCCATTGCAGGCTCTCCTAAAACAGAAGGGTAGAACCTCAGGCCTATCCTGCCTGGAGTCCCAATCTGTCCCGGTGGGATTCCCCAGATCAGAAAGAAAAGACAATCTTTTTGCTAGAAGAAAATCTGCAGGCACTTCTTTCTAACAACCCCCTGAGGAAGGCCTTAGAATAAAGGACAGGCTGAAATCCATGGGGCTTCCTGAAAATAAACATTTTGCATCCTGAGAATGTGTTTCTCTGCTTTCTGACCACCTGCTTTGGATGCCTCCTTCCTTCTGTTTTTGGAATATCCCAGATGGCCACACCCCTTCCTAGGCCACACCCCCTTTCTGGCAATCCCACCCCCTTCTTTCCCCCAATCAGGTGGTTTTCTGGGTTTTCTACAGTCCCCCCCCTTCTACAATGCTGAAATGCCTCGCCTCAGGATTATTTACTCACAGTAAGAGCTTCAATCTAAAATATCCTAGCTGGACAACCATCTGTCAGGGTGGATTCCTGTATTGAGCAGGGCTTGGACTTGTTGGCCTTATAGGCCCCTTCCAACTCTACTATTCTATGAGTCTATGGATTGATTGAGGATTGGATGAGGTGTCTTTGACCTGTTGTTAATGGGGGCACATCAGAGCTTAAAAGTCTTCCTTCAGTCTGATGGCTTCCTGACCTAGGTGAAACCCTCCACTTTGCATTACTTACTGGTGGTGAGGACATGGTGATGGCCCAGACTGGACTGGACGGTGGACATGCTGTAGGAACATCACCATTTACCAGCTCCTGGAGACAAAGCAGCAAAACAAACAAAGAATCAAGATCAACAAGAAACAATGCATATTATCCACTAGAACATTACATTAAAAAAAAATGCACTGAAACACGTGCAGGATTTGTTCTTTGGTTGTTTTCTTTGCTCCGCAGATATCTTTGTCCTGATCGCCTCTGTGCCAGTGGTGGCGGTCGGCAACCAAGGCAATGTCCTGGCTACGTCGCTGAGAAGTCTCCGTTTCCTTCAGATCCTACGGATGCTGCGGATGGACAGGAGAGGAGGCACCTGGAAGCTTCTAGGATCTGCCATTTGCGCACACAGCAAAGTAAGTGAGAACCGTTGGCGTAGCGGTGTCAAGGCTTACAGGGAGGTAACACTACCATTCTTTTATTAGCAGGAACACTGCCATCATCTGCCACTCCCCTCAGAATACCCTGTTCCCTTTTGTATCTGGTCAAGAGGGCAGAGCTCCTGCAGCTTTATCTGTGGTGATGCATCTGTGGTGATTTCACCAGGTGCTGCATGCATACAATTGACACCTGCTGAAATTCCCTTTTCAATACAACTGTATAAGATACAGGAGCCCTGTCCTCCTTTCCATAGGGTCACCCTAGGTTAGCTGCAATCCTTACACTAGCTGTGGAGGGTTGGGGAATGCATTTTCCGTGCAGCAATATATTGTTGAACAATAAGCCAGTGTGGTGTAGTGGCTAAAGTGTTGGACTGGGAGTCGAGAGATCTGGGTCCTAGTCCCCACTCGGCCATGGAAACCCACTGGGTGACTTTGGACCTGTCATAAGCTCTCAGCCCAACCTACCTCACAGGGTTGTTGTTGTGAGGATAAAGTGGAGAGGAGGAGGATTATGTACGCCGCCTTGGGTTCCTTGGAGGAAAAAAGGTTTGGCTATAAATGTAATAAATAAATAAATAAATAAAATATTTGGTCTTGAATTGGCGATTAAGACTCATTAGCTTTACAAAAGAACTGCCCCTGAAGAGATGAGAACTCCTAGATCTGGTTTGTTGATATGGGTCAACCCAACTGTCTGCATTTTTGGACTCTCCTTGGGGGCATGGCGGTGGGGACTGCCATGATGAGTGTCTGCATTTCCAAATTGACTGCTACACCACTGGTGAGAATGGAGGGCTAGGGAAGCGGGTAGGATGTAGAAGAATAGAACAGTGAAGGACGTCATGTGCACAGAAGCAGCAGTGCTGGTCCAGATCCAGAAAGAAGTAAATGATGCCAGACTGAAAGCAACAAGGTGGCTCTAGGAACATAGGAAGGTGCCTTATAGTGAGTCAGACCCTTGGTCTGTCTAGCCCAGTATTGTTAGCACTGGCCTGGTTCAGACAACACGCTAAACCATGCTGCTTAACCACAGAATGGTTAATGGAATGCCATTTTGTGGTTAAGCAGCATGGTTTAGCGTGTTGTCTGAACCAGGCCAATGACAGGCGGCAAGGGCTCTCCATGGTTTCAGGCAGGATTCTTTCCTTGCTCTACTTGGAGAAGCCGAAAATCGAACCTGGGAGCTTCTGCGCTCAAAGCAGCTGCTCTGTCACTGAGCTACCCTCCTTCCCTCTAATTGTCAGGAGCCCTGAGGCACGAACTAGAATTGCACGGTCAGGTACATCACTTTTGTTTATGGCTGTAATTATGTTTTCCTATTAGGAACTCATCACTGCCTGGTACATTGGGTTCCTGACGCTTATCCTTTCCTCCTTCTTGGTTTACTTGGTGGAGAAGGATGTGCCTGAAAAGAATGAAGAAGGGAAGGAAATAAAAGAGTTTGAAACCTATGCCGACGCACTTTGGTGGGGGCTTGTGAGTATCTGCAGTGGTGTACTGAATGAGATTGGAGTTAGAACATTCATTTGAGTATTATGGAGTCTTTCTAGATTTTGGGGTGGTTGTTTTATGATTTTAATGCTAACTGTTATTTACCTTGGGTTGTATTGTGGGATGGGATAAGAGAAAGACAGACAGACAGACAGACAGACTTGTGTTATTCAATTTCAATCTCTTAAAGAAAAATATGCAAAAATATCAAAACGTGATTCCTGCAACATTTTCTAAACGGACTGAAAATCTTGCACAAGCATGGATACAAAGGAGACAGCCATTACAAGGGTAATATTTCTGCAGGCTCTCAAAGAAGGTGAGATCCCATTTGGAAATATGGAGCAGCTGGAAGTGGAATGATGGAGCTGTAAAGTACAAGAAATCATCCGCGTTGCCCGTTTGCTTTGTCTTTCTTACAGACTGTCCCAAACATTCTCCCCACAGATTACACTGGCAACAATTGGCTATGGTGACAAGACACCCAAGACGTGGGAGGGACGCCTGATAGCGGCCACGTTCTCTCTCGTCGGAGTGTCGTTTTTTGCCCTTCCAGCTGTAAGTTCTGTCGATGACCTCTCTTGAGATGATGTGGAAGAGTGGTTGGAATTAGGGATGGAAATTAGGGATCAACCTCCAATGCCCCGAAAGGGGGTTAGGTGTTTTGAGTGTTTCAATCAAACATCCCCCAAAGCCCCTTGGATATGCTCTCCTAGTAAAGCATCTTTCTCCACTGAATTATGGGACTGCAAGTCCCAGAATCCCTGGCAGGAAACTGATGCTCCTCCAGGAGCTGGGAGTGCCTCCTTACACTGACTTCCCCAGTCCGAAGGTTTCTGTTATGTGTGTAACACTCTCTGGGCCTGTTCAGACAACACACTAAGCCATGATTAGGCCACTAACCCTTTTGCAGCAAATGGTTAGTGAACGTGTTTAAACCATGGTTATGTAGCCACCATGGTTAGGAATGGTTCGTACAACACGCTAAGCCATAGTGGGCCTGTTCAGATGATACTTCAGGCTCTGTGGTTAGTGAAATTCAGGTTCTTTGGGATTAGCACTAACCACAAGCCGTGCTATTGAACAGAACACTTTAAGCCATGGTTAGAGCTGCTAACCCTGCTGCACACGCTCCGACTGTGGTTAGTGAGTGAGCAGGGTTTAGCATCGCACAAGATGCCTTAAACCCTGTTGCTTAACCAAAAGCCTTAACCAGCAGGGTTTAAGGTCTCTTCTGAACAGGCCTGATGTTTAGCTCAAAATACTTACCCATCGTGGCTTAGCACGTCGTCTGAACAAGGTCTCCGTTTCGAATCTGTCGCCAGACAGTTCCTTTTGGTGGTTTTGTATTCAAGCATTATGAAAGATAGGGGAATTTCCCTCTGGGCAAAGACAACAATTTCAAGGAGAGGGAGAGAAATGGGGAAACACAGGAAGCTGCCTTCTACTGAGTCAGACCACTGGTACATCTATCCCAGTATTGTCGAAACTGACTGGCAGCAATTTTTGTCGTTGTTATTCCTGCTAGCAGCTTGAACAACACGCTGGAAAACTTCTATATTTTGTGCTGGATTCGTTACATAAAGAAAACAGCTCCTTGCCGTTTAAAAACTACCCCATCATTTGGGACAAGAGGGCTTTTCCAAAAACCATAAGCTGGATAACAACTAGAGCCGTATCGAGCCTTTAAAAGACAAACAGACTAGAGTGTGAAGTGGCTATGATAATTCAAAGATAACTCTATGCACTTTATTATCATTATTATTTATTTATATAGCACCATCAATGTACAATATACTTTATGTATATGTATATTTTATTAGACCACTGAAGAAGACCTTGCATGGTCGAAACGCGTTTGGTTTTTTGTTGTTTCTTTGTTCTTTATCATTTCTATTGATGTTTTAATGTAATATTTATTTTTATTTAAAATATTTATATCCTGCCCTATATCACTAAGATCTCAGGGTGGCGTACAGATAAAAACATACAGTATAAAACAATAAATATACACAGTTAAAAACAAATTAAACCATAATCCAAGTTAAAACAGTATATAATTAAAAAGCAATAGATGCAGTTAACACAGTTAAAACAATGTGCCAGTGAGTTTAACCATCAAAGCCATGTTTTTGCTTGGCGTCGAAATGCAATCAATGTTGGCGCCAATCGGGCCTCCAAGGGGAGGGCATTCCATAGTCTGGATGCCACCACAGAGAAAGCCCTCTCCCTTGTCCCATCATAACTTATATGTTGCATTGGTGGGATGTGGAGAAGGGCTCCTCCAACAGATCTAAGGTCTCGGGCAGGCATATATAAGGAGAGGCGCTCTCTCAAGTATCGAGGTCCAAAGCCTCGATATAGTCCCAAACTATATACCATATAGTTTATATATACTTGAACTATACAGAGTAGCTATTTTGCTCAGTATATTAAAGTTATACTTCAGTTATTTTCATATTACATGTGATTATTGATAGTGATACGGTGACCAATACATCCACCCCTTTCTCCCATCTCATCGTCTTAATTGTAAGGGATCAGGAAAGGTTTCTTTACTTATTTGTGGACTCTCCAGGTTTTCATGCAGTAATTTTTCTAGCCCTTCTTGGAGATGCTGGGGGTTGGATTTAGGACCATCTGTATGCCAAGTGTGGGCTCTACCACTGAGCCACGGCCCTTCCACAAGGAGATCCTCATAGAACTGATCTACTTCTGCTTCTTCAGCATCTGTGGTTGGGGCATATATTTGGATCACTGTGATGTTAAATGGCTTACCCTGAATTCGAATTGAGATCATTCTATCATTTTTTGGATTGTATCCAAGCACTGCTTTAGCCACTTTATTATTAATTATGAAGGCTACTCCATTTCTTCTGTGATCCTCTTGTCCACAGTAGTAGATCTGGTGGTGATCTGATGTGAAGTGGCCCATTCCAATCCATTTCAGTTCACTGACACCCAATATATCTATATTTAATCTTGACATCTCGCCAATAACCACGTCCAATTTGCCCTGGCTCATAGATCTTACATTCCAGGTTCCTATGGTGTGTTGATCTTTAGAACATCGGATTCGTCGTTCACCACCAGCACCGTCGGCCCGCTAGTCGTCCTTTCGGCTTTGAGCTAGCTGCGTCATCACATCTGGGGCTAGTTGAACTTATCCTCTGTTCCTCCCCAGTAGCATTTTGACCATCTTCTGACCTGGGGGTCCCATCTTCTGATGGTATACCGACATATCTCTGGTTGTACTGATCCATTTAGTTTTCACGGCAAGAATACTGGGGTGGGTTGCCATTACCTTCTCCAGGGATCGTATTTAGTCTGACCTCTCTACCATGACCTTCCCATCTTGGGTGTCCCTTCACGGTTTAGCTCATGGCACCCTTGAGGTGCTCAAGCTCCAGCACCACGACAAGGTAAAATGTGCATTTTTTGTTATACTTTTTTTTCCAGATTGAGTGCATTTTATGTACTCAAGCCACCTGCTGAGAAAAGCAGCGCGGCGAATTACAAATTTTTGGAACATACTTTTTTTTTGGTTGCGCTTTTCAAATGCGTACATTTATTCACATGCATTTTTCTGGTTCCACAGAATACATTGCAAGTCTGGAAATGTACACATTTCCAGGTGCAAATTGTGTGTCCAGTCTGCTTCTGTTTCTGGGTGGTGAAGTTTGGAGAAATTGCCCCCAAAAGACAGAACAAACAGATTTTGCACATCCTCCCTAGTGGTGTGGAGTTACTGTAAATGCCACTGAGGGCTGCACTTTCCACCTTAGAAGAACAGCACCATGATGGAGCCAAAGTTCTATCATGCTCCCCTTGATTCCTGCTCCCCTGAATACCTAGGATAAACCGGGCTGCTTCTTCCCCACAATTGAGGTGAAAGATCCCCAGGGAGAAACCTCCCATTTGAACTCATTCTGACATTTTCAGCAATATCCCATACATTTCTGCCCAACTGCTAAGATCATCTCTGGAGGTTCTTATCTGGGTGCTGCCATCCACAATGGCGCAATGGGTGGTTACCAGAGAAAGAGCCTTCTCAGTAGCGGCCCCCCATCTGTGGAATTCTCCCCTGGCAGATCTGCCTTGTGTCTTCACTGTCTTCATTTAGATATGTGGTCTTCAACTGGAGGATCGTGACCCAAAGGTAGACCATGAGATTAGCCCAGATGGGTTGCGGCTAAATTGTTGCCGCCATGTTGGGCATGGATAAAATTGTGAAAGTGGGCGCCATGTTGTAGGTTGAGAGTCTGAGGTGGGTGTGGGGCCTGGACAAGTGGAAAACCACTGATTTAGATGCTAGGGTAAGACCTTCATCTTCTATCAGATGTTTAATCTTTAATCTTTTGCTTTGATTATTAACTTTACTGCTGGTTTTTAATTACTTTTAGGGTGCAATCCTATGTGTGTTTAGACAGGAAAAAAAGTCCTACAACCCCCAGCATGCCTTTGCCAGGACTTCTTTCTAAACGTGCATAGGATTTTTCTAAACACTCATAGCATTGTGCCTTTAATGCCTTTAATGTTTCTTTACCTTGAAACAGCGATAAAGAAACAAAGAAAACAGTAAACACAACAGTGAAAATGTTTCCTTCGTTATTTTATTGCCGTTTTTGTTGTCGCATGATTGTAAACCAGGACATTTGCCAGTTCGGTGGTATATGAATTTGATATAAATAAAGAAATGCATGAATGTGTACATGCATAAAATAAACAACCTTTAAGGCGTTTTTGCTCCATTCCACTTTCAGGGTATTTTAGGTTCAGGATTGGCTCTGAAAGTACAGGAGCAACACCGCCAGAAGCACTTTGAAAAAAGAAGAAAGCCAGCAGCAGAACTCATCCAGGTTTGCAATCCTCGCCTGTTCATCATGCACAATTTGAAGTACACACAGCTCGCAGCCCCCCTGAAAGCCATGGGACCTGCCTGCTTTCAGGTCTTTTGTCAGGGGAGATGCAGAGCAGCTGTTTACTTTCCACACACCTCTCTTCACAACATGCTGCAATCTACCAGAAGCCCTTCCAATTTTATTTGATTTAAAAACTTACAAAAGCAGGGCTGGGCCGAAAGGTCTCCGCTGATGAATGAGTGAAATCTTTATTGCTAAAAGCGAGAAGCCATCACAATTTAACATAGTTTGAAAAATAAAATACACGTAAAAGGATGAGCTGTACGTAAGTGGAATAAAAATAAATAATTTAAAATAAAATAAAAAAGATAAACAAAAATACAAGAATAGCGATGTGAGCAGCAGCCTTCCACCTCAGCTCTCTTGTTTGTTTTATTTTTTTCTTTTAGTTGTTTTAATTAAACGTTTTCTTCGTCGGTGGAGCTGCTATTTTGCCAAAACAATTCCTGGCTATCGCCGGGGAAGACATAAACTCCCTGTGCTTGCAAGGTTAGAGCCATAAAATCTCATTATAAAATAAAATACTAGCTCTCACTGATAAGATTGGCAAGTCGCACCGACTCCCACTAAATGCCTCTTAATTGAGCTAGTTGTGTTATATATTTGGAAAACTTGTTAAAGGACCCGGGGAAAAAATCATCCCTGTGTAGGCTAAAATATTTCATCGGTGAACTACTCCAGCTTGCTGCGGACTTGTTGCTTTAACTTCTCACTCCACCGATAACTTAGTAGGTTTTCTACTCAGTTCTCCATTATGTTTTCTGAGTAGTGAGAAAACATCCCCAGTGAAAGTTTTCCACTGATAACATTTTAGCAAATTCAGGGGAGGGAGTTTGGGGTGTGAAAGAGAAGCCGCCCTCCGCTTTTTTGCATTTTCAGGAGGAGCGGCTGTATTTTGGGGGCAGGAACAAAAGTCACTGGCACCCCTCCAGAATGCCCTGGAGTGATGCTGCTATGTCATGATGGACCATCTTTCCAAGGAGCATTCTAGGAAGGTGTGATGGCACCGACTTTATACAGAAGGCCTTGCCTAGCACACCCTTCTCAAGCCAAGCACTACCACTTGAACAACCTGAGGGTAGGGTAAAACACAACCTTTTCCTCATATGAGAGGGTAAAGGCTAGAATCTGGAAAGGTTTTACGGTGTATGTAATAAGCTGAAAGATATATATATAGTGTTTATGGTATTAACTGTAGAGCAGGTGATAAAGCCAAGCAGACATGTGGTTTGAGGTAACAAAACAAAATAAAATGTTTATTTTTGTTTAACGGATCTTAGTTACTTTAAATGCAAGTTAACCTGCTTAATCTACTAGTTCTAATCAAAACAGTAATCTTAAGTCTCTTAAAATCTTATCTCCATTCACTCTCCACACCACTGGACACTCCAAACTAAACAAACCCTAACTACCTTAACTCACTCAAACTAAACACAATCTCCTCAGCCAACCTATTTATACTCCTCCCTCCTCCTCTCACGGCATCACTAGCCACACCCACTCAGTCAAACATTCCACACTCACTAGACATACAAACTCAGACATACCTAAGGGACAGAAAGGTGGTATCGCCACAGAAGGCCACATTGTCTGCTACTTACTGCCTTACTTCCAACAATACAAGCAGAGCTAAATCACCATCCTGTGCCTGTTACGTCAAACACAGGCACATATTTCTATCCCACTTGTCACCAAGTGACTCTAAAAGCTCACACGGTTTTTCTGGGTTGGATAAGGGGCCATTCTGACCACACTTAGGATGTAGGACAGGGCACCGTTAGCAGGACCCTTTCCTATACCAAAACATGGCTCTTGCATCGCATCTTGTTATTCCACTTTTAGGTGGAAATCTAGAACAATGTTGACCCATTGCATTTGCCTACAAGGAAATGGAGGGGGGGACCTCAAGCCCCAGGGCCAAATCTGGCTCTCCTGGGGTCTCTATCCAACTCTCCCTGGTTCTCTAGGTGGCCACAGCCTAGGGTGACCATAGGGAAAGGAGGACAGGGCTCCTGTATCTTTAATAGTTGGATAGAAAAGGGAATGTCAGCAATTGTTATTTGTATGGCTGCAGCACCTGGTGAAATCCCCTCTTCATCACCACAGTTAAAGCTGCAGGAGCCCTGCCCTCTTTTGTATCTGTTCACTCTAGCCAAAGAGGGCAGGGCTCCAGCAGCTTCAACTGTTTGATGGAGAGGGAATTTCACCAGGTGCTGCAGGCATACAAATGACACCTGTTGAAATTCCTTTTTCTATACAACTTTTAAAGATACAGGGGCCCTGTCCTCCTTTCCACATGGTCACCCTACCAGAGCCCATTCCCCCCATCCACTGATCATTTTGTAGTTTTCTGGGTATTGTGCATATTTCACCATCTAAATGGCTACGCTGCCTTTCTTAAGCCTTAGTTACTATCTGTAAGAGTTTTAAGCTAAAACATGCTGGTATATTTATTTATTTTTACATTTGCCCCTCCTCCTTGCTTTCAGTCCCACCTACTGAGAGCTTCTTTGAAATTGAACTCTGCCCACAAGCTGAAAGAATTTCCGCACCCCTGAAAGTTACACACACAGAAATACACACACACACATTCCTTCTCCTTCTTATCATATCACCCCTCTTGTGTTCCTTAGGCTGCCTGGAGATACTATGCTACTAATCCCAATAGGATGGACCTGGTTGCCACTTGGAGATTTTATGAATCAATTGTATCATTCCCATACTTCAGGCAAGTTTTGTCGTTGTTGCTTTGAGCAGTCCTCAGTTTGATACGACGTTCACTTTAAGGGTCATTATGCCCACTTGTCAAGATGGGACATGGGAGGAAGGCCATAGGAAAGGGTCAGCTTGTAGAGAGTGGGTGGAGAGTGTGTGTGCAGTACACACTATGTGTACAGTGAACTCAGTTCTGCGAGTGCAGTTCTTTACGTAGACAAAGTGGCACCAGACAGAGGTATCCACAGGGGTATCCAATTCTATCCAGTAGAATTTTAGGATATTGTAGGATGTTTTTAGGATGTTTTTAGGATGTTTTTAAATAGTGTATACCATGCTTTTAATCAGTATTTTATGTATTTTATGCTTGATTTTGTTCCCCGCCTCGATCCAATCGGAGAGGCGGGTAAGAAATAAATTATTATTATTATTATTATTATTATTATTATTATTATTATTATTATTATTATTAGAACCCCATAGTTTGAAAAAGTCCCGAAAAATCTTTAGGGGAAAGAAAAATCCTAAGGTGGGGAGGAGGACCCCAAAACAGCTGCAAAGCAGGCCACTCTGCTCAGTGGCCATGGAACATGGACCTAATGTTGGGAAACCAAAAATCCGGGTGGCAGAGAAGGGGCTGCAATGGAGTATTTTGGAAAAGGGCATGGCTGGCTGGAATTTTGAAGTGGAGCACACCGTGCGGCAACTTTTTGTTGCTGGTCCCACTGGTAGGGGCTTTTAAAAAATGCATCCCAGTTGTGACAGGTTCCTTGAACTTGGAGCCTGAAAAGATCTGGACAAGTTTAGAAGTGAGATACATACCAGGATGAGGAAGTTTTCGGTGAAACGTGGAGATGTCTACACAGCAAACTGGCATCCACTAGGGATGTAAACATCACTGTTTAAATGGGGCATCATTCCTGTGCTATGCAGATGTTCACCAAGTGGTACATGTAAATTGGCTCTGTAATTGGTTCCTGTCGAGTGATCTTGGGTAGCAGTGAGGTAAAGCTGTATCTACTTGCTTGTTTTTTGAGATTTCTATGTGCCATCCTCAACCAAAGTCCTCAGGGCAGTTTACAAATGGTTAAAAACACACACACACACACACAAAAAAACATTTAACTCACCCAGCCATGATGTTCTCTAGATGATCTTAAGCCAATCACACTAAAGGGGTGTGCAGTGACTGTGGGTTGTAGCCATTGTT
This sequence comes from Elgaria multicarinata webbii, assembly GCF_023053635.1. Taxonomy (NCBI): domain Eukaryota; kingdom Metazoa; phylum Chordata; class Lepidosauria; order Squamata; family Anguidae; genus Elgaria; species Elgaria multicarinata. The sequence goes on along the minus strand of NC_086177.1, from coordinate 103,057,658 downwards.
AGTCCTACGTAGAGTAGATCCATTGAAATGAATGGGGTTTGAGTTGGATATGGCCCTCCCCAACTTTATGCTGTGCAGATATTTTGAACGACAGTTCTCAGAATTCCTGGCCATTAGTCATGTTGCTGGTGGCTGATGGGAGTTGAAGTCCAAAATATCTGGAGGGCACCAGACTGGGGAAGGAATAAGATCATGCTGTCTAGCCATGCTGCCTGAAACGTATGCTTTTGTTGGCCATGGCCACTCATGGCGGCCATATAGAATCATAGAATAGTAGAGTTGGAAGGGGCCTATAAGGCCATCTAATCCAACCCCCAGCTCAATGCAGGAATCCACCCTCAATGCAGGAATCCACCCATATGTTCAGTGGTAGTGTGAAAGGGCCCTCTGCTCCATATATCAAGGTGAGTTGACTGCCTTAAGTGATAGGTGAATGGGTGGTGTGGTGGCAGCCGCCTTGCTGTGGTGGAAGGCAGAACTGAATGTGCCACACAACCTGCCCTGCACCCCCTAAACTGACCTGCTGCCCTCTGGTATGGTGGCAGCTGCGAACCCATCTCCAGTATTGAACAAAGATTTGGCTGGCAGTCCACTCAGCTTCTGTACATGAAATGAGAGATACAACACCATCTTGGCCTTCGTCTCAGGCCGCAAAACGTCTTTGGCCAAGCTTCTTATCAGTTAGGTGACAGGACTCAAAGACAGGATCTACACTACTGCTTTATAGTGGTACTGAAGTGCACTGACAACTGTTGGGGCCCATGACACATCTACACCAAGCGGGATATAACACTATGAAAGTGGTGTATGATAAATGTGCCAACACAGTTATCAGTGCACTTCAATAGCACCATAAAGCAGTAGTGTAGATCCTGCCTCCATATACTGCTTTCATACCACTTCCATAGCACTATATCCTGCTGGCTGTGGATCTGGCCAAAGTGTAAGGAAGCCACTGTGTGCCTACTAGGCCAGCCTGTACCTGAGCCTAATGCCCAAAGTTGTCCTGCTGAATTTAACGCCTACTTCTTTTCTCCTTGCTTTCTTCCTATTGCTTTCAACTTTCAATCCTCCAAAAGGAAAGAGCAGGTGGATGGCACCAGGTATGTCATGAATATCCTCAACTCAAGATCATTCATTCTTTCATTCATTCATTGCACTTCCGGATCAAGGCATACAAATCCAGACTTCGGCCCCCCTCCCCACTGCTTTGTATGGGGCTACTTATTTTTCAGTAGTCTTCGTTAATATGTTGTGTTGTTATTGTTTGCTTGAATGATGAGAGAAAATTGACTCTCTGGCTAGGATAATCATAGATTAGCATTTGACATCTTGCTGAAATGACTATTTCATAATGATTGTTTTAAATAAAAGACACAGCGAGGACTTTGATATCTGATATCAGAGTGGATTTAATTGCTGACATGCCCAGGGTTTAATGACACTAATAAGACTGAAAATAAGTGACACTGAACAAAATCTAATTGATTGGGCATTGTTTTTTGGTATTTATAGTGAGAAAATGCAATAGTAAAGGGAATATATTAGTATACATTAAACGTTCTTTAATTTGTAACTCCCTCTTTGGAAGACAAACTAACCTATACAAATTAAAGGCTAGATCCACACTACTGCTTTACAGCAGTATTGAAGTGCACTGATAACTATTGGGGCATAATCCACATTCCATATAATGCTTCCATAGTATTATTTCCTGCTATTTATTCCATGTCCGTAATGATTTGACACAAGGTGTAGATCTGACCCTAGTCTACACAAACTGCTCATCAACTAGTAAAACAGTTCCTGGACAGTACCACTTCAGATTCCAGGCAAGGGTCATATATTTGAATGCTCACTATACAAAAAATACTCCCTGCACATAGATATCTAGAAACTTGGGGAAAAGCTTAGGCTGGGACCATTACCTCTGACATCTAGATTTCTACATGTAAGGAATACTTTTATGCAATGCCCCACCAACAGTCAAAGTGGTAGAGTCAAAGAATAGTTTTACCTTGTGATGAGTCATTTGTTTAGAACAGTCATTAGAATAAGGTTCCTGGATTATCTCCAGTTTAGGTCCTAGCTGGGCACAAATGTGGTTCTTCTATATTGACATTCAATCTGCTTACATGATTTATTGGCCGCCATCGTATAACTTGAGGTTCTCTGGGCTACTCACAGAATAAAAAGTACAAATTAAAAGTACGTTATATAAAAAAGCAATAAAATAAAATGCAGCATTAAAAACACAGAATCAGATCAAAAATAGATCAATGAAAACAGAGAGCAAAGAATACAAGTCTACAGAGTGAAAACAATACTGAAAACGACTGCAATTTTTAAAAGATTTTGGAAAATAAAAAGGTATTTGATGAAGAATACATTAAAGTAGGCACTAGGCAGATCTCCCTGGTTGAGGGTATTGCATACCTGTGGTGCCATCACTGAAAAGGCCCTCACATGGTATCTTACATGGCAGGGCACCTGGAGGAGGGCCTCAGATTCATATCTCAGGGTCTGCGGAAATATATCTTGCAAGAGTCGGACTTTAGAGGTAGAATTGCATCAGGTAGCATCTTGATCAGCCATCACCTGTCTCAGTTTTTTGAGGTCACTTGTTGCTCTATAGCAGCTCCCTCAGCCCCAAACCCTCCAGATGTACAACACCCATTATCCACAGTCAGCATGCCCATCAGTCTCTACAGCCCATGGCATAGTGCAGTGGGTTGGGGGGTTCACCAAAGAATAAAGTACCCATTGAAGTTCAACTACCAGCCAGTCTGGTGGACCACCTTCCTCCTCCTTTTAACTCTGTCTGCTTAACTCTGCGGCAGACTCTGGAATCCCAGAGTCTGCCAATTTTGGTGCTCCCTCTTGCTCTGACAAAGGCTGAGTTCCCAAGGGGGAGGAAGAGACCGTCTTTGAACCTGGACCTCCTGTTCCGTAAGCCCTTGGGAAGATTCATCTCTTACTTCTGGAGAGTCTTGGGGAATTTCCTCCCCTGGTCTCTGTCTTGACTGAACTTATTCTAGCTCTGCATCTGAAACCAAACCAAGGGAGCCTGGCCCCCATCTTGACACTAATGTTCTCAAATTATGTATTTATTTTACAAGCAACTTTTAAAATCACTAATCTTGCACCAGTGTGGATTCAGTACAAATAATGTAACATCCCGTTTCCCTGTAATAGAAGAGAATAGTTTTGCTGTGAACGGGATAGCTTTGTTGTAGAGGTAGCCTTATTATCATAGAATCGCAGAGTTGGAAGGGGCCTACAAGGCCATCAAGTCCAACCCCCTGCTCAATGCAGGAATCTACCCTAAAGCATCCCTGACAGATGGTTGTCCAGTTGCCTCTTGAAGGCCTCTAGTGCGGGAGAGCCCACAACCTCACCAGGCAACTGATTCCATTGTCGTACTGCTCAGGAAGTACGACAGGAACTTTTTCCTGAGGAAGTTTTTCCTGATGTCCAGCTGGAATCTGGCTTCCTTTAACTTGAGCCCGTTATTCTGTGTCCTGCACTCTCGGAGGATCGAGAAGAGATCCTGGCCCTCCTCTGTGTGACAACCTTTTAAGTATTGGAAGAGTGCTATAATGTCTCCCCTCAATCTTCTCTTCTCCAGACTAAATATGCCCAGTTCTTTCAGTCTCTCTTCATAGGGCTTTGTTTCCAGACCCCTGATCATCCTGGTTGCCCTCCTCCGAACACGCTCCAGCTTGTCTGCGTCCTTCTTGAATTGTGGAACCCAGAACTGGACGCAATACTCTAGATGAGGCCTAACCAGGGCTGAATAGAGAGGAACCAGTACCTCATGTGATTTGGAAGCTATACTTCTATTAATGCAGCCCAAAATAGCATTTGCATTTCTTGCAGCCATATCGCACTGTTGGCTCATATTCAGCTTGCAATCTACAACGATTCCAAGAACCTTCTCATTTGTAGTATTGCTGAACCAAGTATCCCCCATCTTGTAGTCATGATATATGACGTCCACAGCATTCCCACAGTCCACAAGGGAGGTTACCCCATCAAAAAATGAGATCAAATTAGTCTGACAGGATTTGTTCCTGTTAATTCTTTGGATTAAAGAAAAGGATGGTGGGAAGGCGTGCACAGCCTGCAAAGGACTAAACAGGAGAAAGGAGAAGGTCTACTACATTGTATAGGGCAGCCTTCCCAACCTGGCAGCCTTCAGGTGTGTCGGATTCCCACTCCCATCATTCCCAGATAGCATGGGAATTGTAGTCCAACACATCTGGAGGGTATGGGATTGGGGACAGGTGGTATAGATCAAGGAGCCACCTGTCTTGCTTTTGGGCTTGCCTTAGTCATCTAGTTAGCCACTAAAGGAAACGAGGTAGTACCCAATGCTAGTCCTATGTAGAGTAGATCCATTGAAATGAATTAGATTTAATGAGACTCATGAATGAACATTAACCACTCACATTGGCACAACTAACGTAACTCCCATTAATCTCAGTGAGTCTACTAAGTGTACATAGGACTAACATTGGATAGTACCTAGGAAGCAGCCCAGTTTTAGTTCATTTTGGATGTGTTGGTGGAATGATACTGAGCCATTGCCAATTCATGTAGGTTTATATGCCTACGCACCAGTTGAATAAATCACACGTCCACTCAGAAGTAAGCCCCATTAAGTTCAATGGAATGTGCTCCCAGATAAGTGGGTATTATTATTATTATTTATTTATTTATTTATTTATTTATTTATTTATATAGCACCATCAATGTACATGGTGCTGTACAGAGTAAAACAGTAAATAGCAAGACCCTGCCGCATAGGCTTACATTCTAATAAAATCATAATAAAACAATAAGGAGGGGAAGGGAATGCAAACAGGCACAGGGTAGGGTAAACAGGCACTGGGTAGGGTAAAACTAACAGTATAGAGTTAGGATTGCACCCTTCTTATATGAATCACATGGGGTTTGAGCCAAGGGTTTCTTTCCTGTAATCAAAGAACTCCTTTCACTGAGTCTTTTTAAAGCCCTTTCCATGGTGTGCTACTAACCACCCCCTGGAAAGGGCTTTTAAAAAATAAATAAGAATGTATTGCATGAGAATGTGATGAGCTGTGTTTGAAGAATTCTTAACAGTCGCATGGGCAGTTATCAACTACTAACTAAAAAATTGATGTCAGTATCATCTCTCTCTCACACACACACACATCATGTGACCCATCCAAAGGCTCTCTCACTCCCTCGTCCTGTTTAGCCGAACTATATAATGATGTTTCTCTGGCAGTGATGTAAGGCAGATGTTCGGGTTTGAGGCCATTACTATTGCTGCTTACAGTATTTCAGATATTGGCCCCATTCAGAAGACACCTTAAACCATGGCTTTAACCATGGTGGTTAAGCCAGAAAGCCAGGCTGTGTTCAGAAGACACCTTAAACCACAGCAAAAAGCCTTACTCACCATGGTTAAAGCCATGGTTTAAGGTCTCTTCTGAACACAGCCTGGCTTTCTGGCTCAACTACCATGGTTAAAGCCATGGTTTAAGGTGTCTTCTGAACACAGCCCGGCTTTCTGGCTCAACTACCATGGTTAAAGCCGTGGTTTAAGGTGTCTTCTGAACACAGCCCAGCTTTCTGGCTTAACTACCATGTTTAAAGCCATGGTTTAATGTGACTTCTGAACGGGCCCATTGGCTGAAGTAGATGCAGAAGCTAGCTGTGCACAGAAGCACATGCCACAAGAAACCAACGTGGGTTTCAGGGTTTGTTTGTTTTTTGGGGGGGATGATGCTACACCCCTGCTTTTCTCAAATGACATTGCTTCCGGATATTTCATGTATGTATTCTACGTAGACCTGTACTTGTGTTTAACAAGGTGTGGATTGCAGGGAGCGATAATAATAATAATTTGGCAAACAGCAACGTAAGTGTAAAAATGTTAGTATTTTTAGCATTCCTTCCAGAGAAAAGAAACTAGGTCAGGAGAATGATGTGTCTCCAATTATCCTGTTTCCATATTTTTTTTTATTAATTCCACATAGATGCTCATAAGTGAACATTAACCACTCATGTTTTGACATCTTTTTTCACTTTACAGTAATGTCATGTTTAGTAGGGATGCATTCTTTGGATCAAGCGTCACCAGAAAACTTAGGTACATGCAGCTGAGTAACACCTGACTCTTTTTTCTGTACTGCATGCTGTCCTTGCCTGCAATATCTATCTCCCTTTTTCTTTTTCTTTTTTTAAAGTTGATAATTTTTACTACAGTAGTTTTATTGAACCCAAAACTAAGGAAGAAAAGGAGGAGGAGGAGGAGGAGGAGGAGGAGGCGGAGGAGGAGGAGGAGGAGGAGGAGGAGGAAATTATCTAGCACAAAACCAGCAGAAAATTAAGGTGTACGTCATAAAGTCAACGTGCGACCACGCTGAATGTGGGCCCATGCGTCACCTATGGTGGACTAGTAGTGCAGAGCCATCCTTCAGAGCAAAATGGGGGAGAGGGGGAGGGAAGAAGTGGGTGCAGAATAGCCATCTCCCTGCAAAGCCCAACTCCATCGTTCAAATGCCTTTTGCTGTGGCTGCTTGCAATCCTTGTAGCCCTGGGAGGAGTGAGTTGCAGCCTGCAGTGTGGGAAGAGAAAGGGAAACAGATGGAAATTCCCTCCTCCTGTGCTGTGCTGTGGTCACTCATGAGCAAAGGTTCCCCCATGCCATGCTGCAGGCAGGGGTATAATGCAGTGGAGGCTGGTGGCTCCGATGTCAGTGGGGTGGTGAATCCACTCAGGGTTTCAGTCAGAACCAGACAAAACTCTAAAGGATCTCTCTAATGTGTAAATCCCTACCCCCAAAATAGGTTCAGTACCTTCAATCAATTTTTTATTTGCACCAAGCCATTGCAATTTAGAACAATTAACTGAACATAAGGCATAAAACAGACAATAAATGTCCAGAGTTCAAGAAAAAAAACCAAGTCCTTTACATATAAAACTCAGTGTCTCCAAGCAAATAAAACATTAAATACAGTTAAGGCTAAAGTTATGTAATTTAAAACTCTGGGTGCAATTGCAGCCCTCGTTTTAATAGCAGTTGCTAAATATTTCGCAGTTTTTGCTGTAACCATCCTGTTGCAATCCTCAAGAAGGAAGTTCACATAATAATCAGTTGAACACCCTGGATAAGGCGATAATAAGGGGGTTATTAACTCTTCATGAGTATTTCTGTACAGTACCTTGGATAGAACCTTAAAATTCTGACTGGTTCTGACTGAAACCCAGAGCGAATGCTGCCCCATGACACCAGAGCCACCAGCCTGGACTTTCGAGCCAGGACTTTCTAATCAGCAGTGATGATGACGTCATCTACCACCCCCTCAGTCTTTGCTCTTCCTTCTGACCTTAACTACGATCCTCTCAGTAGCTGGGGAAGTGGATATATTCCTGTGAGCTGAGCTATCCCGGCTGCAATGCAAAACTTTGGGTGGGGGACGACTTGAACGGCCAATTAAGATCCATCCATTTCCTCTCCACCTGCTCCTGGTGGAGAGAGGAAAAGCTGCTAGAACTGGTTTGTTGACTTTGAGATAAAACGTTTCTGTCTTGTACTAGCTGGGCTGGTGGATGGGTGGAGTGGAGGGGGAACTCCTGAAAAACCTGGAGCCAGTTCGGGGACATGTTGTGTCAATTTCTTCCCCTTTCTCTTCCAGTCTCAGGTTTCTCAAGCCAGAGTCCGACATCCAATCACTACACTGCCCTTTGCCAATTCATAATTCTATGACTGTCAGCTCATCCTAATATATTGGGATTAGGCTACGCACAGCTGCTGTTCGGTGTGTGTACATGCATATGCGCGTACAACACAGCTCCCTGCATTTTTGGACTATCTTTGGGGACATGGCTATGGGGAATTTCATGATGAGTGGCTACACTTCAAAATTTACCACTCCTCCTCTGGCTGCAAGTGACTGCACAGCACCGGCTAGGAGACAGGAAACCGCCAGATTCGCCTTCTCTTCCAGCCTGCTGCCTGCCTACAACTTGTCATATAGAGCTCAATGGAGGAGATGGAGAATTGCCTGATTTGCAGGTACAGGTGTGGGTTGGAAGAGAGAAGAGAGTGGTGGAGGCTGGTCGCTACCCGCTTTTGGTGGGGCTGTGGATCCATTCTGGGTATCAGAATCAAAGGAGCTGGATGTAATGAATGTAGTTGAGGATAGGGTTCAGTACCGTGGGTAGCTCCTGTAGAGTTCTGGCTGGGTTTTGACTAAAACCCAAAATGGATTCACAGCCCCACCAAAATTGGAGCTACCAGGCTGTGCTCCCTTCCTCTTCCCTCTGAAATATATGCAAACGGTCCTGTTGTGAAGCCCACCCAGGCCTCAATGAAAAAAATAGTTAGCTTTGCACCCTAGGAAGGAGGCTGTAAAGGTAGGCCTGGGGGCTCAGCTCAGCCCTAATGGCAGACCATAAGGATGTCAATGAACCTCACATTTTTATTTTTTATTTTGCCTTCCCGGGACTGCAGAAATAGGTGATGTGGTTGTTGTTGTTGCCATCAGCCAGTAGGCCACAGTCCATGGCTGGTGGCCTGTGATCAATTCGGTGAGCTGCAGACACCTGTAAAAAGCAAAGAGATCTTCTATTGTATGGTTGAGGAACAACAACTATCTTTAAGGCATAATGGGCAGGGTAGGTTGATGGACCATCCTGCAGAAGCTGCTGTTCAGTGACCGTCATGCTTAACCCAGGCTTCCCTGACTTGGGACCCTCCAGAAGTGTTGGACTACAAACCCCATTATCCCCAGCCAGAATGCCAGGTTAGGGAAGCCCAGCTTAACCTAATTAGGTGGTCTGGTCTGGGAAAAGTATCTGGTCTGGGGATGGAGCATGGGAAATCTTGTCAAAGCTTTATTCATTAAATAGACATCTCTTTACACCTGAAGGAAGTGTGAATGTTAGGAGTTACCCTCTAAGCTTAACTAGCCTAACAAAGCAAGGTATGTTCCTATCAACTAAATGGACAGTTTCTTGCTATGCCCAAGAGGCTTTTACTGAACCCCTCCTTCAGGGAGGGTCTTCAAGTTGTAACCTCTGGTGAGTAGCTAGCCTAGCAGACTGCCTCCCACCTCCTCTCAACTCTGCCCATTTAATCCTGCAGCAGAATCTGGGTTCTTTCAATTCCATGCTCCCTTCCACTCTGACAAAGACTGAGTTCCCAGGGAAGGGGAGGAAAGGAAAAATATCTCTGAGCCTGGGCCTCCTGTTTGATAAACTCCTGGGAAGGTTCCTCTTGGTTCCAGAAGAATCTTGGAGTTTCTTCATCTACTTCCTGTCTTAGCTCTTCTTCTTCTCCTCCTCCTCCTCCTCCTCCTTCTCCAGGCTCCGAGTCCAATTTGGGATACACACCAAGGAGAATGCGCCTGATTCTGACAGGTTCAACCCCTGTGGTCTCCAGTTAAAAAAGATATTGGGCAGCAGGACTGCAAATTACCCTCTGCTTGAGACCTTAGAGAGCCATTATTAGCCAGAGTAGACAGTACTACTGGTCTAGATAGATCTATGATCTGATAAGTACAAGGCAGCTTTTATATTCTATTGGGAAAATAATATGGAGTGATTGGATGTCTTGTTACTGAAGTCCACCTCATTAGAGTTCTTTAGCTTGTACGAAGTGTGCACCTTAAGATTTAAATCCACAATCTTTAAATCTTTTATTATTTATTATGGATTCGATCCTCAGACAAGTCAACTTAAGGAAGTTCAAGGCCTGGGATTGGCTTGTGCTGCTCTGATGCAAAAGTCTGCATGGAGTGTGTCATTATACAGTTTAGGCACTAGGTGGCACTGGACTTGTGTCTGGATTGAGTAAGGGACTTCCTATGGTCTGTTCTGATGTTGTTGGGGAGGGACAAGAAAGTTCTTGTCTAGTTTCCTGACTGGTGTCTTTCCCAGTTCTTCCATGACAAGGTCTCAGGTTCAATCTCTGTCACCTCCAGTTAAAAAGACATCAGGAACCAGGGCTGGGAAAGACCTCTGCTGGAGATCCCTGTCCCCAGCTGACAATGCCTCATCTTCCTTTCCCTTGGCTACTACTTCTTCCTCCATCCCACTTTCCCTTGGCTACTACTTCCTCCATCCCACTTTCCCCTGGCTTACTCATCTCTCTCTGCTGCCTCCTTCTCTCTGGACCAACCCCTGTTGCCTCTACCACTTTCCTTTCCTTCCAACCCACTTTTCCTTTCATAGCTCCCCCCTCCCCTGGGTTTGTTGTGATCCAACAAGGAAGGAGAAGAGGGATTTTCCACAGGAGACATTCCTCCCTGCATCCTGAGAGAGCTCTGCTGGTGGATGGTAGATTCGATGGAGATTCTACAAGCTCATGGCTTGCTGACTCTGGTAGTCTCTTGTCGATTCTATGGGGAAGGGGCTTTTGAGGGTTTCTCTCCCAAGTAACAATTCCAGATTGCCCAAACGCAGCGCATTAACATCCCCTACCTCTCAATTTCCCATTGGCATCTCTTTCATCCATTCCAGCAAAGCAGTTCCGGTGGAATAGGCAAATCCACGTTGAGTTGTGTTACTTTGCGTATGAACGATTTAGAGGTCATCCAGGGCCCCCAGACCATTGTATCATTCTGTCTTACACACACACACACACACACACACACTTGATAAGCCAAATGAATGTATGCAGCTGCTGTTAGCCATGTTGGGAAACCTACATCTTGCTAATGTAGTAAAAATCAGAACAAGCATGGTTGTCTTGTGTTTCCAGTCTTAACGCTGCAAAATACATCTAAGACTATGTAGCTGGTCTTGTCAATTTTGATTGTGCCTTCCTTCCTGCTCTTCAAAAAAGGTGGTCTGAGAAACAGTGTGAAGAGGCATGCTTTGCTTGGCCACTTGGCTTAATGCTTCCATTTATTTATTTTTTATTTTTCTTACCCAACTGGTTTTTTTTGGTTATGAACTTCAGAATCAGACAATGGATCGGGCAATGTCTGGTTTGCATGCTGGGAAGGGATGTGCGTTCTGCTCTGCATGAGTGGCTCCAAAAGCTTATTCAAGTTCCGTTGGGCCTACATTGGGGAGGCAAGAGGTAGACCTCCAGTACCCGACCCATTAACTCTCAGATATTCAATAATATTCAAATACTGTCTGGAGAAATTCTCATTGAAGGCCATGTAGCCTTTGTTATAACGGACTGCCTTACTTAAAGGCCAGGTTTCAAACTATGGATTGTCGTTATGGAAGAAAGCTGGCACAAGCCTTGAGCTCACATGCTTCATGTCCTTGTTCTGGTTTGTGCACCGAAAGGATAGATGGAATCTTTCCACTTTCATTTTGAATGAAGCACCGTGCCCTGTTACATCCCAAACCAGGAAACTGTGGTTTGTTCTAACTTTGGTTGGTTAAAACAAACCACAATCAAATGGTGGTTTGATAGCCTTGGTTAACTAAGCACAGTTAGAATAAAGCACAATCCCCCAAGTTCAGACAGAACAGGGAACTGTGGTTAGTTCCAAAGTGGAAGCGGAAGCTTTCAGTTTCCACCTTGCGTGTGCACAAAGGAGGAAGAGAGGGAACAGAGGATGACAAACCATTGTTTGTTATCACGCCTGGATCTGATCTGACGACTTCGGAAGAGATGATCTAGGGTAGCGGCTAAGGGCAGTGCAGACACTGCGATGTGCATGGGCTGCCACTGAAAATGGTACCCCTGCCTTACAATCTCCTGCTTCCGTCATAACATGCAGTAAAAGTTAACTGTACCTGATAACATTGCGCCTTGCATTTCCCCAGCCTTGCTATGCATGATTGGCTGGTGGAGGCAGAGGAGCATACAGAGTGTGATGATGTTAGAACCGGAGTAAGTTTCAGAGCATGTTATAGAGGAAAAGAACTTGACGCAGCCCACTGCTTCTCAGTGGCGCACCCGTGTTTGTCTGAATGCCGCATTCCGCTGTAAATGTGTGGGCTGGGAAGTCCTCAGTTCAGCACTCGCATCTTAGCCATGACCTCACTAAAGGTCAACAACCATTATCCCCTTGGCCTCACCTTCCCACTTGCAATATATAGAGATGATAATATTGCCCAGTCTTATGGGATTGCTGTGCAGGTTATTGGAAATACTGTATGTGGAGTGCTTGTACGCTCCGAAGGCAAGCAAATAATAATAATTATTATTTTATTGAAATATCTGAAATGGTTAATGCAGGCCATGCTTAATGCAGTTCACTGTGTGCCTAGATCTGATCTTACTCCCATTTAGGATTTGGTGTATCGAGCATCTGAAGCTTCACAGGAACTGGCAAACCATTGCAGTGTTTGAACCCTCTATTTGAATTATGTAGGGATGTGTGTCTTTTACATGCACTTGCTCTACACCGTTCACATATTGCTGATTTTCTTCCATTGGCTTTCTGACATGCTGGGGTAATTCTGTTTTTAATACCTGATATCGTTATGTTTTCCATCTTTCGGGCTTGGGATATTTTGCAGATTAACTTTTCCAGTTACCACACGGTCCATTTTGAACCGGGTTGTCCAACCACGTGTAAAACTAAACCCACGATTGATTCCCGTGTCACCATGCTTTTGGCTTGATTAGATGTAAAACACACACACCATGATTGCTGAAAACGTGGTGGGCTTACAACCCACTGTGTGATGGACCACTTTGGAAATCTCCACACCAACCAAAATCCCATCACACAGTGACTCAAAAGTCCCTGCGCGATGCAAAAGGTCAGCATGTGAATCCACATCATGTCTGATGCTCACTTGCATTGCTGGATGGTCATAATTGTGAGATCCTACCACAAGACAGAGCAACAGTTGTTTAATTCTCAGGGGTCAAAGTTATTAGTTTGACATCTGGATTAACAGCCCAAATCCAATGCCTTCACAGCAAAGTAGTTGCAGGAGCACTCTGTCCTAAACATGCCTACTCTAAAAAGGAAGCTCATGCTGAATCATAGTTTGTGCATTACAGGTGTGTGCAGAACCACTGGGTTCTTCTCTGGAACAGGTTTGGTGAAGGACTGAACTGAACCAGTTTCAGTAACCCTTCTGCATTACTTCCCAGAATCCAGTTTGGAAGGTGGTTAGATCTCACTGCAGGTGCGTGGCAATGGCGAGTGGTACCTTGGGATGTCCCTTGGGCCATATTAAGCCCGTTTACAAATTTACAGAGGCCTCCAGTGCACAGTGCTATGAACGTGGAGCATGACACACCTGAGAGCATTGGTGTCTATGTGCAGGGACTTGATGTGGCGAGGATTTACTGGAACCTCCTAGACCCAGCAGCAGATGACGTGGCATGGCTAGTGATGCGAGATGCCAGTTTCTCCACCCAGGGTCTCTATTGTCCATGGTTGGGACTGAAGTGGGCAGTTAGTATCTCTTAGATGCCTTCTGCAGCAGGCAAAATATACTGCTCTGTTGATCACTTAAGAGAACAAGGCCAGGTACCTAGTACTTATACTAAGCCCAGCCAAACTATAGGATTCATCCTGCCTACCAACCATAGGACTTCATGTGCAGGGTTGTCCCCTTCTGTGCTCGAAAGAGCCTTCAGGGGTTGGGTGTATAGTCCTAGGTCTTAGGCCAGTGGTTGTGGCCCTCTGCATGTTTTGTCCTAGAGCTCCTATCAGCTCTAGGCAACATACCCATTGGCTAGCAATTCTGAGAGTTGGAGACCAAAACATCTGGAGATCCACACGTTGCAAATCCTTTTGTCTATGTGACAAAGGATTGGCAAGGCATCACGTAGACTTCCTTTGTCTATGTGGCAAAGGATGTGCTGCCTGTCAGGGACCCTGGGCTTGAACTGAGAAAGGCATGCACCTCAGGGCATATGCTTTGATTTCCTTTTGACACCAGCTCCTTGCCATCCAGAACTATGCATGTCAGTGTCAAATACAGTTGGGCCCAGATTCAACTGCATCCCCAGTGTTCGTACGGTTCCAGTGGCAATCTGGGATTCTTTTGCAGCATGCACTGCTTCTGAATCTCCCGCAAGCATTTGGGGGATTCTGCAACAAGTTAACATCTCGCTGCCACAAGAGGGTGCTGAGTGACTGAATCCATTTGACACCACCGGCGTCTCGTTACGAATGGCAGAATCCAAACTGCAGTCAGTGGATTAATTAACAGCAGTGGGGTAACCCTCTTGGTTGCTTTACTCTAGCAAATCAAGCATAATTGTTTACAGGCATCAACACTGAACATAAGCAAATACTGAGGATACCAGTTCAGCTGACAAATTTGTGGGATTAATCAACTAAATTGCATATTGAAATTCCTCAGTAGGGTTAGGGGTGGTGATGGAGAAGAAGAAGTAATGATGGTTATCTGATTTGGAGGCCTGCCAAAATCTTGCTCGGTGGGATGTTGTGTGCATAAAAACCATCAGCTGTTATTTTGTTTTCAGTGGCATCTTTCATGTATTTATTTGCTTGGTATATAATGCATTGGGAACACGTTGAAATACAGATCCACATTGAAATGAAGGGGAAAAATGATCCCTTTTCCTTATTTTTTTAGCCAAAAGCTGGGTCTCTTGGATCGGGTTCGTGGTACCAATACTAAAGGAAAGCTATTTACCCCTCTGAATGTAGATGCAATTGAAGAAAGTCCTTCTAAAGAACCTAAGAGTGTTGTCTTGAATAACAGAGAGCGTTTTCGCACTGCATTCCGAATGAAAGCTTATGCATTCTGGCAGAGCTCAGAAGGTAAATGTTTATATGGATTTTATTTCATTTTTGAACTTGCCCAGACTATTTCACGAACCGCCTTCCGTTTTGTCTTTTCTTCTCTGAGACTCCTTTTGACATTTTGATTACAGTTGAAATTGAAATGTTGCATTATTACTTTTAAAAATTTGGCAAAGCTCTGATGTTTTGATTCAAAAATGCTAATTTTCAAATTGTGAGTTGTATTTGTTTTGTTTTGTTTTGACTTGTGTTCAAAACAACCATCTCTTACTTCTTGTTGGCTGAGCCATGTGATGGCTTTGGCTTCACTGTTGGCCAGTTCGACATTCCACGTGTTTGCTTGTAATGTGATCACTGTGTTGAACATTCTGCAATAAAATTTGATATTCACATTCACAACCCAATTCCACATTTCA
Source organism: Elgaria multicarinata webbii (assembly GCF_023053635.1). NCBI lineage: Eukaryota > Metazoa > Chordata > Lepidosauria > Squamata > Anguidae > Elgaria > Elgaria multicarinata. Next base: position 103,042,543 of record NC_086177.1, on the reverse strand, counting down.
CATTCAAATGTGAACTTGACATTCATTCCCATTTTAAAGGGGGGGGGCAGGAACAATGTAATACAACCAGTGGCCCACAATGCAATATCTCCTTTGAATATTGAGACATTGCAATGAAAGGGAAAGTGTACATTTAGGAAATCATGCTATACTTCATGGACAAACCATAACTCAGGGTGGGCAAAGCCATGTTCTCTATGTCCCCAGAGGGCAGAACAAGACCTCTTGGGCTCAACTTTACAGGAAGGAAGTTTTTGGTTGACTCTTGGGAGAAACTCCTTGACAGTAAGAGCAGTTTGGTAATAGAACCAATTACCTTGGGTAGTAGTAAATTCTCCCTTGCTGGATTTCTTCAAGTAGAGACTGAACAACCCATCTGTTGGGGATGCTGTACTCTGGATTTCCTTCATTGAGTAGGGACTAGATGACCACAGAACCTCTGCAACGCCACCACCTCGCGCACAAGGCTTTGATGCGCACACCTCACTCAGACTAAGCACCACCACTTAAATACCTGAGGAAGGGGTAAAAAGAAAAGTATTACCTTTCCCTTATAGCAGAGGGAAAAGGTAAGGAGATTTGGAAAAGGCTTTTCTGTGAATATAGCAGGCTGAAGGTTTAATGTGATGTTTTTATTTAAGAACCAATAGAGGAAGAGACACAGCCAAACTGACACGTGGTTTTATGGTAGCAAACTAAAGAAAATGTTTATTGTTGTTTACAGTTCTTAGTTCCTTCAAATTATATTCCAATCCTGCCTATTAATAATACTGGTAGTAACAAATCTAATAATAACAATCCTTAGTCCCTATGATCTTATTTTCACTCACACAACTCCTGACAAGAAACCACATGGCTAACCACATCTACCCTCCAAACCCAATCACCAACCGAACCCCTCAAACCACTCAGCTCCCCCATATATAGACTCCTCCCCCCTTTCCACAGCATCATCAGCCACACCCACTCAGGCCAACATTCCGCACTCTCTAGACATACAACTCCAGACATACCTAACAGAATAGAAATGTGGGTAACGCCACAAGAGTCTAATCCCCCTCCATTTCCAGGAAATGTGAAAAACACAATGCAATTTAATATCTCCCTCGAAGAAAGAGACGCAGGACAGACAATTAATGTTCAAATTCAGAATAATACCTCACCTGCATTCTGGAGTGGTAGAGGCCCAGGTGGACTCTTATCACCTGATCTTGCTGCTTCTTTCAACCACAGGTTAATTCATCTGGAATAAATGTTAGTTGGTAGTGCTCTTATCTAAGCTGTCAAAATCAAAATCAGTTCGGTGTTGTTTTTATTTTGTTACGGTTGTGTTTTTAATTGTGTTTCCCCACCTAAATTCTTAGCCATCCTACCATCTCCTTAGCCACTTCCCTCATTATCACTGCCACTACTGCAGTTCTGGCACTATGTGATTCCAAACCTCAGTTGCCAAGATGCACGAGTTCACTCATGTAGGCATGGACCAGAGTTCTCCCACAAAACAAACTCTTATTCCATGTCAATGAGCTTTTGCAGTAGCTCGGGGTAAGTTTGCCCATTGCTAGTTTTGATGGGTGTTAATGATAGGAGGGAGACTTCACAGATATGGTTTGAGGAACTTCCCATTGTTCTGATCTCTTTTGTCTCTGATCTTTCTTCATGGGAATGCTTGGCCCACCATTTAGATGCTGGAACTGGGGATCCTCTGGCAGAAGACAGAGGGTACAGCAATGAACTTCTAATTGAAGACATGATCCCCACGCTGAAGGTGGTCATCCGAGCTGTCAGGTAAAGTTTGGGGGTGTTGCCTTCTTTCCCTTTGTTTTTCAATTAGCTTAAGATTTAAGGCAATTAGGCCCCATTGACAGAAGTTTGGTGTGGCATTTGTGATGACTGCAGCTTCAAGTGAGCTTTCATGAATAAAACAGCATAGATAGAAATCGTCCATGCTGTCCAAAGTAGCATTGGATCAAAAATCCATTTGGGCCCACGAGGGCAGCAGATGCCCTGGATCTGGCCCTCACGGGCCGCAACGTACCTGCCTGGCACTAGGACAAGCCCACGGCCAACCGCTGTTCAGCCTTTGAGAGCGGTTTGGTGTGGGTCTGCCCTGACATGAGCCTTTTGTCCCTTTTCCCCTGTCGTGTTAATGGTGGCTGCCAATAAACAGCGAGAGAAAATATGCAATTTCCGCAGCCTTGGGGAAATTGCCTGTTTCTCTCTCCTGCCCCCGAGGGGGCCGCCATTAGAGTGGAGGGGGGAAATATGTGGTTTCCCCAGATTTGGGGAAATCACATGTTTCTCCGTCAACCTCCTGTGCCAATCAGGGCCTTGAAGGCCCCCTTAACATAAGAACGTAAGAACCTAAGAAGAGCCCTGCTGGATCAGACCAAGGGTCCATCTAGTCCAGCACTCTGTTCACACAGTGGCCAACCAGCCATCTGCCAGGGATGAACATGCACGACATGGTGCAACAGCACCCTCCCACCCATGTTCCTCAGCAACTGGTGCACACAGGGGCCTCCGGAAAGTGTGCTTTGCCAAGGGCTCAGGAATCTTGCACAGCCTCCTGAGCTCTCAGCAAAAGCTCCAACGGCCTGGCAGCTTGAAGCAGGACTGCACGAGCAGAGCTCAGCAAGCTGGCAGGGTGCATCTCTGGTGAGTTTTCCAAAGCCTAGTCCAAACCATACCTCAGAGGCAGAGCATGCTCTTTGCCTGCAGAAAATCCCAGGTTCGTAGCCCAGTCTTTCCGAACAGGGCTGGGGAGGAGGAACCTTGTCAGAAACCCTGGATAGCCACCATGAGTTAGAAGGACTGAGTTAAAAGGTCCAAGAGTCTGACTCAGCATGAAACAGCTGCCTGTGTTCTGTGGTGTAAATCAAGGCTGGCCTTGCAGATGTTGTCGGACTGCAATTCCCATCAGCCCTAGCCAGCCTGGTCAATGGTGAGTGATGATGGGAGTAGTCGTTCTTCAACATCTGGAGGGCCAAAGGTTCCACAGCCCTGTTCTAAATATATTTGCGTTTGAGATAGACAGGACACCCAATTCTATGTGAGGCCCAAATCACATGATACTTTTAAAGAAGGATGTGTGAGAATTTAGTTTTAATTCTTCTTTGAAATGAGAATGTACCAAAATTCAAAAATTCTTCATATTTGAGATGGAGAGATTTAAAAACGTCAGCTGTGAGCGAAACTGAACCAGATGCATTTGCATCCAGGCCCAGGGCTTTGAGTGCTTAGTCCTTAAACGTTTGGGGTTGAGTCATGGGTATTCAGCCATGTTTGTGGTACTGAATTAGGTTACCACCTCTTTTTTTCTGATAGGCTCCTCATCTTTAACAGCTCATATGGCAGATAGGGGTGGACGAGCTCATCCATACCCGCCTCATCGGATGCTTTCACCATCGCCACCACCATCCGCCGCCTCTTGTCAGGCCACGCAAGCTTCTTTTGAGGCTTGGCTTGGCCCAATGAGCACTCAGCAGCCATCCACCCTCACTGCCGAAATTGCACACGTCCCCCACCCAATGACAATTTTGGCAGTGAGAGCAGATGGCTGCCGAGAGCTCTAAGGGGTGTCCCAAGTGTTTAAGTACAGGTTCATGTTTGTGCCACGTGCACATAACTGGGTCTGGGGGGTGGACATGGGGGAGTCCATTGGACTCCCGAACTCAGTCGGGCACTTGTGACATCTCTAATGGCAGACAGGTACAACATGGTCCATTCTCACTATCCATGGTGAGAATAGCTGTACCTATTGAATTTGCTTGGTACAGATGGGTGAGAATTTTGTTTCAGTTTGTTTCTGATTAAAATTTACCAAAATTCACAAATTTGGGGCAGAAAGAACTTGATATTAAAAAAATTGAATGTGAGAGAAAGTGAAACTGACCGTTTTGTCCATCCTTACATAGAGAGTAGCTATGTCTTCTTCTTTTTACTCTGTAGTAAGCACAGGGGCCTGATTCAGATCAAGACCCAGGCGTGGGGGGTAGGGGGTGCTAACTCTCTCCCCACCACAGTCCCAATCCAGATTGGATCTCCTGTGCTGGCAATTTATACTGCCAAAGAGCGATCCGTTATTGCAAATAAGAAGCCCCACCAACAAATGTTCTCTTTTTGTAACAGAATACTACAGTTTCGCCTTTATAAGAAAAGATTCAAGGAGACTTTGAGGCCTTATGATGTCAAGGATGTGATAGAGCAATATTCAGCAGGACACCTTGACATGCTTTCCAGAATCAAATACCTTCAAACCAGGTAAGATGTGTTGTGGACAGCAATGCACAAAAAGTGTAGGTATTAGGTTGGCAAAGATGAGCACAGAGATTCTTGTTATGGAGAAGGAAACATGTTAGTTTGTTTATTTGTTTATTTCATTTTTATGCTGCCCAATAGCCGAAGCTTTCTGGGTGGTTCACAAAAATTAAAATCATGAAGAGCATAAAAACAACTAACTGTCTAAAAACACAAATACAAAATACAATATAAAAAGCACAATCAGGATAAAACTACACAGCAGAAATTGATATAGGTTAAAATATGGAATTAAAACAGCAATGTTTAAAATTTATGTTAATAGGTGTTAAAATACTGAGAAAATAAAAAGGTCTTCAGGATTGTTAGGACTGCTAGCTCGTACACCAAGGAGGGCTCTAGCACCTCCAGCAGATTTATTTATTTATTTATTTATTTATTACATTTCTATACCGCCCAATAGCCGAAGCTCTCTGGGCGGTTCACAAAAATAGCCAGAAGGCACATGAACATGATGACTGTACAACAAGAAGAGCGTCTTTACACAGTCGAGATTTTGAGCTTATCTCAGGCTAGATTATACTTCCAACACAATTGAGTGGCACATCGACATACCATGTGGAAGGACCACTTTTCAGTGGACTAGCATGTGCTTTGCAGGCAGAAGGTCCCAGTTTCAATCCTGTCTGAAGTCCTGGAGAGCCGCTGCCAGTCAGTATCATCAACACTGGGCTACATGGACCAATGGTCTGATTCAGTGTAAGGTGATATTCTTAACATAATGCTAGACTCATAGAATAGTAGAGTTGGAAGGGGCCTATAAGGTCATCAAGTCCAAACCCCATGCTCAATGCAGGAATCCACATTAAAGCATGCCTAACAGATGGCTGTCCAGCTGCATCTTGAAGGCCTTTAGTGTGGGAGTGCCCACTGCTATATTCCTAACAGTATTTACAACAACCCTGCAAAGCAGCCGAGCATTATTATTCTGGTGTCACAAACAGCTGGCTAAATAAACACAGGCAGGCATTCCAAAGGTGGTGGAGGAGCAAACTCCTCAGAAAGCAGCATCACTAGCTCACAAACCTAGCTCACTTAAAATATGACATCTGACTTCCTGTGACTTGCCCTCACTTGTCCAAAGCCACCTAATGGGTTCAAGGCAAAAAGGAGATTTGAACCAGGCACTTCCTGCAGAGCTCTGTACCTCAGCAGGTACAGTAGCTTGCATTATTGTAGATAAACCAACAAATGTATAGATACTGGTGGAGGACAAAGAAGTCTTCCTTCAGGTCAAATAGGAGCTGATTATTTATTTATTACATTTTTATACCGCCCAATAGCCGAAGCTCTCTGGGCGGTTCACAAAAATTAAAACCACAATAAAACACCCAACAGGTTAAAAACACAATTACGAAATACAGTATAAAAAGCGCAACCAGGATAAAACCACACAGCAAAGTTGATATAAGATTAAAATACAGAGTTAAAACAGTAAAATTTAAATTTAAGTTAAAATTAAGTGTTAAAATACTGAGTGAATAAAAAGGCCTTCAGCTGGCGACGAAAGGAGTACAGTGTAGGCGCCAGGCGGACCTCTCTGGGGAGCTCGTTCCACAGCTGGGGTGCCACAGCGGAGAAAGCCCTCCTTCTAGTAGCCACCTGCCTCACTTCCTTTGGCAGGGGCTCACGGAGAAGGGCCCCTGTAGATGATCTTAAGGTCCGGGTAGGTACATATGGGAGGAGGCGTTCCTTCAGATTGAGCGATGTGTTTGACCAATGTGTTTTAGAAGGTTTATTCTAAACTTTTTAGAAGGTTTAACTGATTGACCGATGTGTTTTAGAAGGTTTATTCTAAACTTTTTAGAAGGTTTAACTGATTGACTGATGTGTTTTAGAAGGTTTATTCTAAACTTTTTAGAAGGTTTAACTGATTGACCGATGTGTTTTAGAAGGTTTATATACTAACTTTTGACCAAAGATTGATTCCTCGGATGACTTACAAAAATAAGTGCTTGGGATTGAAGAGGATGGGTTATAAATGAATGAATAACAGCCTTCTCAGTATGTCCTGTTATTGTCTTCTTTCAGAATAGATATGGTTTTTGCACCTGGACCTCCATCCACTCCCAAGCATAAGAAATCCCAAAAGGGAGGAACGTTCTCTTACCCTTCACAACAATCTCCAAGGTGAAACAATTCTGCGTGTCGCTAGTTGGGAACAGACTTCCACGTTCCCATCATTCTCTTGCACACACACCCCAGTGCCAACGTGGCAAAGGCCACAGGATGCTGACTCTGCAATGCTGCTGCTGAACATGAAATGAGGGCAGTATCCAAGTTGACACTAGAGCCAATGAAATTTCTGCTGCGCCCGTGTAAGGGACCTTTCGTGCAACACCAATAACATTAGCTGGCATGATGGATTTTCCAGGGGATTCCATTCATGTTGCACTAGAGCAGTGGTTCTCAACCTTCCTAATGCCGCGACCCTTTAATACAGTTCCTCATGTTGTGGTGACCCCCAACCATAAAATTATTTTCGTTCTTCTCTACACGATCCATTGTCATGGGATGGTTTGCTAATGAAAATAATACATAACAATAGCTTTAATAATACAAAAGATGATACATGACATAGTTCAGTCAATACAGTTTCCTAAGACCATCGGAAATATGTGTTTTCCGATGGTTTTAGGCGACCCCTGTGAAAGGGTCGTTCGACCCCCAAAGGGGTCCCGACCCACAGGTTGAGAACCGCTGCACTAGAGGTTGCTTACACTGGCACAAAAGAATTTATCTTAGTACTAATTTTTGACTTGGATACTGCCCAGAGATTTAAGAATCCAGGCAGGTCCAAAGAAGCATCCAGGCCGATCTACCAGCTCTCCACCTGGAGGAGGCCCATTGGCCTTCAAATGCCTGGTCTGACTTGGGCCATAGCTAGACCTAAGGTTTATCCTAGGATTGTCCTGGGGTCAAACCTGTTCATCTAAGTGCCACACAGGGCATCCAGCGCTCAGGCAGGGACGAACCCGGGATGATCCTGGGATAAACCTTAGATCTAGCTGCTGCCGGGGATACTAGTACTGAAAAGAGAGTAAAACTCTGGTGTTCGATGAAGTGAATATAAATAATCACTTCAAATAATAATATAAATAATATAAATAATCACTTCAAATAATCACTTTCAAAAATAATCCAACGATTAAAATAATATTAAAAATCATGTATTGGGAGCTTAACGTTTCGGACCCGAAGTGGTCCTTCCTCAGGAGCTGTATGTGGAGATCACTTCCATCTTTTTTCAAGTAAAAAGGCCAAATAAATGCTCTTAAAGTCTTCTCTGTTGCCCTGTAGTGTCGACGCCTTCGTTATCTGTAGCATTACGTTAAGAACGATTTTTACTATTGTTTTAGTCGATGGATTATTTTTGAAAGAAAACAATTAAAACCATTCATTCACTTCATCGAACACCAGAGTTTTACTGTCTTTTCAGTACCAGTGTTTTGGTGTCCCCCCCCCCCCCTCCTTCTATCCTTGACTTGGATACTAGACCAGCATCAAGCCTGTCAGCGATTGAGTGGTGGACTATGATGAGCAACATCTAGACTGGGTGGCTGCACAATAACTACCCCATCTGCGGTTTAAGTAAGGGAATCATGGTGAGCGCTGGTGATGATGGTCAAACAGATGATTCACCTATGCTTTGAATCACTGCCGGCTCCACCTTTTGGAGGCCCCTTGGACAAGACACCGTGAATAAGTCCCCTCCCTCGGTGAGTCTCCCCTCTCACTATTTATTTATTTATTTATTTATTACATTTCTATACCGCCCAATAGCCGGAGCTCTCTGGGCAGTTCACAAAAATTAAAAACATTCAAAGTATAAAACAACAGTATAAAACCATAATATAAAATACAATGTAAAAGCTCAACCAGATAAAAACAGCAGCAATGCAAAATCACACATTTAAAACACCAAGTTAAAATTTATTTATAAACTGTTAAAATGCTGGGAGAATAAAAAAGTCTTCGCCTGGCGTCTAAAAGCATATAATGTAGGTGCCAAGCGAACTTCCTTAGGGAGCTCATTCCACAGCCGGGGTGCCACAGCAGAGAAGGCCCTCCTCCTGGTAGCCACCTGCCTCACTTCCTTTGGCAGGGGCTCACGGAGAAGGACCCCCTGAGGATGACCTTAGGGTCTGGGCAGGTACATACGGGAGGAGGCGTTCCTTCAGATAGCCTGGCCCCAAGCCGTTTAGGGCTTTAAATGTTAATACCAGCACTTTGAATCGGGCCCAGACCTTGACTGGCAGCCAATGAAGCTGGAAATGACTGGCGTAATGTGGTCTTGTCGGCCAGCCCCTGTTAGTAACCGCGCTGCCCTGTTTTTTACCAGTTAAAGTTTCCGGACCTTTTTCAAAGGCAGCCCCACATATAACACATTGCAGTAATCCAAACGAGAGGTTATCAGAGCATGGATAACTGTAGCTAGGCTATCTCTGTCCCAATAAGGGCACAGCTGGTATATCAACCTAAGCTGATAAAAGGTGCTCTTTGCCACTGAGTTCACTTGTGCCTCAAGTGACAGTTCTGGATCCAAGAGCACCCCCAAACTACGGACTTGATCCTTCAAGGGGAGTGCAACCCCGTCCAGGACAGGGCAAACAGGGCAGGGCACTAGTATTGTCACCAGCTGCTATTGCGCGTTCCATCCTCTTTTTCATCATTGCTTGTTTGCTTGACAGGCAGAGAGACAATGAGCAAATAGGCCCTGGCATCTCCTGTTCCTCCTTTTCTCCACCACTGCCGTCAGGGCCAGAGCAAGAAGGAGGTCAGAAGCAGGCTACAATGGTGAAGAGGAGGAGTAACTCCAGGGAGCTCTTGTCAGTAGGCCCCTGCTTGGGTGTGGGTCCTTGTCAAGTGCCCATCCATCCATCCTTGACACTGGCCGTGCATCCCTCTCCAGAGGTAGACAGGACCAACCTCTACTGTGGATGGGTGTTTGGGTTCATAGGAGCCCTTGATCTGAAGTGACTGATTGATTCCTGGCAGCACTTTCACAATTCTATCATGGTACACCCCACCACACAATTTAGGAACTACTAAGCTAAGCTGATCTGCATTTTTAATAAGGGAACGCCACAAGCTTTCGTTAGACCTGATGGATGCACAACAGCAAGTTGTCTCAATTGCACTCAGTGTAAAACGATGTGCAATAATTAACTTCTATGTCTTTAAATCGGGAAAAAAATGCAATCATGCCCATACCCAAACCAATCATGTGAATTCAGAAACTTCTTCCCCTCAAAAGTATTACATATTTGATTTGTGCAGAGGGGCATCTATAACAAATTGGGTGAATTATTTGTGAACGGACAATAATAGATAAGCTTGTGCATATCCCTAACTGGGTCATTCATCTCTTTTAGGAATGATCCATACATAGCCAAAGCATCCACAGTAGATCCTGATGACCAAAGTATGATGGGCAAATTTGTCAGAGTTGAAAGACAGGTATGGAATTCTCAGTTCTTCACATTAATTTTTGTTCTCCTTTTATAACTGAGGTTTTGTATAACTTTTGTACTATAGTTGGCCACAAGTCCTGGCAAGAATCCAGACTTCCTCAAAGTTCAGATTCAGTTTATATCTGGCCTCTTGGGCCATAGCTAGACCTAAGGTTTATCCCTGGATTGTCCAGGGGTCAAACCTGTTCATCTAGGTGACACACAGGGGATCCAGTGCTCAGGCAGGGGCGAACCCTGGATGGTCCCAGGATAAACCTTAGGTCTAGCTGTGGCCTTGGTCTTCAGCCCTCAATAGTTTGGTGCTTTTCATTTGCACAGTTGGCCCAGAACTCAAAACTATGAAGAACAGTAACACTGATGGCTTTAAAACAGATTTGACGTATTCCTGGGAGTAGGTGGGACAGGCCTAGCAATGGCTGCTAGCCATAATAGCTCATTACGGGACTCACTGTGTTTAGAGGGTGCACACTCATGACCAGAATCTCCATCTTCAGAGCTTGTATGCCTCTGAAGATGGAGATGGTTAAGCAGATGTTGGATGGCCATCTATCAAGGATGCTGCAGCACTTGGATCTCCAACATGGCACCTTTTGGCATCACTAAGCCCATGGACAGCTTTCTTGGTGCCCACCAGGTTTCCTGCCCCTCCTAATATTTATTTTATTTCAATGTGTTTTTTTTAAATATATATATATATATATATATATATATATATATATATATATATCTGAAAGATTGGCATGGTGACATCTTTAGTTATGTTCAAAAGAGTGCCTTTGAATTTTGGAGCTCAGACTCACCAACCTGTGCCTTGTACTTAGGTTCTTGAGCAATTGACTTTTCTTTTAGTCTAACCAGTTTGCCTTCTGAGAAATGAGTGTTTTATGACTGACTGTGCCCACCTGGTAGCCATTTTATGAATTGGCAACCCCCCCATAGCAGCCATTTTGTGAGGGTGCCCACAACACTCTCTCCAAATGTGCCTACTCACCCAGAAAGGTTGGGGACCCCTGCAATACCCACTGATTGGATGAGATGACTGTTGAGGTCCCTCCCAGTGCGTGATCCTATGACCATGGATAGGTATCTCCACCAGGGCCTGCTTGTGACCTTCTCAGGAATGTCTGTCAGGATAGAATCATAGAATAGCAGAGTTGGAAGGGGCCTACAAGGCCATTGAGTCCAACTCCCTGCTCAATGCAGGAATCCACCCTTAAGCATCCCTGACAGATGGTTATATTGTATTGCAAATGTTTGTAGAGCTTCCTGCACAAGGATGCGACTTTACCATGAGAAAGCAGCTGAGACACAGCTAATGTACCAGCTAGACAAGCTCTTAGCTTGACCCTCATCCAAGAGAAGACATAGAACCTAAAGCTACCACCCCCTTTGCAATCTAACATGGACTCAATTAGGGGAGGCCTACAGCTTTGTGTGGAGCTTGTGCATTGCATGCAGAAGGTCTCAGCATCTTCAGTCCCTGTGTGAAATTCAGGAAAGCCTCTGCCTACAATACTGAACTAGATGGGGCCGTGGTGTCACTTGGCATAAGACAGCTCCCAACTTGGCTACTACTTTGGATACCCGTCCATTCATTGTTTTTTTGGTCTGATGGCTGTTCTCTTTCAGGTCCATGACATGGGAAAAAAGCTGGATTTTTTAGTCGATATGCACATGCAGCATATGGAGCAGTTGCAGGTCCAAGTCACGGAGGTGTACCCTTCAAAAGAAACCATGTCCCTAGCAGAGGATAACAGATATTCTGAACTGAAATCTATCATTTACAAATACTCGGAGCCTTCCATTCATGAAATGCCTCCAACCTTCCACCATGTCCCGGTGAACAAAGTTCCTCCTTTTGGATTCTCATCGCAGGACCGCAGCACGGGTCCACTTTCGTTACCGTTGGGCGGGCAAAACTCTGGTAGGTGGGAGGCCATGCCGTTCTCAACTTCCTACGCAGAAAGGCCGACCGTTTTGCCTATCCTTGCATTCATGGACCCCCACATTTCCTACCACTCCCCCCGGGGGGATCTCCAGAGCCCCCACTCAGACAGAATCACTTCAAGGCAGAAACGCAGCTTGACGAGAGACAGTGACACCCCGTTATCCCTCCTCTCCGTCAACCACGAGGAACTTGAACGTTCACCAAGTGGATTCAGCATCTCCCAGGACAAAGACGATTTCCTGTTTGGGCCAAACGGGGGTTCAAATTGGATGAAAGAAAAGCGCTACTTAGCGGAGGGTGAAACAGACACCGATACTGACCCTTTCACCCCAAGTGGCTCTATGCCTCTGTCTTCAACAGGAGATGGGATTTCTGATTCTGTATGGACCCAGTCTAGCAAGCCAGTTTAAAATTCTCCATGGGGTGGGATGGGCGGGGCAGGGTAGGTGGAGTCACTGGCTGGCTTCTTCTCATAATGTAAACATAAACTTTGTATATCTCACTATACACACCCAAAGCTTCCTCGCTCGACAACAAACAACACCCATGGCTGCACTGCATGCTGGTCTTAGTGATACTCATTCTGCGCCATTTCATACGGTTGATTAATGCGGTTTTGTTCATGCAGCCAAAACTAAGCAGTTTAGTTTTGAGCATGGTTTTGCATGACTTTACACTATAAATGGGACAGGTGATTTCTTCTGTGATTAAAATAGCGGACAGGAGGTTCTTCGGTATACCAAGGGTCAGGTCAATGCCAGACACTAAACAAAACAAAAACCCCTAACAGTGGCACGTATGCTACATATTTGTATGCAAAGCAAGATCACACACACACACTGGGCAGTATCAAATAAAACACGAGTGCTAATGGAATTTCTATTGTGCTAGTGTAGCGCTGCCTCTAGTGCACCGTTAGCGTTTTGCTGGAAGGTCAAGTATTCTGGAGAATCTCATTGTGCCTGCTAACGCCATTGGCAATGCACTAGTAGCCCCTTCTGCTAGGACAACATAATCTACTTTAGCACTTGTGTCTTACTGGATCCTGCCGCTTATTTTCAGAGCAATGCCCTTTGCTGAGTATATATGTATGATTATGGACTATTACCCCTTCCCCAGGCTATTTAAACCTTGGTTATCGATCTTGCTGGTGCCACTGTAATCATGCCTCTTAATTCTGCTCATCCAAACCTTCATTATTATTATTTTTTGGAATTTATTTTGATGTTCCTAACGCCCTTCTGATAACTGGTGTTACATATATGTATAAAGCTGCAGAGCATAGGCACATGTAAATTCCAGGAGGGCTAAAGCACTTTTCTGCAACACATTGGGCCTGTTCAGACGACACGCTAAGCCAAGGTTAGGCTGTTAATCCTCTGGCAGTAAATAGTTAGTGAGTGTCTTTCAGCTGCGGTTCTGTAGCCACCATGGTTAGGAATGGTTCACATGGCATAGTAAGTTATGATTCACATGACATGCTAAGCCATAATGTTTAGCTAAAAATGTTTAACCACTGTGGCTTAGTGTATTGTCTGAACAGGGTCTTAAGCTCTATTGGTTTCAATTGGGCTTATATGTGCCTAACTGTCTTTGGATGATGCCAACACCACTGTCACCTATGAGCTCAATCCCATTGAACTCAATGGGTCAGGAACCATTTCTGATTCCTTAATTCCCTTGGTTTAAACAGGATTTTTAGGTATCTTAATATTCACTCAACTGTGTCCAGTGCCTCTCTCACCCATGGTAAGGAACAAATCACATCTTACACTTTATGGTGGAGGCATGTTTGCTCCCTTTACACCGCTTTAGGGAACATGCCAGGTATGAAGGGGAAACGTGAATCAGTGTCATTAAGGTAGATGTGCCACAGACATGCGCTCTCATGTGCCCATGCAGGTTTTGAGATGTGCTTCTCCCCGTCACACTTCACATGTTCCTGGTAGGGAACACCACTTTAAATAAGGAAACTGTGCCTGCCGCCATAAAGTGTGAATCCGCTCTGAATCCCATTGGACACTATGGTACTTGAGCATGTAACTGTGGTTTCATTTAATTCAATGGGATTTTAAAAAACTTTATTTTTATATCATTTTTCAGTACAATGAACATGGGCTAAATGTAGTGCGCTCAGTGTCTTTGTCATGTATGGTCAATGGCTAACTAGGATTGTCTCACTGTCCAGGCTAGACATATAGTGTACAAAAGGTGTGCATTATACCCAGTCTAAGGGTCCCCCTCCATATTATGCATCTTGCAATTTCCAGTATTTTGGAAGTTCTTTAGGATTTTTTCTCCTCCTGGAGGTTCTACTGTGATACAGTTCACCTTCATCAAGCTTTTAAGTGGAATAGCCTGAATAATCCCTTTAACTGAATGTTATGAGAGATGACTCCATGAAGAAATGATTTGATAATCTTAACCAACTGTCAACAGAACCATACCCTCCCTCCTGCTGCTCCTAATATTACAAAACCTGGCACCACATGAACACTGCAAAGCTTGCCATCTGAGGCTACAAAGATCAGCAGATAGTTTGCTCCCGGTTTCGGGGCTGCTAAAATGTAAACCAGTGTGCTTTACTGATGTTATAGTGGCCCAGGTATCTCCAGCGTTCCATTTATGATTCCTCTTTAAAGCAAAGTGCATAAATGAAGGACTTAATTTCCCTGTGCCTCAGTTTCCCCATCTGTAAAATGGGTCTGATTATACCTCGCCATGGGGGATTGTGCGAGGCTCACTTTGTGCATAGCCACAAAGCACTTTGACCTCTGTGGAAAGGCAATTCACCTTTCCCCGTTATTACCTGTGGCCTGTACATTATGGGGTGACTGGCATGACTGTGGGTGAAGGAACGGCGCAGGTGTTGGGCTTTTCCTTCACTGGTGCTCATCTACCTTCTCGCAGAAGAGTAAGGCCCAGTTTGGAGACCTTCTGGATCAGGGATGCAATTCGTGTGGTCTATGGCTCTCTACTGCATACATATTGTAACATGAGATATGCACTCCATGCGAGGCCAATATATGTGATGACCCTATAATCCCTCCTTTTCTAGGTGAAGGGATCATGTGAATCAAACCATCATCATGCATAACAGGCCTTCACATGGAGCTCTTTCAGGGCCATAGAAAGCACACAGGTTGGATTCTTAATCTATCTAGCTCAATGTTGTCTACTCCAACTGGACACATTTGCAAGGTCTCAGGCCAAGGTCTTCTCTATCACTTGATCCTTTCCCCTGGAGTTGATGCTGGGGTTTGAGCCTGGGTCCTTCTGGATGAAAAGCAGAGACGTCACCACTGATCTATGTTCCCCCCCCCATCACTTGTTAGGAAGAGAGCAGGCATTTGGCTGCTGCTGTGCAACACAAATTGCATTGCCAGCCCAATAAAAGAGTCCGATGCAGGCCTAAATAAGGGGTTACACAAAGCATCTCTGTTGGCAGCCATACTGTTCCCTTGTGGGATTTCTAGCTGGATCATTGGTTGTGTTCGCAACCATGCCTTTTCCACCTATGGTGATTAGAAACGTTTTCTGATGGATCACCATAAACAATCCCATTGAAATCAATGAGGGTTTGTTCATATAAACAAAAGGGATGGGAAAAATGTGGCCTCCAGATGTTGTTGGACTGGAACTCCCATCATCCCCTGCTGGAAAGTTGAATGATCAGCCTTGTAGTCTAGTAACATCTGGAGGTCTACATCTTTCCTGCCCTAGGTGTAAGAAAGTCTGGGAATTAGCTCTGGTAATAAGCCACTGCCTGGTAATATGCTACTGTCACCAAAACTATGGTCCTCAACTGGTTTTGCATACTGGTGCTGCCTTTCACAAGGGATGCAAGAGTAGATGGGTGTTCTTTGAATGTATGGTTAGCATGTTATGTAATCCAAGAGACAGCCATTTGAAATCTAAATGATCATGCCTAGAAATGTGATTAATTTCATTGTGTTTAACAGAATCTCTTCTTCTTTATTTCCCTGTGATGGGCCTCATGGTGGATGTGAGAATTGCTGTTGTGGCCACCAAGAAGCACAGTGTCCTGGCTCACTTCTTGGGGGCACAGAATTTCTCACACTAGAAAAGAGCAGAGGTGGCATTTCTGAAGAGTGCAAAGTAGTTAATGGTTGCATCTGTGTAACACAGGTCTGTGCAACCTCACTGTGAAGAAAATGGGCAATCCAAAAACAGACACAAATTACTCATAGGAAAGCATCCAGCAGGCCTCCCATAAGGTGTGTGTGTGTGTGTGTTGATTTCCACCCTATCCCTTTTGTGTGTGTGGAAAATACGGCATCTATATACAGCTGGGGTGCACAACCTGGGGCAAAATGCAGCCTGTGGCTAGACCCTGTGCGGCCCCCAAGGCAGGCAGGACCCCAGCCACTTTCTCCCACATCGTAGATGTTCAGCTGGGCAGTGGGAGGGGAGAATGCTGGTCTTTGGCTTCCAACAGCCGTGTTTCTTTAGTGCTAGTAGTGCCAGACAAAACACAGTCTTGGTGGTAGTTGCTTTGGTAGCCATCCCTAGATCTCAGTGGCCAGGGAGGGGAAATGTGTGTGTGCACATGAGTGTGTATTTATGCATCCATGCATGCATAGATATTGGGTAGTCAACACTGGATGGGTTCCTCAGGGCTAAAAATGTGCACCCCTGGTATAAGAACATTAATTGTGATTGTGGTTGATGTGGGATAGAATGCATTCTAGCCAATGAAGCAAATAGAAGAGCTTATTTAAGCATCACAAGGTCTACAGTCATCATGTGTTTGCACTTAACTTCCCCTTACATATCCTGGGCTATTTTCCTATTTTGATCCCAAAATCGTGGGCCAATTCACTCTATTTATTGTCCACCTTGACTTCAAAACACACAACAAATCCATTGAGCAGGTCAAGGAAGAGCTGGTTTACATGTGCTGGGTGCCACGCAGAGGCCATCTTGAATCCCTTCACCCAGATACCATATTGTATTCTTGTGGCAGCGTCCTCCGTGATGGAGCAGCTGAACAGGTGCAAAGAGGCTTGAAAAGTAAAAATTACCAGCTAAGCTTTGTAAACAAGGCTGAGCATCAGCTAAATGGCACTGCCACTCTGGAAACCGGGTACGACTGCAAGAGCAGCATTACTTTTATATTATCAAATGGAGGGAAGGCATCCTTTGCAGGAGGCATGGCCAGTGTCTATTCTCTGGAAAGGAGCTGGAGGTGTATTTTCCCACCCAAACTGCCATTCTCATGGCTAGGGCTAAGGAAACCGGCCATTGCCCCAATCCAGTCACACATAATTGGGGCACCATGGGGACGAACATGCGTAACTATGTGCAATTAGAGCTCGATCTGGTTCATGTCTTGCTGGCAGGCCAACTGCTAGTGTGGTCGCTAGGCAGGGCATTTCGGCTTGGTTGTCAGGGAAACGGGGGGACACTCCCTTTTCACCGCCACCCTAAGTAAGGGAAATTATTCAGGGTGGGGTGTTTCATTTGCCTTCAGCAATGTCGCCATGTACCCAGATCTGATTGGCTATGTGGCACCATGACATCATCATATTCACTCTGTGATTCCTGATTGTCTAGGATCACCCGGTGCACAAACCCTTTCAAGTAAGGAAAAGTGTCACTAAGAAGCAGCAGATCAGAGAGACAATAGTTGTGAGCTGGTGCAAAATATCTGAATGACTGTTTTGTGTGGTCCTCTTCCCCTGGTAATGTTTGTATTGAAAAACAAACTTCATGATAATTCACCTCAGGACTTGTATCCCCCCTCCCCCCCCTCCGTTATGTGTGAAACTGTGAGGAATCTTGCAGAGAGACAGACAGAATTGTTCTAGAGCCTGATGCGAGTTGGGTAGCCTTGCTTTCAAACTTCCCTCAAGATCTGCTGGACTACAACTTCCACAATCCCCAGCCAGCTGTCTGGGGATTGTGGGAACTGTATTCCAACATATCTGCGGATTCCAAGCTAGGGAAGGCAGCTTTAAAGAGGAAAATACACCAAACATTTTTAATTATTTGGAAAAATGAAATCTGTTGCAATATCCCAACAATAATTTTTAAAATCCTGTTCACTCTTCTCTTACACACACACAAGTGTGTGTGTGTGTGTGTGTGTGTAATAACCAAAATACAAATAAGTAGTATTGAGGCAAAAGAATAAAATACAAATGCCAACATGATTCAGGTACAATGTTCCTATGAGAGAGAGAGAGAGAGAGAGAGAGAGAGAGAGAGAGAGAAGGAAGGGCAGCAAGTTGGAGAGCAGAGCACATTGTATAAGCTGAATTCCAGAACTCTTGTACTTAGCAAAAAGCTTCAGGAGAGGTCAGTGGTGGGGAGCAAAGCACATGCTTTGTATCGTCATGGCTCCCGGGTCCCCCCACACCACCCCAAGCCTGTAGCTAAAGAGGAAGGCTGAGAAATAAATATGGCTGGCATTGTAGGGCACCATCCAATGTCATCTGTTGAAGGAGAAGTGAAGCAACGTGGCTCCTTCCCATGCTGCAGAAGTAACAGCAGAAGCCCCATTTCTCATTTCCAGAAGAGGCACCAATATCCTGGAAAGGGGTTGTGTCATGGACTCCACCTGGCATCCTAGGGCACTGACCCCTTCCCAGGACAGCCAGCCAGCCCCAATGCCCTGCGGCTACATCAGAGGACCGGGGGGGGGGGGCATTGTAGGAAATCAAACTGGTGGCTCCTAGCCAGGGACATTGCTAGGCAGTTAAAAGATTTGGGCTCCAGGCCCATAGGACACAAATCATAATATTTGCATATGCTAATTGATACCAATGTATGCAAATTTAGAAATAATGACTAGGATGTACTTTAATTTCACCAAGGGCAAAAACAGCCAAGCAATTTCTCATTCACATCATCTCAAGTGCAGTAATTTCTTCCATCAATTTGCATCCTGCCCCAGATCATCATACCTCTGCAGTTGTAATTGATTTGCAATTTCTCTCTTCCTCCTCCCCTTCTTTTTCTCAGAGGAAAAAATCCTTCCACACCATGCAATTAAGCTCAGAAATAATAAAAGGGGGGGGGGACCCACTGGGGAATGTTTCAGCATGTGGAAAGGGGAAGAATAACCGTTTTTTCCCCACCCACAATCCCCCTTGAATGCACTGGAATCAAGGTTCACAAGACATTTCTCATTGGCATTAATGGGCATGCAGGGAACTTGAGAATAGATTTGGGGCAGTGGGAAATCCATTTGGGCCCAGGTTTAGACATTTTCCATTGTCATTAACAGGCATGCAGGGAACTTGAGAATAGATTTGGGGCAGTGGGAAATCCATTTGGGCCCAGGTTTAGACATTTTCCATTGTCATTAACGGGCATGCAGGGAACTTGAGAATAGATTTGGGGCAGTGGGAAATCCATTTGGGCCCAGGTTTAGACATTTTCCATTGTCATTAACGGGCATGCAGGGAACTTGAGAATAGATTTGGGGCCATGGGAAATCCATTTGGGCCCTGCCTCTAGCCACCCCTGGATTAGTGCTGCCGTGTCCACTGGCAAGTATGCCTGAAGGATTGTCACGTCCGTCAGCACTGCAGAAGAAGGAGCTGTCCTGAGCCGGTTCTCACGCTGCTAGCGGCAGTGTGGGTGCCGTTGGGAATAGCTGTGCCTTTCTTCCCTGGGACATAGAAAAAGCTTCCTTAGTCTGAGTCAGACCCTTGGTCCATCCAGCCCAGTATTCTCGACACTGACTGGCAGCAGGCTCTCCAGTTTATTTAGGGAGGATTCTTTCCTCACTTTATCTGGAAAGCCGGTGATCGAACCAGGGACCTTAGGCATACAAAGCAAATCCTCTGTCGCACTGAGCTACGCCCTCTCCTGCATGTAACTGAAGATAACCCCATTTATACCAAGAGACAAAGTAGAAACTTGATGCGCAGAGCAACCATGTTTCTATGAAATGTGTTTGCCCCATGTGTGGGTGAGTAAAAAGAAAAGCCAAAGGCAAAGGTAGAACCAGGCAATCTTCAAAACGGAATATTTTCAAAAGTTTATTTACAGTGACAAGGTGCCGCCTACACATTTCGAACGCAACTGCGCTCTTCCTCAGGGCTGTTATAGAGTTCGTTAAGTAGCAGCGTTCTGCAGACAACTTAACGAACTCTATAACAGCCCTGAGGAAGAGCACAGTTGCGTTCGAAACGCGTAGGCGGCACCTTGGCACTGTAAATAAACTTTTGAAAATATTCCGTTTTGAAGATTGCCTGGTTCTACCTTTGCCTTTGGCTTTTCTTTTTACTCCCCCATGGGGTTTTCCTTGCTTTTGCATCATGTGTGGGTGGGCAACTGCTCTTTACCCAAAACAGAGCGCATGGGATAGGCGGCATCATTACCTTCAGCACTCTGAAGCTTTAAGCCTTGGGTCTAAGGGCCAAATCCAGCCCTCCTGGTTCCACCGTCTGGTTCCCCAAATGGCCACATTTCCCTTCCCCACATCAAGTTGTACCTGCTTCATAACTGCCCCCCTTCCATGCTAAAAGGCTGGAATAACTCCCCTAAGGCTCACTTACTGACAGTAAGAGCTTTAAAGTTAAATATGCTGGCCTTTGGGGGTATTTTGGCTCCGCCCTTTTGACTGTGGCCATACCCAGCACTAGAATGCAGCCCCCAAGGACACCCCCAAAACTGAATTTGACCCTTGAGCTGCAAGAGCTCTGGCACCCACGCTGCTTTCCATCCCAAATAGGAAGAAATGTGCAAATTTGGGTAAATTTCTCATCAAAAAAGAACGGAAATGAAATTCTCAGCCATTTGCACTCACCAAATTCCATAGGTATAGTGATTCCCAGCAAGAACAGGACCGTCTTGCACCTCCCTTCCAGGTAGCTTTTAAAGACGAGGAACAAAAATGGGGTGCAACTGAAATTCGGCACAATTTAATGTGGTTGAATACTGAGAGATGTGAATCCAGACATGGATGAACGAAACACTCTCAAGCCCTGGGCCCGGATGGACAAACCTGTCACTCTCAGTTTCTCCCACATTTATTACGGATGGAAATAAGTCCCATGAAACATAATAGCGCTTATTTTTGAGTCAACATTCTTAGGATTGGGTTGTGATCCTAATCACACTCATTGGTCAGTACACTGTATTCATCACAAGCACCATACTTATGGAAAAACCTCCCTCGTGCGGTTCGGGAGGTGGAAAATGTAATAACTTTTAAATGACTCCTAAAAACATCTTTTTAAACAAGCCTTCCCTGGACTGTAATTTATTCTGGTTTTATGTGATTTTAAAGTTTTAATCTGGATTTTATGGTTTTAGTTGTAAACTGCCCAGAGAGCTTAGGCTGTTGAGCAGTATATGTAATAAATAAATAAATAATAAATGATGATGATGAAGAAGAAGAAGAAGAAGAAGAAGAAGAAGAAGAAGAAGAAGAAGAAGAAGAAGAAGAAAGGCTGCAATCCTATGCGCACTTACTTGGGAGTAAACCTCAAACAGCTCACTAAGGTTTGCTTCCAAATAAATGTGCACAGGATTGGGCAATAAATGTTCTTAGGATTGAGGCCTTCATCTAGCGGTAGACACTTCATGGCCCATGGAGCTCTTCTCTGCCTCCTAGCATAGGGTAGTTTCCAATGTTTTATTATGGTTTAAATTTTTGTGAACCGCCCAGAGAGCTTCAGCTATTGGGTGGTATAAAAATGTAATAAATAAATAAATGTTAGTCTTACTTAGAGCAGACCCATTGCCATGAATGGGACTTCAGTTAGTCACAATTAACTAAAGTCCCATTAATTTCAATGTGCTTACTCTAAGTAGGACTTACATTGGCCATTACTCATAGGTCCTAAACCAAGGACTCTCTTCTATCTTAGCCCCTCAGCTTCTTTCCCTTGAATGAGTCAAGACACTGGCCAAGAATTCTGTCAATGGGGTCTGTGGTTCTTCTTGTTGCTGCTGTTATTATTTTATTTATAAAGCACATAAAAGCAGTACATGGTATAGAACAACTAAAAATAAAACAGCCCCTCTCTCAGACCTACAAACAAAATCTATTGTTGTGTAAGTTGGGGAGGCATCAACGAGGCCTTTGCTTGTGTAGACGTCTATGGGAGTGAACCAGTGGGTTGTGTCAATATCCCTTCCGACATCTTCTACATTCAAAATACAATACCTGTGGTTGTTTTTAAAATATGCTGATCAAGTAAAGTGGAGATGTTCTCTCCCTATCCCACAAGCCCTCTCTCTCTCTAACCCCTTGCACCAACGTGCGGTCTGGTTCTACAGGATGATATGAGCAAATTGTGTTTTTGTTTTCTAGCTTAGAGCCTATTGTTCTTCTAACTTGTATTTTCGTGCCTTGCTCACTCGACGTAATTTCTCCATGCTACGAAAATGCTTTTCAGATTCTGGCTGACAAGGGAACACAACTTTTATACAAGTGGCCTTTAGTGCTCTTTCTAATATCATTTAATGTAATTTTTAAACAGTATGTGTAATTTATATTCCAGCACTGTCTGACATTTGAACAACTTTAATATGTTGATTTCAATATATATATATATATATATATATATATATATATATATATATATTGCAAATAATATTTCTTCTTACCTGTTTTTTTATTTATGTTCTGTCTTTAAAAACAAAGAACCTGCACCACTTATTAATAAATACATAGAAATTTCAATTACTCACCATGTGGAGAGACTTCATTTTATTTTCAACAAACTGTTATACGCAGAGAAGGGAGAGCAACTTTGCAATCACTCCAAAAATGAATGAGCTTTCTGTAAAGCTCGTAGATCTGCCTATTTCAGGAATCCGACCAAGGATTGTGACTGAGGCGCGGGACCTGGGTGTTATTCTTGACCAGTCCCTAACTATGTCATCACAGGTGGGGGCCGTGGTTCGGAGTTGCTTTTATCAACCACATGTGCTCCGCCAAGTTCGCCCCTTTCTGTCAGAGGCTGATCTTACCACCACAGTCCAGGCCCTGGTTCTTTCCAGACTGGACTATTGCAACCTGTTGTATGCAGGGCTTCCCTTGAAGCAAATCCAATGCCTACAGGCTGTACAAAATGCAGCAGCCAGGTTGGTCAAGGGGCTTCCAAAGTGGTCTTCTATCACTTTGGTGCTTCAAGAGCTCCATTGGCTGCCGGTGGCTGCTAGGGTGTGCTACAAGGTTTCATTGACCATGTATAAAGCCCTGCATTGCTTGGGTCCTGGATACCTGAGCACTTGCCTTTCTCCTGTGTCTCACCATTGGCAGACTCGCTCTCGGGAGCAGGGTGCCCTGATGGTCCCCCGCTACAAATTGGAATGTGCCGGGGCCAGGGCTTTTTCAGTGGCTGGCCCCCGGTTATGGAACAATGTGCCACTGGAGATTCGACAGGCTCCCACTTTCAATTGCTTCAAACGCCTTTGTAAGGCGTTTTTATTTTCACAAGAGTCTGGGGAGGGGTTGGTTTAAATTGGGGTTGAGGGCTTTTAATGGTTTGAGGGTGAGGGTTTTAATGGAATTGTTGTAATGTGGGTTGAGGGCTTTAATGGAATTGTTTTATGTGTTATTGTAAAGCGCCTCGATGCCAGAAATGGTGAGGCGGCGGTGCTATAAAAATGCTTTAAATAAATAAATAAATAAATAAATAAAATAAATGAGTCCCTTAAAACATGCAGATGAAATAAGGCGTGGCCCAAGACATTATGGCCATAGCTAGACCTAAGGTTTATCCCTGGATCATCCAGGGGTCAAACCTGTTCATCTAGGTGTCACACAGGGGATCCAGTGCTCAGGCAGGGGCGAACCCTGGATGATCCCAGGATAAACCTTAGGTCTTGCTGTGGCCTGTGAAGCTTGAGGGGAAGGACCAGATAGTGCCCACCCCCAGTGAAGGTGTTGCAATGGGGAATGGGCAGTTCAATACTGGTGAAGCCACCAAAGAAGATGGCATGACCCCACCATATTCTCAACGGCATACTGTCAACCTGACACCACCAGCATCTCGCAGAACGTTTTGGGACCTTCTTAAGCCTATGTGGTGGCCAATATACATCCACTTTAGTTAAATCAGATTCAGGCTCAATTTTAAATCTACAGAAATATTACTATGGAAGCTAGGGCAACTTCCCACCGATTGGGCTGTATAGACCATTCTAATTCCCTGTTCCATTCCTCTTCTAACAATCTCAACATTGAATTCCAATAGACATTTATATACTTAAGAACATAAGAAGAGCCCAAGAGTCCATCTGGTCCAGCTTTCTGCGCACACCGTGGCCATCCAGCTGTCGATCAGGGACCCACAAGCAGGACACTGGTGCAATAGCATCCTCCCACCCATGTTCCCCAGCCACTGATGCATATAGGCATACTGCCTCTGATATTGGAGGCATAGAGGCATCAGGATTAGTAACCATGGATAACCTTCTCCTCAGGTAATGTAGTCTTAGCTTTCTGTAAAGAACCAATTAATTCCCCCCCCAACAATATAAGAGGTGCAGAAGCACTCATCACTGATGGACCATATATAGACATCAAAAGGCGTTGCAGTTGAATACATTGCCACCCAAGACTCGATGGTAAGTGATATCTAAGCCACAATACTGAAAAGGGTAAAAATTCAGTGTCTGATCCTGTAACTGATCTGAGGTGTAAATTCCACTATCAACCCCATTCCTCCACACACACAAAGTCTGCCTGTCTAGTTTCAAATCAGAATTTATTTATTTATTTATTTATTACATTTATATCCCGCCTTTTTTCCTCCAAGGAACCCAAGGCGGCGTACATAATCCTCCTCCACTCCATGTTATCCTCACAACAACCACCCAGTGAGGTAGGTTGAGCCGAGAGTCTGTGACTAGCCCAAAGCCACCCAGTGGGTTTCCATGGATGAGCGGGGACTAGAACCCGGATCTCCTGACTCCCAGTCCAACACCTGAGCCACTATACCCTCCCTCATTTATGGAAATTTAAAGGGGGGTCCAGATGTCCTCATCTTCTGAAATTCATACACCAGTGCCCCATGAATTTAATTTAACACAAATTGCCCCATGAATTTAATTTAATGTGAGAATCTAGATCAAACTGTAGCTGACAAGTCATTACATGTCATGACTTTCTAGTCACTGACATCACAGGAGGAACCATTCATTTCTTTTTAATATGCCTAGATCATAACCTTACCCAACCAGAATAAGGTGTCAAATAAATTGACCCCAAAATAACCTATGGAGGATTATTAAATGAAAAACATACCTTCCGATCACCTGTACCAGGTAACAGATAAGCCTTATGATATTCACTACTCTAAGAGAGCAACCCTATGGCCCTTGGGTGAGCAGCAGAATTTCTCACCCATCCTTCTCACCTGGGCAAGTGACACTATGGCAAGTTAGGCTGTTGACAACAAGGGAAAGGGCCTTTTCAACTATGGCCCCCTGCCTCCAGAATCAGGTGTCCATCAGGTCCCTTCTTTGGAGATCTTTGGGAGGACTCTGAAGGCCCACTTGTTTTCATTGGCTTTTTCATAATCTGTGGAACACAGGTTTTATTGGTGTTATCTGTTTTTATAACTGTTTGTATAGCATTTTATTGAATATTTATTGTTTCAATTTGTTTTTGCATCTTTTTGTATTGTTTTTATCTTGTACACTACCTTGAGAGGATTCTACCATTAAAGGCAGCCTAACCCCATTATTATTATTATTATTATTATTATTATTATTATTATTATTATTAATATACTGCCCCATAGCTGAAGCTCTCTGGGCAGTTTTACAAAAGTTAATAGACCTGCATACGCATACACACAAATAAACAGAGATGCACCTGTCCATTTCCTGGTAGGACACAGTGCAGATGTGCTCTCCCTATTGTTTCTCCACTGTGGTATAATGCTCCTAAACATTAGGGTGACCATATGAAAAGGAGGACAGGGCTCCTGTATCTTTAACAGTTGTATTGAAAAGAGAATTTCAGCAGGTGTCATTTGTATATATGGAGAACCTGGTGAAACTTCCTCTTCATCACAACAGTTAAAGCTGCAGGTGCCCTGCCCTCTTTTAAATCTGGACACTCTAGTATAGCTCCTGCACCTTTAACTGCTGTGATGAAGAGGGAATTTCACCAGGTTCTCCATATATACAAATGACACCTGCTGAAATTCCTTTTTCTATGCAACTGTTAAAGATACAGGAGCCCAGTCCTCCTTTCCATAGGGTCACCCTACTAAACATGGATGCTCCAGTGCCCATTTCTTCATTCCATTAGTAATGGCTTGCAAACAATTCCTGACCTGTGGATTCCTCAGCGGGCTGGCTGTTCTATGAAGATTCTGCAGAGTTATGGACTGTTTTTTTCACTCGGCGGTGGGATTTACACTAATTCTCATTTGCGCTAATTCACCTTAACTAATGCACATTAGCACATCTGCATAAGTGTGAATTAGTGCTAATGAGAATTAGCACAAGAACAGCAAAGTTCTGGTTTTAAAAACGCCCCGATTCCACCAACGATAGAGTGAAAAAGCCTGACAATCTGCGAAACACAGACAGAATGGATTTAACAGACTCCGTACATCCCTATCCAGCACCCAGGGAAGCTAAAGACTATAGCCCTGAGAAAGTGGTTTGCACACTTCATCTGAGCTGTACTTTCAAACAAGAGTACTGTCTTGTCTCTCCTTCTAAAGCTTCTTGTATCCTGGGCTGGAATAGAACAATACAGTGATTTAGCTGAACGTCACTTTGCGGGAGGGCACAGCTGAAATTGCAAATCCCCCAAATGAGAGGCTGCGTGATGTACATCCTGCTGAAAGTCAAATTATCTTCACATCCACACATCAAAGGGTTTGGACAGTGGCCCAGAGAAGGCCTTTATTCCCTAGTCAGAGGGTCTGGTGCTAGGTCATTATCCTGGACTCTTTCATTTCAGCCCAATAGATGTAACATTAAGCAGGGGTCAATGGCAGCCAAATCTCCTTGGGGGTATATTCAGATATGTCAGCAAAGGATGCTGCCTCCAGGGCATTTTTCAGTCACAATTCATAAAACCTGCCTTTATTACAGAATATATTTTGGTGTGATGCCCCCCTTCCCATTCAGCCACTGCAGACTGTAAAAAAGACCTGAGCACCCAGGGCCGGGCAAAGCTGGTAATAGGCCTGGGCCAGGTGGGAAATGTAGGCCCCATTTCAAACTACTCATTAAGTATTTTTTTAATCAGTTCTAAATACATGTGAACTAGAACGATTTATAAAATAGGTAATGGCAAGTACTCTCATTCAAGATGTATATACGATATCACTTCTTCACATCCAGATATGCTTTACGTGCTTTTCTTTGGGCAAATTCATCAACAACTACAGAAAAATCAAGCAACTTTGCCTTGTCAATGGCAGGGGGACTCATAGGCCCCCTCAAAATCGTAGGCCCATGTTATCTGCCCCCCCCTGCCCCGCCCTGCTCATCCCCAAGGAGTTTACCCATGAAGAAGATGTCAGTGCAGAAGCAAACAGATGAACAGCCAAAATAGACATCAGATCTGAACAATCGTCACTTCTGGGATATTGAAGCAATTAATGATGTCTTCTCTCCCAAGCTCTGACATCTGAAATTATTCTTGATAAAGCACGCTGTCTGTGTCATCATCATTTATTCCCAACAACCCTGCATGGTAGGTCTGCTGTTGCATCCATTTCACAGCTGAAGATTTCCCCCACCCCCTGACCTTTACTGTGCCTTACACACAGAGGTACTGAACAAAAATAGGGTGAGGAACCACATTTCTCCTACTCCTCCTGCCCCCAGCATCATTTCCCTCATTTAAATTGTTCCACAATGTACCTGGGTACACATGACCCCCTCCATGTGTTGCAAGATCATCTAGAGGTGTCACCTGTGAGAACTGAGCACATCCTCACCTGTGTTGGATATCCAGTGGAACTGCCTGAGAATGATTTCCCTTTTTCTCCGTATATGCGAAGAGTAGGGCTGTACAAGAAATTTGTTGATGTTTGAAAAGTAGATGAAAATGCCCTGCTCACAAGCTGCAAAGTGAGCATGATTGCTTTTGGGGGAGGAAAGCTCACACGTTCTCAAGTTTGTGATCACATTTGCAAAATCCATCTATTTTAAGAAGAGTGCTTTTTAAACTGCCCATTTATTTTGAAAAATGGGCTTTTGAAAATGCCCATTTCCCCCAAAGGATACATTTTTATGATTAAATCAATGGGGGGAGTTGGCAATTGGAAATATATATATGCATTTTGTCCTGTTTGAAAATGCACACTTTTTATATTTGGGAAAAAAATGTTCATATTTGGGAGTGAGAAAAAGGTGAAACAAGCATTAAAATGGGAAAATGGGCTTGAGCATCACTCGTTCATCCTTCCCTAGTAGAGAGTGATGGGATTTATTAGGTATTGCTGTTTCCTGTTAAAAAGGCAGTTAGCAGAGGAAAACAAAAGGCAAAACAAAATGAGCGTTTACCAGCACATAGAAGGCTAGAAAAGGTAAAATGGTTTTCTCACAGGCATGCTTGCATTAAAGATGCAGGTACAGTGTAGGGTTTCCAAAACAAGTTTGTTCAATCCATTTTGTTCCTGTACACAGGCAGGAACAACAGAGAGCAAGCCATGTGCTCCCAGCAATAGAGGCAGGCAGGAAGGAGAGGAATAGGAAACTGCACTGTAGACTACAGAGATCCTAAAGCTAGCTACGCCTAAATTCCCATGAACTAAGTGCAACACTGCCCCTTTTCTGTAACTTGCAGAAGAGGTTGTAATAGTCCTGACAGAGGGTTCCCCAATTTGGTTCCCTCCTTGAGTCTTGGATTTCTCTTCACATCATCTGTTCACATAGAACATCCATTCTTACAAATCTCCACTGGATGTCCATCAGGGGAGTGGAGAGTTACTGCACAGTTCCGACAGTGGGCAGCAGCAGTACTCCACATAGGGTGACCAGATCACTCGGAAAACCCCGGAGACCTTTGGTAAAATGAAGCATATCCAGGGTAACCTGGGCTGGCCCCCAAATTCCAGGGAAAATGGGTGCCCAGCACATACCTTAGCTCTTCCCTACACTGATCTGGCCTTCTAATTGGCTAGATATTTGTGGAGAGGGGCGACTGTATCACACAGAGCATAGCAAAAGCTTCAAAAGCTACAAAAGTAGGAGTGAGTGAAGTTAGTTTCAGATACATTATGATGTTATGTAGAACAGGATTGTATTAATTGTGTGCTATGAAATCAGACATGTGACCAAGGCCATGTATGGGTAGGCATGCCCCCTTGGGGGCTAGTCATGTTGGTGGGCACGCCCCCTTGGGGGCCCATGTTGTCCTCCTTTTTTGGTTTCCAAAATATGGTCAGCTTAACTCCACATAGATGCGAGAACTTCTCTGTCCAATTTATGGATGGCATGGAAATGTTTGTGTGAACCCCTAATCCAGAGGGCCAAATTCAATTTCACAGAAGCTCTCAGGGACTGCAGTGGTGGGTGGAGAAATTGCACAAAAGGCAGAAAACAACCAAACAATTGGTGGTTGTGGGAAAGGGGGCAGGGGCAGGGCCAGGTTAAGGGGTGGGGGAATTTGGGGAACAGTGGAGGGTCATATTGGGAGCCCCGGAGGTCAGATCTAGCTTCTAGACCCGTGGTTCCATACCCCTGCCACAAGCAAAGAAAACTACATTCAGCAATCCAACCTTGAGCTTTTTAAATCACGAAAGGCTTTTGTTGCAACTGCTTGGGTCTGTACAATTATTAGATTGTAAGCCTATGCGGCAGGGTCTTGCTATTTACTGTTTTACTCTGTACAGCACCATGTACATTGATGGTGCTATATAAATAAATAATAATAATAATAATAATAATAATAATAATAATAATAATAACTCGGCAGGGGAGTGTATTTGTGTCATGAAACACCTTGAAGGTCACAATTCCTGGCTCATAGGCTGTCTGTGGTTTGGTGGCCAAACGCTAAGAGGAACCTGTCTCTTTAAATGGTGGGAAAAAAAGAAACCACTCAATTCTATTTTTCAGAGGAAAGTAATTACTGCCAAATGTGGTTTCATGTCCCATCCTGCTAAGTCATCCCATTAAGGGATTCACTTCAGTTTGTGCCACAAGGACTTTGCTTGTATATGAGTGCCTTTGACTTATTCTGAGTCCCGTTGGGATTGAAATTTCTTTTTTCACCGACCTTTTTCTCTTTCTTTCTTTTTTTTTTAAAAAGACCCAAAGTTATCCAGCCTGTCCATTTGCAACCTAGTTACCTTTCATCAAAAGGAGTGTGATAACCTCCTTGGCTGGTTACTTTTGCCGGAGTTTATCAACACCATTCGCAGGAGCCAGGTAAGTTGAGACTAAAAGATACATAGATATGACAGGAGAGAAAAACAAACAGACCCTGAATAGTTTCAACATAAATGTAGCCCTTCTCTGAAAGTTCCAAACAGAAATCTCTTCTGGTAATAGACCAGACCGAATGGAAAACGTAAACTGGATAAGTTTTTTCTAATGTAGAATTCCTTAAATTCTCGGATCATTTAAGCAAAAATAAAAATAGACCACTGGGATCCAAAACATATTCAGTCATGGCCTAGAAAATAGTTACTTTTTCTAACTAGATATATTTTTTTGGTTAGCTTTTAAAAATGTGCTTAAAACCTCAGACTTTGGCCTTGAAAAGCTTGGAACTGAAGTGAAAGAGGAAAATAGACATGTAAGAGATCTCTCCATATTCTTTACTTTTACACAGTAATTCCTTGTTTGTCTGGAAAAGATTCTTCTAGCAATGTGAAAAAAGAAGAACATTCTAAGTAACTTGTCCTGCTAAATGACTCAAGTGAAGCATGACTAATGCTTTTGTTAGCCTGACATACTTGTTGCATTAGAACAATGAAATGACACTTAATGCCAATTGAATGTAATGGTACCCTTATAACACAAACAGCTGAGGAGGTTCCTGAAGTGATATGTTTGGATTTGCACTGATTTATTTCTGCTGAAGTTAATGGACTAATTCCATGAAAATGTTAGAACTGATCTAAGATCATGGTGGGCAGAGTCTGAGCTGATATTAGAGATCCAATAATCAGAGAAGTGCAAAATAGGGTGGGCAAAGGAGTCAATTATCTATGGCACCCCATTCAAATCTACATCTGACTTAAAGGAATCAGCAGAGATACATAAAGACCTGGTCAAGGTCAACCAATTAATATTCGACGGTGATGATGATTCAAACATTTCTTAGATGCCCTTCTCATAAAAAGACTCAAGTCATCTTGAGGGCTTGAAACATAGAAAAATGTATCGTCATCATCATCATCATCATCATCATCATCATCATCATCTAATATATTACAGCTAAAAAACAATTACCAATAAAATACCAAGACTGGATAAAATAACTATATAGCGCATCAAATGCCATCAAATTCCTGAGAGTAGAGGAATGTATTAACCTGGTGCCAAAAATATTTTACAGGTGAGGAACACTGAGGCTCAGAGATAAGTAATTAGTACAGTAGCAGCCATGGTCAATTAAAAATAAAGAAATCATTTTTACTTCCCGTTGTTAAACTAATGGGAGTCAGAAAAACTTGCCAATCTATTGCAAATCACCCAGAGATCTAGCAATACATCCCAATCTATCTTGTGTTCACTCCTGATCTAAGATATTTTGCTGAACCTGGACTTGGGTCAAATTAAAGAGAGTATCATTGAAATCCTGTACATATTCACAAAAGAGCTCACCTTGAGTGTTCTAATTATGCATATTCAATATTGCTTCTTTAAGGTTGAATGACATGAGGTTGGGTTGGACTTAAAAGTATGTATCCCTTGACTATCAACCAGCTGCAAAAAGCATTATATGTGTGAGCTTCTAAAATATTAGCTTAGTGAACGGTTTGAAAACACAAGGGACAATAGTGTTCTGGAGTTAAACAGGTATCAATGTAGTCATTAGTCTGGATGAGAGATCATTGGAAGCTGTAGGTATTTATAATAATAAATCACATATACACATGACGCACATGCTATTGTCAACTATGATAGCAATAGGAATCATGTTCTCTCTCAATGCTGCACCAGCTGAGCTGGTTTGAATCTACGTTCAAAGGAATAAATACCAGAAATTTTTTTTTTTTAAAAAAGAAAATTATGCACACTATTAAATTGATATTGATGGATGATTTTTATAAAAAGCCTCCCTGTGTCATTCAGCCACAGGCACCACAAAGTAACAATAATTTCAATCAAGAGATGGCATTTGTAAATGGTTTCTGTCGGGGAAGGAAATGTTGCAAATTTAGGTGGCTATTCAAAAGTAAATCCATGTTTATTGCATCTTTAAAATGATCAAAATTGTCCCCTAGGTTTCTAGTAGAATTTGCTGCCACACAGAATGTTGGAATTTGACTATACAATGGCCCAAATTCCACTTGTTCAGATTTAATGGGTTGAGGAATTGGTTGCTTCAGTCACTTTTGAATAAAGAGCAGACTTCATCTGAATTACCTGTACTGCATGGCTTTGCACTCAGGCTACTGAATTCTGTTGGATTCCCTTTAACAAACAGTTGATTGAATGGATTTAAAAATCCTCCTCCTTTATCAATATCCTCTTAAAGAATTCAACAAGGAATGAACTGATATGGCCTTCTTATCTTTTAAATCAATGCATGATCCAGTGAGTTTAAAAAGGTATGCACCTAAGTAAAGGTGCATAAGTGTGCATAAAGCTTTAATCGTCTGTGTGCATGTGTGTCGTTGTGAACTGCCCAGAGAGCTTCATCTATTGGGCAGTATCGAGATTAAATAAATAAATAAATAAATAAATATAGAGTTTTAAAAGCATTTTTTTTCTAAAAGAATATTGTGTAGCCTGATCCCACACGTGCTTAACCAGATGTAATTCTCACAGCAAATGCAAGAGCTTGGGGCACACGATAATTTGATTTAACTTAACCCTCGTGCAGCACTTGGACAAATATACACAGACATGCTTGTGGGACATGTTGTTACCGCAAGCCATTTTCCAATGTAATCCGGAGTGGTAAAATCTGGGGACATTATGCAGGTGGAGGAAAGTAAAAATGTTGTGGGAGGATGATGTTGTAGGTCTACTTCTGTGTAAGTTCTGCCATGAAAAGTGCATTTGGGGTAGCTCTTTAGGTCACTCCGTTTAAGCAGGGTTAATAAGATCCTCTCTGTAATGTATCACGCTAAGGGTGCAATCCTATGGAGATAGCTGTCAGACTCACAACTCAGAGGCTGATGACTATCCAATGCAGGGTGGCTGGAGCATGGAGGCGATTGAAACGTCCATGCTCTGTCTGCCCTGCATTTTTGGCTAGACCTGTCTAGCTGGGGAGCTTCAGGGTAGGAGGCTGCATGGTGTAGGGTGACCATATTTGGGAAACCAAAGAAGAGGACACCTAGTGTGCATGTGGGGAAGCAGCTTTCTGAGTCCTGCAAAAAGTACGTTATTCCCCCGCCACCTTAAAGAACCCGATTGGAGTGGAGGAGGGGAAAGGATTTCATTCTGCACCACCACCATCCACTCCAATTGGGGCCTTTTCTATAATGTCCACGAATGACCCACTTTCCCCTTTAAGATCTCAATTGGAGCTCGGGGTGGGGGAATGATGTGCCTCAAGAAAGCATGTCATTCCCTCCTGCCATGCTAATGGCAGCCTTAAAGGGGAAGGTGTGTCATTCCAGGACATTATTGAAAATTATAGAAAATCCCCCCTGACACCATGGAAAGAACAAAAACCAGGACAAATCCGGGGAAATCCTGACAGTTGGTCACCCTAGCATGGTGCATAGGGAGTTGTGTAATGCAGCATCTGCTGTCTCCTCCCCCTTGGGACCCCTCCCCCTTTTTTGCCATCTCCATGCTTTGTTTCCAAGTGCAGAGACATAGAGCTCATCTACACCAAGCAGGATATTCTACTCTGAAAGCGGTATGAAAGCGGCATATAAAAGGCAGGAGCCACAGTAGTGCTTTATTGCAATATTGGAGTGCACTGACAAGTAGGGATGTGCTCCACTCCGATTAGGAGCGTAGAAGCAGTAGCGGATTGGCCTGCTCCGCCTTACCCAGAGGCGGAGTAGGAGCGGACCGCGGACCCCCTAGAAGCAAGGCGAAGAGAAGCGGCCATTTTTCGGAGCTCCGAGTTCAGGCGGAGCGCTCCGGTCGCCATCTTGAAAACATTTCGCCATAGGATTGCATTGCGGCAAATAATCGCGCATAACTACGTTGTTTTTGAAGCTATCATTCTGAAAATTCTTGTGCACAGAGAGTCGTGGATGGGGGTCATTTTGAGACCACTCTAACCTCTCTGCATCGTACGGGTCACGGGCTATATTTTTGTGAAAATCGGGTCAACCGCGCGGCTCAAACTGCGTTTTCGGCTTTTCGCCCATAGGATTGCATTGAGGGAAAGAATCGGGGATAACTGGGGGGGGGGGTTAAGCTATCATTCTGAAAATTCTTGTGCACAGAGAGTCGTGGATGGGGGTCATTTTGAGACCACTCTCAACTTTCTGCATCGTACGGGTCGCGGGCTATATTTTTGTGAAAATCGGGTCAACCGCGCGGCTCAAACTGCGTTTTCGGCTTTTCGCCCATAGGATTGCATTGAGGGAAAGAATCGGGGATAACTGGGGGGGGGTTTAAGCTATCATTCTGAAAATTCTTGTGCACAGAGAGTCGTGGATGGGGGTCATTTTGAGACCACTCTCAACTTTCTGCATCGTACGGGTCGCGGGCTAGAAGTTTTTAAAAAATCGGCGGGAAAAATACCTTTTTCAAAGGGCTGAGGGGCAGAGTCAGCTCCCGGTCATGATGATCCCAAAGTTGGAGGAGGGCATAGGCAAAACAGGTAACTTGGGATTCTGGGAAACTTCTCTTTCTTCATCTGAACGGGCTTTTCCCCGTGTTTTTTAACACACCTCGCAGGGATGTTGTGTGTGGGGTGCCCGATTTTCAAAAATTCGCCAAAAATCAGGGGATGATGGGATTGCTTTGAAACTTGGCGTGCGTGTGTATATCCCCATGAGGTGTCATGGTGCCAAACATGAGGTTTCTAACTTGAACAGAAAAAAAGTTGTATAATTTTTTAGCTTTCAATGCAAGCCTATGGGGGGGGGAAACGGAGCTCTGGATCCGGATCCGGAGCTCCGGGCGGAGCGGAGCGGAAGTGGGCGGAGCGGGGGCGGGGCGGAGCGGCCCGATCCTGGAAAATGGCAGATCTGCAAGTGAAGCGGAGCGGGGGGTCCGTGCACACCCCTACTGACAAGTGTTGGGGCCCATTGACACATACCATATACCGCTTTCATAGTGCTATATCCTGCTTGGTGTAGATCTGTCATGGTCCCCAACAGTTGTCAGTGCACTTCAGTACCTATAAAGCAGTAGTGTGGCTCCTGCCTTTTATATACTGTTTTCATACCACTTTCATAGTGGAATATTCTGCTTGGTGTAGATGAGCTCATAGACAGCACAGAGAGAAACAAGTTGGTTGTGAGGGATGGGCAGCGTGTTTTTTTGGATCTGAGGTCAGAGCCCTGGTTCTGACCTTGGATCCCAGAAACTAGAAAATCTTATATCTCCCTCCATCCTGCCTGCCACCCGATGCTGTCTAAGGGACATAGGATTGCTCTTTCTGTGTTTGTAGCTAGAATAATAGGCCACTCAGTTCAGGATAGACAAGCAGAGGAGAGACTGAAAGAACTGGGCATGTTTAGCCTGGAGAAGAGAAGTTTAAGGGGAGACATGATAGCACTCTTCAAATACTTAAAAGGTTGTCACACAGGGGAGGGCCAGGATCTCTTCTCAGTCCTCCCAGAATGCAGGACACGGAATAGCGAGCTCAAGTTAAAGGAAGCCAGATTCCAGCTGGACATCAGGAAAAACTTCCTGACTGTTAGAGTGGTACGACAATGGAAACAGTTACCTAGGGAGGTTGTGGGCTCTCCCACACTAGAGGCATTCAAGAGGCAGTTGGACAACCATCTGTCAGGGATGCTTTAGGGTAGATTCCTGCATTGAGCAGGGTGTTGGACTCGATGGCCTTGTAGGCCCCTTCCAACTCTGTGATTCTATGATTCTATGATTAACTTGTAAAGAGATGCTCACTTACATTCATGAAGGCAGCACACCAATATTGGGAGCAGTGTGGGGGCCAGCAGCCTCTGTTTGTTGGACCCTTGCCCTTCTTAGTTGATTAAATCAGCCAACATGGAACTGCTGCCATGACTAAGAGAAGTGGTTAATGTCTCTTTCTGGGAGGAAGTTGTTCCGTCTTACTTAAAAGAGGCAATAATAAGACCTTTACTAAAGAAACCCTCCCTTGGCTAAGGAACTCTGTAGAAGTCTAGGCTAGTCTCAAATGTACCATCCTTGGCTAAGAGGATTGTAAAGGTGGCGGTGTTCTAACTCCAGATGCATCTGGAGATGCATACTGATTACTTGGAGCCATTTCAATTGGATGTTTAGCTGGATATGGGTCTGAGACTGCTTTGGTTACCTTGGTGGATGAGCTACACTGAGAACATGGATGCAGGGAGCATGAACCTGTTAGTTCTCTTGGGCCTCTTGGCTGTTTTTAGTACTGTTGACCATAATATCTGTCTGGATTGCCTGGCAAAGCTGGGTCTTTTTGATGCTGTTTTGCACTGATTTCAATGCTTTTTGTCAGTTTCAGTCCTGAAGCTGGTGAGGAATTACTGCTAAACTCCATGTCTGTTGGCCTCCTACAGGGTTCTAGTTTGTACCCCATGTGACTGACCATTTTCTAGAAACTGCTGAGAGGGGCCAGGTGACACCCATTTGCTGATGAAACCCATTTCTACTGCTCTTTGTCAGCTAATGATAAGGTTGCCTGGGTCCGATAAAGTTACCTGGCTGGATGAGGGTGAACAAGGTGAGGAGGTTAAACTCAGGCATTGGCTGGCTTTGGATGACATGATAAGCAATGGGGGGGGGATAAGGAGTCAACCGTCCATTGCGTGCTTATCGTGTCATCAGGGAGAGGTGGACACACAACTCACAGTACGTTATTTTCTCGAAAAACAACAGGCTGCTACATTGCTTATCTGGAGACCCGTTGCTTAACAAGTTGTGTGGTGGGCTCCATTGTTGAATTTAACATGTTG
Source organism: Elgaria multicarinata webbii (assembly GCF_023053635.1). Taxonomy (NCBI): domain Eukaryota; kingdom Metazoa; phylum Chordata; class Lepidosauria; order Squamata; family Anguidae; genus Elgaria; species Elgaria multicarinata. The sequence goes on along the minus strand of NC_086177.1, from coordinate 103,005,647 downwards.
AGTGCACTATTTTGGGAGCACATAGAGTTCTCTGGCAGGAGCGGCAGAAAGTGCCCTCACCACTGTGCTACAGCTGGCAGAGCTGGCAATGGCTGATGGGATAGCTCTGGGAGGAGGGAGGGCAGATCAATGGACAGCTTGAAGGATGATGGGACTTTCAGATGTGTGATGGGGGCGGGGCATCATGTCATGTGGGGAGTACAGGCAACATAATGCACATTGAGTTGCCTATTTTCCCCTCTGCTGCTGCAAGTGTCATCTGAACTCAACCATTGTTGCTGATCAGCAGGAACACTGACCCAGGGATTGGGATTCCACCTGTTGTGGAAGGGGTTGTGGTCTCCCTAAAGGATCACATCCATAACTTAGGAGTTCTCCTTGATCCTACACTGTTCCTGGATTTTCAGGTGGAGGTAATGGCAAAGAGTGTATTTGCACTAGTGCTGGGCCGAAAATTTCAACCGTTCAGTTTTCGGCATTTCATGGGGGATGGGGTGGGGAATGAAAACTCAGGCGAAAGAGGCTGGGAGAGGTGAGAATTTTGGAGAATTTTTTCTCCTTGAGGAGGGGAACAGGTTTTCTACATACCTTTTAAAATGTAGCCAGTTGTTGAGGGGTCTTCTTTCTTCCTTTTTATTTTTTTTTCAAACCCCCCTCCCCCCCAGCACTCACAGGAGTCCTGTTGTTCTTCCTGAGTGCTTATTGGAGAAGGTGAGGTCACATGGTCTCAAATAGCATTCACTTAGAATTGCTGAGTTCCTCCAAATGTCAAGTTAAGTAGGGGTGTTATTTTTTGAGAACGAAAAATATAAGAAGCTCCTTCAGCAACTGGCTATGCTTAAAGAAGCTATCAAGACTGATCTCTTCTGGCAGGCCTATCCAGTAGAGTTTTAAGATACTTTTAATATGTTTTTAGGATTTTTTTAAAACACTGTATGCTATGTTTTTAATCAGTATTTTGTGTATTTTATGCTTGTTATTCCTTGCCTCGATCCAATCAGAGAGGCGGGTAAGAGATATTATTATTATTATTATTATTATTATTATTATTATTATTATTATTATTATTATTTGGCAACCCTGGCCCCCTCCTCAAGGAGAAAATTCTCTCCATTTACCCTCTTCCCTGCAAGAGAGGGGGAGAGAAAGTTCCTGAAAATAGGGGGCAGGATTCAGCCCAGCACTAATCTTCACAATTATGCCTAGTGCACCACCTAGGAGTTGGTCTGACTTAGCAACAGTTATCCAGGTGCTCTGCATGAGGGCTACCATTGGAGATTGTTCAGAAGTTCCAACTGGTGCCAAATATGTCCACTAGGCTGCTAACCAGTGTACGGTATACACCTGTCCTGAAAGACCATTCCTGAGGGCCAGTTGAATTCTGGGCTCAAGTCAAGATGTTGGTTTTAACATTTAAAGCCCTAAACATCTTAGGACTTCGCTATTTAAGAGACAGCTTAATAACCTGCCTGCTTATTAAGATCTGCAACCTTCTTGAAGACACTATTACCTGCAGAGGCCTGTTTGTCAGGCATGCAGTAAAGGGCTTCTCGTGTCTTGCTCCCAAACTGTGGAATTTACTCTTCGAGGACTACGATTGAGGATGGGCATGGGGAAAGGGACTCAGCTGGCATCGGGAGGATCAGGCATTCCTCCAAGCATTGGCCAAATCCTCGGCTTCATGCTCATTTTAGCATCCCAATAACAATAGCCAGAGTTGCACAAGGGAAGACTTGGGCCATAGCTAGACCTAAGGTTTATCCCAGGATCATCCCTGCCTGAGCGCTGGATGCCCTGTGTGGCACTTAGATGAACAGGTTTGACCTCAGGACAATCCTGGGATAAACCTTAGGTCTTGCTACGGCCTTGGTCACCACTGGGGGGAGCAGTACTTCTTCCCAGTTTCATCCAAGGGCTCATCTATACCAAGCAGGATATTCCACTATGAAAGTGGCATATAAAAGGCAGGAGCCACACTACTGCTTTATAGCGGTATTGAAGTGCACTACAGGACCTCCACTACTGCTTTATGGTGGTACTGAAGTGCACTGACAACTGTTGGGGCCCATGACACATCTACACCAAGCAGGATATAACACTTTGAAAGCATTATGAAAGCAGTATATGGTATGTGCAAATAAGCCCCAACTCTTGTCAGTGCACCTCAATACCACTATAAAGCAGTACTGTGGCTCCTGCCTTTTATATACTGCGTTCATACCACTTTCATAGTAGAATATCCTGCTTGGTGTAGATTAGGGTGACCATATGAAAAGGAGGACAGGGCTCCTGTATCTTTAACAGTAATGTAGAAAAGGGAATTTCAGCAGGCGTCAATTGAAGAGGGTGAAATTCCCTCTTTGTCACAACAGTTAAAGCTGCAGAAGCCCTGCCCTCTTTCGTATCTGGCCACTCTACTATAGCTAGTGTAGCTTTAACTGTTGTGATGAAGAGGGAATTTCACTCCCTTCAATTGACACCTTCTGAAATTCCCTTTTCTACATTACTGTTAAAGATACAGGAGCCCTGTCCTCCTTTTCATATGGTCACCCTAGTGTAGATGAGCCCTAAGATCAAAGGTAACCAGCAGCAGGGATTCCTCCATTGGGGAAACAACCAAGGGGTGGAACTTGGAGACCAAGCACTGACCAATGGAGGAACCCAAGGAGGCTCTGTGGGTGAGATTGGAGAGTCTGGCAGGTCATATTAGTCCTGTGGGCTAAGGGTTCTGCATTCCTGCTCTACAGATCCTGGGGAGGAAGCCAAGACCTGATGCCACTATGCTAGGGTGACCATATGAAAAGGAGGACAGGGCTCCTGTATCTTTAACAGTTGTACTGAAAAGGGAATTTCAGCAGGTGTCATTCATATATATGGAGAACCTGGTGAACTTCCCTCTTCATCACAACAGTTAAAGTGCAGGAGCTATACTAGAGTGACCAGATTTAAAAGAGGGCAGGGCACCTGCAGCTTTAACTGTGGTGATGAAGAGGGAAGTTCACCAGGTTCTCCATATATACAAATGACACCTGCTGAAATCCCCTTTTCAGTACAACTGTTAAAGATACAGGAGCCCTGTCCTCCTTTTCATAGGGTCACCCTACTCTATGCTACCTCCAGTAATCAGAGGCAGTAAGCTTACGCAGACCAGTTGCTAGGGATCGTTGGTGGGAGGGTGCTGCTGCACTCATATTCTGCTTGTGGTTCTCCTGTCGACAGCTGGGCAGCCAACTGTATGAACAGAATGATGGACTACATGGAGCCTTGTTCTGATCCAGCATGGCTTTTCTTCTGTTCTTAAGTCCCGAAAATGATAATTCTAGCATCTCAACCATACAAATGTTTCAAAGGCTTCCCCCAAAGGCCAAAATGAGAATAGGTACTGTCAATAAATGGGGACAGCTGTGTTGTATGGGAAGAACTTAAGAATCAGTCATGAATTCCATGGGAACTTGTATCTCATCATGGAATGCAGCCATCTAGCATTCTGTTTCAAGAATCTCAATGCTCTGAGTGGGATCCTTCCTCTTTTCTCTTTGAGCACCATTCAGTGCTGCTCTTGACCTGTGTGAATGTGCTTTCAGGATGCTTGAAACCTGGTTGGGAAATTACTTAGACAGCTGAGAAGCATCTCCTTTTTAACCATGACCATTTGTTGAACCGAATCACTAATGACAGCCATTGGGCTGACAGACCAGTTCATTGTTCTGTGCAATATTAATAGACATCAAAGGCGGTTTGCATTTCTTTTATCTTTGATTTATTACAAAAAATGTCACAATAAAGTGGAGGCTCAGGTAATCATCCAGTCAAAGAGAGAGAGAGAGAGAAGCTATTTTGCAGATGTCACAAAACCAGCCTGATGTGGGGTTTTACTTTGGTCCAGGCTTCTGACCCATGATAAATACTTTAAAGGTTGTCACACAGAGGAGGGCCAGGATCTCTTCTCGATCCTCCCAGAGGGCAGGACACGGAATAACAGGCTGAAGTTAAAGGAAGCCAGATTCCAGCTGGACATCAGGAAAAAACTTCCTGACTGTTAGAGCAGTACGACAATGGAATCAGTTGCCTGGTGAGGTTGTGGGCTCTCCCACCCTAGAGGCCTTCAAGAGGCAGCTGGACAACCATCTGTCAGGGATGCTTTAGGGTAGATTCCCGCATTGAGCAGGGGGTTGGACTCGATGGCCTTGTAGGCCCCTTCCAACTCTGCTATTCGATGATTCTATGATTCTAAGTTACGAGTGTCTCAGCCATTGGGTAGGAGTGATAGGCATAGAGTCAAGCTTCTCAACTTGATTCATACAGACCACAGTCTCCCATTTTTTTTTCTGTGTTTAAACTGGAGGCATTAAATTCCCATTTAAATCAGTTTCAGTTAATACTTATTTATTTTATTTTATTTATTGCATTTGTATACCGCTCCATAGCCGAAGCTCTCTGGGTGGTTCACATAAGATAAAAACTTAAAAACAATATACAAAGATTAAAAACCACAAAGTCAAGCAAAATACACACACATTTAAAACCACTATAACAATTTTAAAAACGATGAGCTAAAAAAAAAAAAAAAACCCAACCAGACCCATGGTCATTACATACTGCTAAATGCCTGGGAGAAGAGAGAAGTCTTGACCTGGTGCCGAAAAGATGACAATGTTGGTGCCAGGCGGGCCTCGTCAGGGAGATTGTTCCACAGTTGGGGGGCCACCACTGAGAAGGCCCTCTCTCTTGTTGCCACCCTCCGAGCTGCCCTCAGAGTAGGCACCCAGAGGAGGACCTTAGATGTTGAACGTAGTGTTCGGGTCGGTTCGGGTCGGGAAAGGCATTCCGTCAGGTATTGTGGTCCCAAGCCGTGTAAGTTTGTTTAGGTTAAAACCAGCACCTTGAATTGGGCTCGGAAACATACAGGCATATGAGGGAACAAACTTTGAAGGTTCTTCAAAAATGGTACATGACCCCTGTTTGGTTAGCACACATTAACCAGGAATTGTCAAGATTTGGCTAGAGGGGAAGTAAGGAACCAGCTACCACCCAGCATATGTGGCGGTCCTGTGTAAAAGTGGCAAAGTTTTGGACTGAAGTCTTTGGTGAAATTGATAAGATACTTGGGCAGCAGTTGGAGAGAACACCTGAGTTGGCACTTTTAGGACTATTTCTGAGAAACAACAAAAAGTGCTCCTTTCAGCCATTGGCTGGAGTTTTGTTGGCGGCAGCCAGACTAGTCTTTGCTCAATTTTGGAAGGATCTAAGAGGAGTTTCATTGGATGTCTGGTGGACTTGGGTTTGGAAGATTGCCTTATCTAAAAAAATTAACAAATAAGTTACAATTGGCCAAAGGGAAGTAGGGAACATGATACACTCACTGTGGATTGGTTTCAATGTATTAAGTATGTTGGTAACACTCAATTTCATAACACCCTGCCTGTAGCATATTGGTCTCCCTGGTTCATGTGAATAATGTACTTTGTATTTTTCTGCCTTGATTTCTTGTAATTACTGAATGCTTGGACTATCGCATGTAGGGGGTGGGTGGAGGAGTATTAATTTTCAAACTTTTCGTAACAAAAAAATAAAAATGAAAATAAACTTTATTTTATACATGAAAATGTATAAAATAAAAGGGTGCAAAAAAAAAGTAAGGGGTACCTTTTGGAAGAGGATCTGTTACCCTACATGTGGTCCAATCACCTAGAATGCTGAGATGCAACAGAATGATCTGCCTCTGGGTGGAGAGAAGGCCGTGGGACTAAATCGTACAGACCTTCAATGGGGTGTGTCCATTAGACTTTGAAGGCCCTAGTGCCATGCCCCCATGGGAGCAACCCTCCTCTAAGGAGGAGCTAGAGCTGCTAGAGAAGAGGAACAGCACAGAACAGCCTGTCTGAAGACCAGGAGGAACCTGAGCTCTCAGGGGAGATGACTACAGGTCCATTCCCACAAGAGGCAGAGGACTCCACTCTGTGGCAGAGGCTGAGTAGCCCCATGCTCCTGAAAGCATTGTCATCTTAAGAGGCAGCCCAGAGGAACCCCTGTAAGGAGAAGTGCCCATTTAAAAAAGAGGATTATTCATGAAGGAAGAACTCCTCATGAGTAGGACATTTGCTAGAGGGCCTATGATGAACTGCAGCTGAGCCCTGGGTGGGGCTATGGGAGCTCAGGCTGCATAAATCTTCTGTTCCAGTCTACTGCTGGAACAACATTGTTCTACTAGCGCCTTCTATACCCGGCCTTACTTTCTCATAGATCCTCTGGGCTGCTGACCACTGTACCTCCTGCTTGATTCTGCTTTTGGGGCTGCATTTGCAGTGGACCTCCAGAGTTGCAGTCCAATCTGCATATTGGTCTTTGCACTATATGTTTCATCCCTCCATACAGATCACATTCTCCATCATGATGGATGTTTTGCTAATCTCATAATAAATGAGATCCAAAGTGACCAACCTGCTTTTGGCATTTCTGCCAGATGTATCGGGCCCCATTTTCCTCTTTGTCTCTCCAGGCAGTTTGCACAAGTGGAACAGAGATTCCAAAATGCCATGGTTACCTCTGCATGGTGCTGTCAATTTCTCCATGACGATTTTATGTTTCCTGGTTGTTTCCAATGTGGGTAAGTAACAGTGTATATGAAATCCTAATTTGACCAAGGAGTAGGTTTTTAACCAGTTAAGGAAAATCTGCTGTGTTTGCTTAAATACGTGAATACTTTCTGAGTTGGGACAAATTATGAAGTAAGCTAAAGTGTTAACAAAATGAGAAGTTGCCATTCAGTGACTTTTTATTTTTAATTCCATTCCAATACTTTGATTTAAGTACCTTTTCCTACTAGAAAAAAAAATGTTCCAGGTATTTATACAATAGGTAAAATTAACCTGGTGTACTGGTTTAAAAAGTTTTTTTTTAACTAAATATAAGTCAAACATGTTAAATCAGATCAGGACAGGGGTGGGGGAGTCTCTGGCCTCAAGATGGTTTTGGACTACAACTCCCATCATCCCTGACCATTGGTTGTACTGTCTGGGGCTGACTGGTGTTGGAGTCCAATAACACATGAAAGGCCACAGGTTCTGCACCTTGGTTTAGAGGGAGGGTAAAGTATTTGGCTGTGTTTGATCAATCTGGGGCTCCTTTTCCCTGGGGGTAAAAGACCCCTTACCAATTTAGGGATGTGTGAATAAGCAAAATATGAGTTTGCTCAAGTTATCCAAATTCTATCTCATAGCTTCTTCTGACTCATGTCCATATCAGATTATGAGCTTTTTGTTTTTTTCTTTCTGCATGAAAATCTGTGCCTAGTTTTATATGTATTTTTTCCAAATGTATGCATCAATTGTGCACATATTTGAAATATATGCATTCTTCTCCTATTGATTAAAGTGTAATTGTGTGCATTCCCCCCTCCAAATGTGTGCATCTTTTCATGCAGTTCTGAAATGTACACATGCTGTAGATATTGGCCTTCTAGGCCCCTTCCAACTCTACTGTTCTATGATTCTATGATTTTTTGGGTCTGCAAACCGCATTGCAAACTTGGAAATGTATGGCCTTCAGCTGCTGATTGTGTCCGAGTCCATGTTTGGATTAGAAGGTGTGAACTGGATGAATCCTGATAAACTTACCCAGTTCCCACCTGTCAAAAATATACACGAACTGGAATGCACTCGTACAGCAAAATCCACGCTAATCAGAATTTTGCAATGCAATTCGCAACCCCAAAATGTGCACACACAAAGTGTGTATTAAAGAAAAGTGTGCACACAAACATGCCCCAATGTCTGCAATATATTAGTCTCTGCAACATAGGGGAAGTGGGCACAAAAGCAAGTTATAGGGTAAAACTTCTCGGGAAAAGGTTGTATGCTAGGATAAGTACATACAACAGCATATATTAGAAGAAATGCATATACAAATGTGCACAAATTTTCACCCACACTTTTCTTTATTTTGCCAAATTCACAAATTGATGTGGGAATGGACCAAAATGAACTTAGTCAGGTAACTAAGAAGCTGAGTGAAACTGAAATTGACAGATTTCACTCATTCCAAATTTGATGTACCTGCACCTTGACCTCTTAACCTTCTGCGCATGTACAACTTAACAAATGTGCACTCAACTCATTCCATGTACAACTTAACAGATGTGCGCTCAACAATTTCCATGTACAATTTAAGAAATGTGCACTCAACTCATTCCATGTACAACTTAACAAATGTGCATTCAACTAGTTCCATGTACAACTTAACAAATATGCACTCAACTAGTTCCATGTACAACTTAACAAATGTGCACTCAACTCATTCCATGTACAACTTAAGAAATGTGTACTCAACTCATTCCATGTACAACTTAAGAAATGTGCACTCAACTCGTTCCATGTACAACTTAACAAATATGCACTCAACTAGTTCCATGTACAACTTAAGAAATGTGTACTCAACTCATTCCATGTACAACTTAACAAATGTGCATTCAACTAGTTCCATGTACAACTTAACAAATGTGCACTCAACTCGTTCCATGTACAACTTAAGAAATGTGCACTCAACTAGTTCCATGTACATCTTAACAAATGTGCACGCAACTAGTGCAGGAGTGGGGTCATCAAAAAGTTTGCCAGTAAACTTTTTCACAAAACCCCCACATTACTGATGCAGGCAGTCTCTGAGGAGCTCTTTATCATTCTCGGACAGGCTGTTCGAAAATGAATGCTAGGCCTTGCTTTGATAGATTGTGACATGAAGAATAAATGTTAGGAAGGCTGCTTCTCCAGTTAAATATCTTTTGCAGCTGCAAGCCCAAAAGCAGAAAGCAAGAAAGAAGAACGGCTGGCGGTGCTGGCGACTGCAGGTAAATCCTTGTTTGGAGAAGTCAAATTTAATGGACGGAGAAGCTTTCCTTCTCTGTGCTTGGGTCCATTCTAAATTAGAAATGATAGAACGGCAAATAGCAAGAAGGGGAGCTGATCTATGTTTTTTGACAGCTGCTTATTTTTCTGTCTCCCAATCTGGAAGTCATCCAAATCAATTTTGGAAGTGATTGGCGTATACTTGCACCAATTGCTTTGGAAACTTCCTCAAGGAGCAACAGCAAAAAGAAACACATGAAACCCTAGAAGGGTTCAAGAAACCCTTCTAGAACCCTGATCACGATTTGCCCATGTCACAGAAGGACAATACCAAATGCAGTGTTGAATCTGCAAAACTGCATTTGATCACAAAGAATGCAGTCCCACTTATTCTCCATACTTGCTGCTGCCTCCATTCATAAATAACCTCCCCACCCCCTGAGAAAAGGGCTGAGATTGGATGATGAGGGTTTTTTTATCATGTAGTGTTGCATTTTATTGTTGCATTTATATCCCACCTTTTCCCCTCCAAGGCCCACAAGGTGGTGTACATAATCCTCCTCTCCATTTTATCCTCACAACAACATCCCTGTGAGGTAGGCAGGGCTGAGAGTCTGTGACTGGTCCAAAGTCACTCAGTGGGTTTCCATGGCTGAGAGGGGCCTAGAACCTGGATCTCCTGACTCCCAGTCCAATACTTTAGCCACTACACCCTCCCTCATTTATGGAAATTTAAAGGGGGGTCCAGATGTCCTCATCTTCTGCTTATAACTGTCCCGTGTTTTGTTGCTGAATTGTGCCTTCTGAGACATTTGACATTGATGCCATTGTAACACAGACTGTCAGTACTAATGGCAAGTAACGTGTTCTTTTCTAGAGCTGCCTGCTAAATCAGTTGATCTGGCGGCGATTAACCTGACTGAGCTGGTTAATGGAATGCTAAATACGGCTCTCAAAGGTAGCTGCTCCTCCTGCTCATACAATTGTCATTTTATGAATTCATTGCCAACAATGTGCAGATGTCGGGGTGGAGGGGGATGTGGACAGGCGGTGCATGAGGTTGGAGATGGGGCTACAAGGCACGGACCTGCTCCGTCTACCACGTCTTTTCCTGTGGGTGGAGGAAAGCATTGTAAAATAGCCCATTTCCAGTTCTGAAATTTGGAGATCTGATGAGATTGTTGGGAGCATGATAGGACCTCAACACCTCACCCTCCACCAGTGCTACAAGTGCCCCTCTGAAAGTCACCTGAACCCGGCTCCATTTGCCCCTTCCTTTCATGTAAATTGTGGTGTCTAGGAGGCCTCTCTTTGAGGGTTTCATTCTTACCTGGCACTTGGAATGCCAGGTAAGAATGAAACAGCACAACCCTCGGGGAAATGTAGTTTCCCAGAGTGCCTCAGTACTCTTCAAGAACATCAGGCACCCAGTAAACTAAATATTCTTAGGCGCTAGCCGCTATGGGAAATGTAGTTTCCCAGGGTGCCTGAATGCTCATTAGGGCTGAGTACCTATTACAGTTCTGGTCACCACATCTTTAAAAAGTGGGTATTGTAGAGCTGGAGAGATAGTTTTTTTCTTTTATGATACTAGAACGTGTTGAAGCTCAATGGCTGGAGGTTCAGGACAGACAAAAGGAAGTCCTTCTTCACACAGCATGTAGTAAAAATTTGGAATTTGCTATCACCAACTCGGATGGTATTAAGAGCGTATTAGACAAAATGCATGGGAGATAAATAAATATGATATTTTTCGATATCATTTCTGGCTTGGGATGTATGGATGGCATTTTTAAGGTTGCTATTCATACTGTCTTCTTAACCTGTTTAAGCTGCCTTGACAGTCTTTTTTATATTGTAAGGTGGGGCCTCATCATCATCATCATCATCATCATCATCATCATCATAATATGAAAAGAGCATTAGAGACCCACCTGGTGACAGAAAAGAAGATGCTATGGTGGTAGTTCAGGAAATGTTTTGCTAAAACTGGGTTTAAAGAAGGCATCAACATGGTGGAGGATATTCAAGCACAACATATATGTAACTCACACACATATATGTAACTCACACACTGAAGCCATATGTAAGCCAATTTTCTGGCTTTTGCCAATTATATATATTAATATGGCGCTTAAATTGTTCCTGTATTTCCACAGGTTCCAAAAAGTTCTTCTCTTTGCTGAGCATTACGTCTTACAGCTCATATGCCTTCCATAAGGTTTCCATTGTCCTCTACAACAGTAAGTGATCTACTAATCATTATTCGGAGCTTTCCTTGGCCAAAGCCTTAAATGTCTCTGCAGCCAAATTTCATTCGACAGTGGTACAGCGAGCATGGACCTCTGAGCCAAAGGCTTGGAACCTACAGGGAAGGGGGGCAAGTGAGCAGCAGGTGATGGGGAAAGTGGCAACTAGGCCTGGAGTTAGCACTTGGGCTAGCATAAGTATGCTGGGGCCTACCAGGGCTGACACTACTTGTTGCCACATAAGAACATAAGAAGAGCCCTGATGCTGGATCAGACCAAGGGCCCATCTAGTCCAGCACTCTGTTCACACAGGGGCCAACCAGCTGTTGACCAGGGACCAACAAGCAGGACATGGTGGAACAGCACCCTCCCACCCGTGTTCCCAGCAACTGGTGCACACGGGCTTACTGCCTCTCCTACTGGAGGTAGCACACAACCATCAGGGCTAGTAGCCATTGATAGCCTTTGCCTCCAGGAATTTATCCAACCCCTTTAAAGCCATCCAAATTGGTGGCCATCACCACATCTTGTGGTAGTGAGTTCCATAATTTAACTATGCGCTGTGTGAAGAAGTCCGTCCTTTTATTTGTCCTGGATCTCCCACCAATCAGCTTCATGGGATGACCCCACTGGGTTCTAGTAATTTGAGAGAGGGAGAAAAATGTCTCCTTATCCACATATTCACACCCTGCATAATTTTGTACACCTCGATCAGGTCTCCCCTTAGCCTATTTTATTTTTAGTTTATTTTTTCCCATTTCAAAAAATAAATAAACATGTTATAGTTAAGGAGTGCCCAGCCAGGCATGAACATGGTTCCAGATGATCATGTTATTGTTGTTTTATTTATTTATCATCTATCTATCAATCTATCTATCTCTATATAATTTCCTGCTACAAAATGGTGCTTATTCCCAAGTAAAAGTGTTTTTGCAGCAGAAGGAAACTCAATTTCATTTCTGTAGTTATGACGGCACTGTAATTTACACGAATTTTTCACGTTGCTCTGGGTCTGCTCCCTTCACAGTATCCAACTTGAAGAATGTTGACGCCACCAAATTCCCCATGAGGTATTGCTACTGCTTAAACAATCGGACAAATGATTTAACAGGTGCGTGGTAGAACAAAGTGTCTTGTGTGTAACGTGTCGCTTGTCCTTTGCGTACGGTCAGTCTGTTCTCAGTGGCAAGGAGATGGCCTTGAGAAGGTCTCCGTTTGTAAAAAAAAATTAAATGCTTTGTTTTCTTTGCCCAGATTTTACTGCTTTGCTCGTTGATATCGTTGGAAACTCCACCAATTACTTGACCGAAATTTTCAAATCTACTTCCATTGTGTCAGGTGAGAATTTATTTATTTATTTATTGCATTTTTATACCGCCCAATAGCCAAAGCTCTCTGCCATTTGATGCCCAGTTCATTCAATCTGAACATTCTGGGCCAGGTTCACCGGAGGACGGTAGTGACAGGAAGTTGTGGATGACAGCGACAGGAAAGGGAGGAGCATCACCGCTTCCCTCCCTTCCTGCTGCTCCTGTTATTGTGAGCAACTTTCCGGGTCTCCCTGCTGGGGGGTGTAATTTAGGCTAGACTTGCTTGGGTACGAAGGAAATGTCTTTTGCATGGATGCTACTATAATGATTCACCTAGGAATTCATGAAGAAGTCTCTACTTCTGGTGTTATCCTTTAAAATCAGCAAAATTCCAGCTTAAGTTTCTTCACTCTATAACCTCTGTGTTAAGTTTGTGTGAGGGCCTTCACGATGTGAATTGAAAACTAATTTCTGTATTGCTTTTGATTTTGTTGATGCATTTATTGATCAGTGCTCAAGGCGATTCCAGTGTCATGAATCTTAATTAAGTCAATGAAGCATCTGTCTGTCTGTCTTTCAGTGAGCCAGAGTAATGAGAGTGACTGCATCTACATTTGTGTTATGTCAGGCCGCACAGGTAAATGAATGAATGAATGAATGAAACTTTATTGAATAAGTCTTCCGACCATTTCAAAAGATCACATCATCTTTAAAAACATGCAGGCATTAATTAAAATTTACAATTTAAAACAATGTACAGTTCCTAAATGATATATTATTTAAGACTAACAGTTAATATATCCCCTTGTGTTGCGAGATTTAATAAAATCTACTTATTAAGCAATTTTTCTAATTCTTTTTTCCTTATGCTGGCTGCTTTGAGAGCAAAAAGGGCAACGCTCTGAGTCACAAAATAATTAGAACCGTGTAGGGGGAAGGACAATTTACCCTTCACTATCCAGTTTCTCATGCGTATTAAAAACATAGATAGATAGATTTCTCTACATTTTGAATACAACCAACATTCAAGTAAATAGTGAGCTAGATCGTCAATAGCCACATATACATAATCTATCTTTCAATGGGATTTATTTATTTATTTATTTATTTATTACATTTTTTTTACCGCCCAATAGCCAAAGATTTTAAGAAAGCTACAAAGACTGATCTCTTCCGGCAGGCCTACCCAGTTGAATTTTAGGATGCCTTTTAATAATGTGCTGCTTTTAATGATGTATTAGTCTTGAATGTTTTAATTATATGTATTTTGTGGTATTTGCATTTGTGTTGTACCCCGCCTCAATCTGGAGGGAGGGGTGGGTAACAAACAATTATTATTATTATTATTATTATTATTATTATTATTATTATTATTATTAAAGGCAGGAGCCACACTACTGCTTTATAGCAGTACTGAAGTGCACTAACAACTGTTGGAGCCCACTGACACAGGCCATCTACCGCTTTCATACCTCTATATCCTGCTTGGTGTGGCTCCTGCCTTTTATATATTGCTTTCATACCACTTTCATAGAATCATAGAATCATAGAATAGCAGAGTTGGAAGGGGCCTACAAGGCCATCGAGTCCAACCCCCTGTTCAATGCAGGAATCCACCCTAAAGCATCCCTGACAGATGGTTGTCCAACTGCCTCTAGTGTGGGAGAGCCCACAACCTCCCTAGGTAACTGTTTCCACCGTCGCACTGCTCTAACAGTCAGGAAGTTTTTCCTGATATCCAGCCGGAATCTGGCTTCATAGAGCTATATTCTGTTTGGTGTAGATGAGGCCCTAGATGAGCTTTTTCCTTTAGGGTATTGGGATGGGATAGCAGATGTTTGAGGACATGCATTCTTTTCAATCCTTTATGGTTTGTCGAGTGCTGGAAAGTTGGAATCCGTAGGACTGAATCATTCATTTGGTGACAATCACTGGGCTGCTCATCCATTACTTTCCCAGGACATTTTCTCGCCACTAATCATGGTAGTCATTTATCTGAAAGTAGCTACATTTTCATTAAGCCTTCCATTTCCCCTCCCGCCCGACTGCAGGAAGAAATCTGTCGGACTTATGGGAAGCAATTGAGAAGTCCCCTGTTATTAATTACACTTTTTCTGGTAACATGTCGGACCTCCTGGGTGAGTACATCCTGAACATACTAATGAAGAAGCGTAAGCATAGCATAGACATTAGTGTGCAACTATTTCATGGAAGGAAAACAGTACAACTCAATCAATGTTTTCATTGCTTGAAATGGTGATGCTCTAATGTTTAGAATTTTTTTTCTGAACTAGGGCCTATTAGCTGCTGAGGTATCGCTCTTCTGTAGTCAGGTGGAAATGCAACTGAGATGGTAGTTCCACGTGGCACTCAATATGCTTCTATATCAGGGTAGACAGAAGTTCAATTGGGATCTACAGGTAGATCTTTTAGGGATTTTCCAGTAGATCTCCCAGGTTTTCGGACTTCTAGTATTTTAAAGAGAGCAAGTAAAATTGCACAGAGAAAAGCATATATCAGCATAGCTGGACTTCTGCTGATTAATTTCTCAGCCAGCCTCCGTGTTCCTCATCTGTGAAATGGGAGTACTAACCCATTGCTTTTGACCAGGTCTTTGTTCAGCTTTGCTGGTCAGTTTTAGAGAGTTCTGTTAGAACATATAGATCATGGAGAGCAAGAGATAATTGATTTCACCCCATGAGCTGCCATGTTTGGCTCTGCTTGGTAGACCTTAGCATTGTAGTTAAAAATAATAATCCCAGAAGCCTGAAGTCTGTCTACTCCTGTTCTATACTATCCAGCAATGTCTTTCCCCCATGGCCAAGCTAATTCTATAACGTTTACTCACAAGTCAATCCCAATCAGGAAAAGTCTCCTGTAATGTTAATTAGAGGTTTTCTGTTTGCAGATCCTGCCCTTATTCTCGTCTCCCTGTTTAGTGCAGCTGGTGAATTAATAATGAGTTGCCCCTTAATTAGATAGTTTCTATCCTCCATGGTTGTTCTTCCCCGCACACCACCAATCCTGTGATGGCTGCTGGATTTTCTCCAGTGCAATAGCGTTTCTGTCTTCTTCTTTTTTTCCCTCCTCAAAGATTTAAACTTGATCGTTCCTGGTCTAATGCCTCTACGGGAAGATGCTGACAAGGAGCTAGGCAATATTGCAAAAGACGCATGGACATTTAAAAGTGCGCAAGTATCCTCAGCCATTTAAACATCTAATCTTTCTGTTAGTCACCCAATTGAAAAGTAGTTGACTAATCAGCTAGTTTTTAATGGAGGCTTTTAAGACTGAGAATGAGTTGTTGCTATTATTATTATTATTATTATTATTATTATTATTATTATTATTATTACATTTATATTCCCATTTTTCCCCTTTTGCAAGGAATTGAAGGCAGCTTACAATTTATCCTCACAACAACCCTGTGAGGTTGGTTAGGCTGAGAGTCACTGGGTGACCTAAAGTCACCCAGTGAGCTTCGTGGTCGAGTGGGGACTAGAACCTGGGTCTCCTGGATCCCAGTCCATCACTCTAATGTCTACACCACACTGGCTGTCAGTGTGAATGGCAGTCATTTTGTGCACTAGTATAAAATGCTAGATCAGTGATCCCCAAAGCATGTCTTAAGGCATAGCAATATTGCAAAAGAGGGCTAAAGTGGATATTTGAAAAAAGTAAGATATCCACAACTCCAGGGGTGCAGAAGCATTGTTCGCCCTGGGCTGGAACAATGGGGGACACATGCCAACCCTGGGTGGGGCCAAACTGGGGAGCTACCACTGGCACGTGCCTCCCCTACAAAATACCCCCCCCAACTCACCCCCTTCCTTCTTCAGCTGATCCATACAGATCATTTTGGGAATGGGGGCGTTTTGATCCCCATAATGGTGCACTGGGGGAGGTGTAAATCTAAGTGTGCTATGACAAAGATGAAAATTGCCCCCCCTCCTCCCCAGTGGATCACCACTGGACAGCTGAGGTTTAAAGAGGGCCTGATCCGGTTGCCAACTGAGCGACCAACTCAAGGAACGTGCCTTGAGTCCGTCATTCAATCTGTAACAGTATCCGTTCCCCCATCAGCTTCCAAATTGGGAAATGGGACTAGGAAGCAAAGCCCTGAGCGGGGTTCGCCCAGTGTTCAGCCTAGAATCATAGAATAGTAGAGTTGGAAGGGGCCTACAAGGCCATTGAGTCCAACCCCCTGCTCAATGCAGGGATCCACCCTAAAGCATCCCTGACAGATGGTTGTCCAGCTGCCTCTTGAAGGCCTCTAGTGTGGGAGAGCCCACGACCTCCCTTCTCACAGGGCCTCCTTTTCCAAAGCGAATGGGAGAGTGTTGTGCATTACTATTGCCCTCCCTGCTCCTATTGAAGCCCAATTATGGCACCTGCTAGATGGAAGTTAGTCATCCTGTTTGGTTTTACCTGATATTTCTGATATTATTTTCATCCCAAATGCCACCTTCTCTCTCTTCCCTATCTTACCCTATCAGCTTTCAGGCAGGTTATATTGGGAGAACAAATCAAAGAGTGTGCTAGTAGAGACCACGAGATGTAGTCAAATCCTTTCTTTCCTTCGCACATCAGCTACAAAGACACCTGCAGGGTCCCAGAGCGGTGCCTTGAAAGGAAAAGAGATGTTCGTGACGCAGCACCCTGGATGGTTGAAGACTGTCATTGCGAAAGGCTCTGAAGCTCCCTTGGCACCGTTGTCCTTATGGCTGCAGACCGACGCCTCAAAGGAGTATGGTGTTTCATCTACAAAAACAACTTCATCCAGGCCTGTTCTTGTGGAAAGTTATGATGGAAGTCTACCAGGAGCATTACCACCACTTAGTGAGTTCCGGGGCTTCAGAGGGGTTGCAGTAAATATCTGAACAGTGTGAAGGAAAGGGAAGGAAAGGAAAGGAACCTCTCGTGCAAGCACTGAGTCATTTCTGACTCTTGGAGGGACGCCAGCTTTTGCTGACATATTCTTGGCAGGCCTTATAGCAGGGTGGTTTGCCGTTGCCTTCCCTGGCCGTGATTACCTTTCCCCCAGCTAGCTGGGTACTCATTTTAACAACCTCGGGAGGATGGAAAGCTGAGTCGACCCGAGCTGGCTGCCTGAAACCAGCTTCCTCTGGGATCGAACTCAGGCCGTGGGGAGAGTTTCAGCTGCAGAAACTGCTGCTTTACTGCTCTGCGCCACACGAGGCTCTGAAGGAAAGGGAACTTTTCATATATTACCTTTGTATGCTGTCCAATAGCCAAAGTTCTCTGGGCAGTTCACAAAGATTAAAAAAAACACAACTAACTTTAAAAACACAATATTGTACATCATATAAAAACCAGTTGCATGCAAACATATAAATATCACACACACACACACACAGACGTATCCAAACAATTTTATATTCAACAATTAGAAATCATAGGACCCGATTTTAAAACCTTATCATATGCTGCCAAGTGTATGAGAGTAGAGGGAAAGTTGTAACCTGGCACCAGAAAGATAACAATGTTCGCACCTGGTGGGCCTCAATGGGGAGATAGTTCCACAATTGGGACGGGGGGGGGGGAACCACTAAAAAGGCCCTCTCATTGTCTCCACTTTTCAAGCCTCCCTCGGAAGAGGCGCCCAGAAGGGGACCTTCGATGATGAGCATAGAATATGGGTAGATTCATGCAGGGAGAGCCACTCCATCAGGTATTGCAGTCCTGAATTTCAACCAACCCTTGACCATTCAAACGATTACTTACTCTACTTCACATTTATTTTATTTTATTTTATTTATTCACTTCATTTATACTCTGCCATAACATTTATCCCAAGTTCCCAAAGTGGGTTCTGAATTATGAATAGAAGTACATATAGAAGGTCAGTATTTTTTTTTTTAAAAAAAGGAGTTACAAATAAATAAAAATAAAACTGCAGAAAAAGCAGAAGGGCAACTTAAGATGGATATAATATATGAAGTATAGCGGAAGCTAAAATCAAGAGGGGGGAGAAGAAAAGTAAAATCATAGTTAAGCTAAACTCATAGACAAGCAAAATGGTTTTAGAGTACAATCCAATGCACACTGTTCCACTGAAATCAGTAAAATGTACATCTGAGTAAACACGTGTGGTATTGAGTGGTTGATGAGTCATTTAAAGCTTAAGAGTTGGCCCCAGAAGAATTGTGGAGTTCCATGACCATTACAGAGAACGTCCTATCTCATGGGACAATTTATCCTACATGTTGTGGGAGAGGAGGGGAGAACTTGCCACAGGATTTCTACCAGAAATAGTGGTAGCATGTGTGTTCTGCCCTCCAAGTTTGCATTCCTTCTAATAGTGAATTCAGCTGGAACTGTCAATCAAGCACCACAATTTTACTCAACTCCACAGTAGCCCACTGTCACACAGTGGTGGAGTTAGCACTTGTTGTGTTAGGAGTATCCCCTAAAAACTCAACTGTTGAGTGGAGTTTTCACACTGCATGGATTAACGTGTTGTTTGAACTAAGTGATACTGTTATAGTACTTGGTGTAGACCTGGCCTGTGTTTGTGCATGGTTTGCATGAAATTTTACATACACGCTTGTGCACATTCGTCCTACTACAATATTTTTTCTAAATGCAGTTCTGCCTGATGTCACAATTTTTGCAAGCAATTTCCTAATATAATGCATTTTTTGTAATGTTATTTTCACTAATGCATGCATGTTGAGTGCACTTTCTCCTAATATAAACATTTTTTGTATGCATTTTTGTATTGGAGAACTTCACTGCAAAATTTAGAAGTGTGAATTCCAAAGGCTAACCGAGTTTTGGTTTGTGCGTGGATTCAAAAGTCCAAAATTAAGTTTGCATTAAAATGCGAACTGAACACATTTCTCCCCCATCCTTATGTTGGAGTACATAGGATTGCGGCCCAGGTCCCACTATGTTTGATGGGACCTACTTCAAAGTAAATCATGCATAGGATTTCCACCTAAGCCTTTTAACCTCATGCAGTGAAAAGACCACAGCTGGTCCTGAGGCCTCATAGAAAGATTACAGTAGGGTGACCAACTGTCAGGATTTCCCCAGATTTGTCCTGGTTTTTGTTCTTTCCATGGTGTCAGGGGGGATTTTCTATAATTTTCAATAATGTCCTGGAATGACACACCTTCCCCTTTAAGGCCGCCATTAGCATGGCAGGAGGGAGTGACATGCTTTCTTGAGGCACATCATTCCCCCACCCCGAGCTCCAATTGAGGTCTTAAAGGGGAAAGTGGGTCATTCGTGGACATTATAGAAAAGGCCCCAATTGGAGTGGATGGTGGTGGTGCAGAATGAAATCCTTTCCCCTCCTCCACTCCAATCGGGTTCTTTAAGGTGGCGGGGGAATAACGTACTTTCTGCAGGACTCAGAAAGCTGCTTCCCTCCACACACACTAGGTGTCCTCTTTTTTGGTTTCCCAAATATGGTCACCCTAGATTACAGAAGTGTTCATTTATGATTAGTTCCCAGAATCTAATATGCAGTTTGATTCTTTTTCAGCTCCAAAGTTGCCTACTCAAGCTTGGACCGTTGCTGCAAAAGGAGATGAGACCGTCTTCCCACAGTCCACCATGGAGCGAAAGACTGCTGCCTTGAAAAGCTTTGAAGTGTCTACTTTTCAGGTGTCCCCGTGGCTGCAGACAGATGCTCCGAAGGAATGGGACGTATCTCCTTCCCCATCTTCTTTGATGAGCTTTGACCTTCCGTCTGGAACACAGCCAGTGCCAAGTGAGCATTCAGAGTGTGGAAAGCAGAAGCAAGATGGATGCCGAAAGTGAAGATATGTAAAGCTTATCTTGTATTCAGGATGGGCACAGACTCTATGTGCTAAATTTAATACTGTTTCTAAAAATATTTTTACTCGTGGGTATCTTCACAATAGCTTCCTTTTGGTGGTTTGTGTTTTTGATTGGCCAGGTTTATCATTTCGGAAACAGTATAGGGATGTGTCAGAATTCCAATTGCTTGAGAGCAGCAGTGGGAGACAGTTAGCTGCCAAGTTCACATGTAACAATAAACAATGGTTTACTGTTATGTTCACCAGCCTCAGGCTCATGGACTTCCCATCCCATCTTCTCCTCCTCTGGTAGAGCTGTGAGGAGGGGATTGAAAAACTTTGCTTCCAATTAACCACAGTTTAGCATTACACCCAAACCCTAAACCATGGTTCCTCTTAACTATAGTTAGTTGAATGAAGCCAGCTTGAGCTGGATTATTTCAACCATAGTTAAGACCAGCCTTCCCAACTCGGTGAACCCCAGATTTTTTCAGACTGCAACTCCCAGCATTTCTGACCATTGGCAATGCTGGCTGCAGCTGATGGGAGTTGAAGTCCAAAGCATCTGGAGGGCACCAAGGTTGTATAAGGCTGGTTAAGATGAACCAGAGTTTGTCTGGGTTCATACACAACACCAACCTGTGATTAGTCTAAAGTGCAAAAGGAAGCTTTCCAACACCTCCTCTTTTATGGTTATATCCAAATGTGGCCATTGTCTTCAAGCCTTCCTTCGGGGTCTCTTTGAGGTGTCTGGTTGGGCACTGTGGGAAGCAGAATGCCAAATTAGATGAACTTTTGGTCTAATCCAGCAGGATCCTTATGTTCTTGAAGTTAGTTTTAGTAAACCACCTAGAGAGCATTGGCTATGGGGTGGTACAGAAATTATTATTATTATTATTACTGTTATTATTGTTATTATTATTTAATTGAGGCTATGTGGAGGTAAGGATTGTGCCAGTTATTCAGCAGTTTTGATTTTAGGGTCAAATTTTTATTTATTTATTTACAATATTTATATACCGCTCTCCATCCAAAGATGTTGGAGTGGTGAACAACAAAAAGAATAAAAGAATAAAAAAAAAAGGAAAGGAACCTCTCGTGCAAGCACTGAGGCATTACTGACTCTTGGAGGGACGCCAGCTTTCGCTGACATTTTCTTGGCAGGCCTTATAGCGGGGTGGTTTGCCGTTGCCTTCCCCGGCCGTTATTACCTTTCCCCCAGCTAACTGGGTACTCATTTTACCAACCTCGGGAGGATGGAAGGCTGAGTCGACCCAAGCCGGCTGCCTGAAACCAGCTTCCGCTGGGATCGAACTCAGGCCGAGGGGAGAAATATTTCCAGGGAAACAATTCTTGTGAATATTCGCCATTTCTCTTTCTCCTGTTTAGTGTCATTGCCCTCCCTCCCAGCCAGCTTCTGCTGGTTTGGTGCCATCTGCAATCCCTGCTTCCCCAGTTATTGGTAGCTCAGTGTGTTAGAGCACTTGCTTTGCATGCAGAAGGTTCCCAATTCAATCCCTGGCTTCTCCAGGTAGGGTGAGGAAAGGAATAACACCTGAAACCCTGGAGAGCCATTGCTGCCAGTCAGTGTCAGCAACACTGGCTGGATGGACCAAGGGTCTGGCTCAGTATAAGGCAGCTCCCTATGTTCCTAGGATGTTTACATGGTTTTATCCTTAAAGGTGGCCTAAAAGACATCATTTTTAATAAATAAAATGAACAAAATCCTAAACAATCCGGGATCACAGAGTGAAAACAATGGTTAATCACATTTGGCTCTGTGAAGACTTCACTGAAGGCAAAATGGTTCATTTGACAGGGCAATATAAATGAAGAGATCAACATTCAATCCAGCAGTTAGGGGAATTTTAATCCTTTTATTTAAAGAATAATTTGCTCTTGAGGTACGTGTGTGTTTCTTTTGACAAATCTCGTCTAAAGGCAGGACGGAGAAAAGCAGGAGTGGAGTTTAAAAGTTCCCTATGCTTTCAGTCAAATAACTATTATTTTTAAAAAGTGATGCTTCCAGCCCTCAAGAAAACTTATTATCCTTAGAAATCTTTCTAAGAACAGAGAGATCTCCCCTTTTGTTCGGAAAATCTCAAAATTCACTAAGAGTCCCACATCATATTTAGTCCATATTCCTTTCCAATGTGTGTACATTTTGCAGTGCTTACCTTTTGTCAGATCAATGGCTTTAGTTCTGTGGGGTGTTTTTTTGGGGGGAGGATGTTTGGAAGGTACAGATAATTTTATTATTCAACACTTTCAGCTACAGGAATTCCTTTGCCATTGGCTTCTCCTTCTACAGAACAAGGACTGGATGCATTGAAAACACATCTTCCTTCCAGTGAGTTGAGTTTGTTGTCTATTATACTGTTTTCAGTTCTGGCCACTGCACTTCAGAAAATATATTGTAAAGTTGGAGAAAATTCAGAAAAAGGCAACCAAAATGATCAAGGGGCTGGGAACAAGTCGTCTATGAGGAAAGTTTATGCTTGAAGCATTTTAGCATAGAAAATTGGTGTGGGGAACATGATAAAAGCAGAGGCCACCAGTGAGGGAGGAAGCAGCAGCCAGGCACCTCTCCATTGTGCCTGGGTCCAGCTTATGTAGTGAACTCCATAATTGAACTAAGTGCTGTGTGAAGAAGTACTTCCGTTTTTCTTTCCTGAATCTCCCATTAATCAGCATTCTCCACACCGTGCATCATTTTGTACACCTCTATCATGTCTCCCCTCAGCCTCCTTTCTTCCAAGCTAAACAATCCCAGCTGTTGTAACCTTCCCTCATAGGGGAGATGTTCCATCCCCTTAATCACCTTGTTGCCCCTTTCTGCACTTTTTCAGCTCTAGTCTATAATATCTTTTTTTAGGTGTGGTGACCAGATAGGGAGACATTTTCTCTTTCATAATACTAGGACCTGGGGATGTCCAATGAAGCTGAATGGTGGGAGGTTCAGGATAAACAAAAGGAAATATTTCTTCACACCACATATTGTCCGAATATGGAATCCTCTGCCAGAAAATGTAGTGACGGCCACCAACTTGGACAGCTTTAAAAAGGGAATTAGAGCAATTCATGGACGAGAAGGATATCAATGGCTGCTACTCATGATGGCCCTATATTATCTCTAGTGTCAGAGGCAGTATGCCTCTCAACACCAGGTGGTAGAAAACATGGGTGGTGGTGGTGGTAGGCTGCTATGTTTCTCCCATGTCCTGCTTGTGGGCTTCTAAAAGGCATTTGGTTGGCCACTCTGGGAAAAGAATGCTGGAATAGATAGGCCTTTGGTCTGATCCAGCAGGGCTTTCCTGATGTTCTAATGTTCTTAATGAATACATCATCTGTTAGAAAGATTTCAGAGTGGCAGCTCTGTTGCAGCAGAACAACTGCCACCGCAGGCCTTTTGATATTTTAACAACTAGCCAATATACTATGACAGAAGCTTCTGTAGGCCAGAGCCTGCTTTTTTTGATGGATGTAGTGCATCCGATCTCTCCAGCTGGTCCCTATGAGTAACCCTGCTCTGCATTGTGGGAGACAGCCCAGTGTAGGGTGCATTGCAGTAGTCCAACCTTGAAGTTACCAGAGCAGGTGTTACATTCCTGAGATCCCTATTTCCAAGTGGGGATGCAGCTGTTGCATTAAGAGAAATTGGGAAAAAGACACAGATGCTGTCTCACTATCGAGCAGCAGTGGTGAGACCAGGAGTACGCCAGGTTGTGAACAATATTTTGAAGTAGAGTGTGATGCCATACAGATCTGTTTTAATTGTGCTTGACTTGCTTTTCAAAACATGCCCCCCTATATACCACCCTAAGCCCCTGTTACTCCGGTGGGACTTTGTCTAGTGTACACTTGCATTTCCCCCCCTTTCATTTCCTTAAGTTCATCTTTGTGTGATGGGGCTGCTCTGGAAGACTGTGTGGGATCTAGCTTAGGACAGCATTATCCCTTGTAATGGGCAAACTCACTGCAGCTCATCCAGTAATTAGATCATTTTTTCCTTGAGCTTCCTGGGCAAAGTCTATGAAAATCCAAATTAATCATTTGTGAATAATAGAAATATGCTCACGTAGTTCATTAAAATAGGGGGTTGCAATTAAGATGCTAGTGGCCATCACCACCCCACACTCTGAGCATTTGGCTCCTATGAGAAGGAGCATTATGCACATACCAATCTACATGCATACCAACATATGTCCATAGATCTTGTTCACACAAGTGGGTATCTTAGCCCAGTCAGCTTCACCCCTTGGGTGGAAGGGCTCTGTCCTTGTAAGTTGTATATATGTAAAGCCCCTTCTCGTGTGCCAAACCTGTGGTCCCTTGGTGCATCAGTGCATGGGGGAACCACCTGAGAACCCCTCAACTTGGTTGAGGAACAGATGTGATATATTTCTGCAAAATCCTTGGTGCTGCAAAAATAATCTTCACTGTCCTGATAGTGAAGGATGCTAACATTTTTCTGGTTTTCCTTCTGCAGTTGAAACTTATACATTCCTGACATGGCCAGTTTCTTCTAGAATAACCAAAGCACCTCAGCAAATCCAGGCAGGTGAGCTTCTTTTGAATTATGGGGTGCAGACCCCTTCCCCCAAAAAAACAATATTCCATTTGATCTTGAAGTGTGCAAACTCCTTGATGATGGGGTGTGTGTGTTTAGTATTGATTCTGGAATAGCCATGCCATAACTCCCACATTTCTGTTTCTGTGCTTCAAAGGAACATCCATGTGAGCTGATGGCAGTATAGGGAGATTTGGGTTGGTGGTAGAATACATGCTTTGGATGTAGACATCCAGATTTTGAGCATGATTCTGTGTGTGTTGAAGCTCTTACTATGTGAGTTGCACAGCCATGTCCCTCCAATTGTCTTTGGACACCACCCTTTCCTTGACCCCTTGAGTGCCCCTGAAGTGCAGCCATGTGGCAACTGGCAACCACATTTCCCTGATGAGATCCAGTACAGCAGTGAGGCTACATGTGAATGTCACAGCCACATGGCCGGGGACAGTTGTGGGTTGCAGAGGATGCCAATTGTATGAAAAAATCATTTCCATTCATTTTGTTTTACCTGAATGCAGACATGAATGGCGTCTCCGGCTGAAGTCCATAACTTTCTGAGTTTGCAGTGCAATCTGCAGAAAATAATACATTTGAAAAATGTGTCCATTTCCAAAAATGTGCATGATTGATAACATATGCACAAGAATATGCATGGATTTTCATGTGAGAACAAAAACAATGCTTGCAATCTGATACAGATACAAATTGGAATGAGCTTGTGGAGAACTTTGATGATCTCAATTTTTGATGGTTTGCACATCACTACCAATTGCGTGGGAAAGGCTGATGCAATTAGATCCTTCTTCAAAGACCTGCTTGATCTTCCCTGCCCACTTGGTTGGGTCATGGTTGGCCCCAGGGATTGGATCACAGAAAAATCTAAGTCTCATGAAGGGCACCTCTTGCACTGGGCAGTTGATGTTAAATGGCTACAGTAGCAGGAGAGAAGCATGTTGAAAGTAACAATCCCCGAAGCTGTTTGTCTCATGGTGAACTTAATTTGGGTCGGGTGTTTCAAAAATGACATGGAAGTGGTTGTGTAAGTTGTGCTTTAGCAGTTGGTATGTTGACACCATAGCTAGGGGTATATGACGATTCCATTTCTGTTTGCAAATCACTCAAAAATTCCCTATTTGCATCCCCAAACGAAATCTCAAAAAACGTTTGCAAATTCCAAAACTTGCATTCGCAAAATGCACGCTTCCAAAATGCACGATTTCCTCAGAATTGGGGATGTTACAGAAATTTACAATGGATTCAAATGAGTTCAGGTTTCTGTGACTCTGACCTGTGGACTTTGCGGCTGACCAGTTTTTCTTGAGTCACACAGACTGATGTATTTTATTCTTTGTTGGGGTGGGGGAGGGATTTGCACACTTGACATTTAAGTACTTGTGCACCTGCACCAATGCACATTGGTGCAACTGTGCATTAGTGCACATGGGCATTTGCAAAGAGGAATGAGATCGTCATACATCCAATAAAAAAAAAATCATCCCATTCTGTCAATGAGCAAAAGATGCCTAATAATCCACGACACACAGATGGAATGGATTTAACAAAATCCACACTCCCTGGCTCAAAATGCAAAACTTTTGAAAAGTGTGGAGCTTTTTCCATCCAAATGAACAGGTCCCCAACGAGAATGGGAGTGAGCCAAACCAAGCTTTGAAGTGAAGTTTGGAGCATTTGAGGAAGCTCGAGCATCCTTGGTTCTTCCATCCCAAACTTCAGCTTGGGCCTGTGAGTCATTAAAAGATTTAATGCGCCACATGGTCTGCTTCGGCAGCGCAGAGGCTATCATATCAACATGCTTCTCCTGCTTTGAGAATGCTTAGAATCTGTCATGGTGCAGCATAGTGGTCTTCATAATACACATGCTAATCAGATTTTAAATCCCACCCCCATGCAGCAAGCTGGGAGTGTGGTCATTGCTCCTCTATTACATGGGTTGAGACTATTGAGCTGTGCAGAATGTTAAAGAGTACAACATAGGGAAAAGGAATAGCCAACACTCCACAGAGAGGCATTAACGGAAACTTAAACTACAGCAGCAATCCCAACGGGATCCTACTCGAAAGCATAATTGGCATAGTGTATAATGCAGCCTTGCTGATCTTTTTTCTATTCCTTTCACTGGCAGGGAATGTGCCGTTACCTACAATAGCTACACCTTCACAAAGGCCTGGCATCTTATTAAAGGTGTATTCCAGTAAGTACCTCTGTCTTATAAAACAAAGTTTGCTGTTTATTCATAGCTGGGCATGCGAAAAAATGTTTTAGAAATAAGTTCCTTCCTGTAGATCTGTTTACTCTGTTTATCTCGGCATCGCATATATCCAAAATTCCAAATGCTCCAAATTCATTTGTGTACCTCCTTATGCCTGTGTAACTATGGCAGGATCTACACTACTGCTTCATAGTGGTTTTGAAGTGAACTGACAACTGTTGAGGACACATTTACACCAAGCAGGATATAACACTCGAAAGCGGTATATGGCATGTGTCAATGGGCCCCAACAGTTGTCAGTGCACTTCAATACTGCTATAAAGGAGTAGCGTAGATCCTGCCTCCATATTCTGCTTTCATACCACTTTCATAGTGCTATATCCTGCTTGGGGTAGATCTGGCCCATGCGGGAATTCTAAAATTGTATCAAGCTCCTAGTCCTGAAGCCAATTAATCTGCGTTAAGGAATTTGCCATAGGCTGCAAAATTATGCTCATTTCTAATAAAGTCATGCTCAAATTTCCTCAAACACTCTGAGGGCATTTCTCAGTATGGCAGTATATAAATCTAATAAATAACATAAATTATAGAATCATAGAGTTGGAAGGGGCCTATAGGGCCATCGAGTCCAACCCCCTGCTCAATGCAGGAATCCACCTTAAAGCGTACCTGACAGATGGCTGTCCAGTTGCCTCTTGAAAGCCTCTAGTGTGGGAGAGCCCACCAACTTCCTAGATAATTTGTTCCATCATCATACTGCTCGAATGGTCAGGATGGTTTTCCTGATGTCCAGACGGAATCTGGCTTCCTGTAACTTGAGCCCATTAGTCTGTGTCCTGCACTCTGGGATGATCGAGAAGAGATCCCGGCCCTCCTCTGTGTGACAACCTTTTAAGTATTTG
This sequence comes from Elgaria multicarinata webbii, assembly GCF_023053635.1. NCBI lineage: Eukaryota > Metazoa > Chordata > Lepidosauria > Squamata > Anguidae > Elgaria > Elgaria multicarinata. The sequence goes on along the minus strand of NC_086177.1, from coordinate 102,977,753 downwards.
AAGACTGCTATCATGTCTCCCCTCAATCTTCTCTTCTCCAGGCTAAACATGCCCAGTTCTTTCATCTCTCCTCATAGGGCTTCATTTCCAGACCCCCGATCATCTGTGTCATACTCCTTTGAACTCTCTCCAGCTTGTCTGCATCCTTCTTAAAGTGTGGTGCCCAGAACTGGAGGCAGTACTCAGTGAGGACTAACTAGTGCCGAATAGAGGGGAACCACTACCTCACGTGATTTGGAAGCTATCCTTCCAAATTATTTATTATCAGTCTAATAAATAAATAAACTGCAGAAGGGAAATGAAAGTAGCTATTATATATTTATTTATTTATGTATTTATTTCTGGCATTAGTATACTGCTGAATATAATAAAATCCCTCAGTGGTTCACAATAAATATTAAAATACGTTTAAATACAGTATTAAAAACACAACAGGAAAAGCACAAAACTGAAACAACTGCAGTAAAAACAATTCAAGGACCAGCAAAATTCAAGGAGCGGCAGGATTCATTTACTTACAGCTCAGGGAAAGCCTGAACTGCACGAGGGAGGTTTTTCCTGAGAGTAGGTGCAGAACACACACACTTACTTTCCACTCCCCGTGGATTTAGAAGGGAAATGGCCCTTGGTCCAATCCAGATGAGGATGACCACAAATTATGCAGTCGAGTTTTCGCATTTGGGGAAATCGCAGGGTTCAGCATACCCAGAGTGCAATGGACGAGCCTCACCCTGGGAAAACCTCCTTCGTGATCAAGGTGTCTTCCCTGCCAGGTAACTTCCACCAGTTCCGGTGCCTGATCAGAACACCAGGACTTCGAGGAACCCAGTTAAAAACATGTTTAAAGCCATTGGAATCTCCTTTAAATGCAATATGTATCAAGATCTACATTCTGTTTTGTATTTCTGAAACAGGATTGCTGGTAGGGCCAAAAAAGGCAGAACAAAACAGAAAACAAGGGCACCCTTTTGCAACGTTCAATGATTGCCTCCTGGCGCGAGGTCAAAGCGTCCTCAGACCAGTACCACCCAGCACTCAGATCCGTGCTGTGAGTCACCATTCTAATATCCCACAGTAGATCAGAGTCACTATCAAAAAAAGCCCCACACCTCTGAGTTTTGAGAGAAGCCACCAGAGGGCACCGTGCTGGGGTCCTCCACAAATCTGGAGGCCATCCAGGCTGGTCCCACACCAGACCTCCTTGTATTCCTCTAAACTTGTGCACAGAGCCTGTGGCGTACAAGCTGTACATACATGGAGATTAGGAAGAATGTGTAGAGCAGGTGTGGGCAGTCTTCTTCGTGTTGAGGCTATGATCCTTCCAGGGTCAGGGGGCACAAGTTGGTGAAGAGAGGGGCTGGAGTCGGTGGACAGGGCTAGAGCCAGGCCTGGATGGGTCATCTCCTTTCTCTTTCAACCACCTCCTTTTCTCTCTCCCCCTGTTTGTTCCTCCAGAGCAGGAAGGAGTTAGGCTGAGGGCCACACTGAATTAATTTGAGGGCTGCATTTGGCTCTAGGGCCGCAGCTTGCTCACCCTTGGTATAGAGGCTGGTATCTAGTAAGCGCTGTCCAGGGAAGATGTGGACGGCGGTGAGCCAAAGCATCGAGCACTGCTGTCCTGCATGGTAAGCTAGGAACACAAGGCTGTTGATCTCTGTGGAATCTTGTCTCAATTAAAACTGCGGGCTGGAGTCCCTTGTTTGAAAGTGGAGATGAGGAGACTGTGCGCAGATGACTTCTCCAGTTGCGTTCCTGAACTGGCTGAACCCCAGATCTTACATTCCCCTGAGAATGTATCCAAAGGTGGGTTACATCTTCCCTGCTTCCCGTCTTTTCGTCACAATGAAATGCAGTGTTGCTTGCAAATATAAATCCGTAATGTGGAAGGTTCTGTTTCAAGCAACTGAGTGAACTTTAACTTGATCCTCCTAACTAGGTTGGCTTCCCCCATCCCCCCTTTTTTTTAAACTGGCAGGGCTACTGTGCCATTAATGGATGCCTAGCAAACAGGCATCCAACAGGTGCTGCTTCTTTGTCCCTTGCAGGGACTCCCCCACCCCCCGTGCTGAAATTGTGCTGGTCCTGGGAATTCTTGAGCCTAGTTCTATGTTCTGCTTAGCACGTGATGGGTAGGACTGACCCTCAAGCAAGCAAGCACTCAGGATGGAACACACAAACAGGAATCAATTGCAAGAATATTGATGGTGGCATTGCAAGCTGATGAGCATGTCTTTAGGACTGGATAATGGAAGATCTGATGCTGAACTGCCAAAGTCAAGCAAGATTTAACAATGCTGGGCCCTCTTATCACCCTGCAAAAGCCATGTGAGCAGCCGCAACAGCCAACCTATAGAGCAGGAGTCTGCAGGGTGGCACCTCCTGGCACCCACGAAACTTTTAAAAACCATTTATTTATTTATTTATTTATTTAAATATACATACATGGATTTGTATCTGTCCTTAACAATGAATAATTTGGCCAGCAATTAGCTGAATTAGACAATTCCTTATTAATGGGCCGTTGCAGTGTAGGGATGGACAGGCTCACCTGTGTCCAGGTCTGTTAAGCCACTGCCACTCCCCACCCCCACTCATGAGCCCCCATGAGCCCCTTCGAAGCCTGGCAAGTGCCCAACGAAGCCACGGGGCCAGCCGCGTCAGTCGGAGCCTCCTTGTGCACAACAATGGCGGCTTTGGAGATTGAGTTATTTCCCCCATTGCGTAAATGGGGCCTTGATGTCCACCATTTATGCCACTTGGGAAATATGCAATTTCCAGAGCCACCATTGATGTGTGCAATGGAGTCTCCAGATAAGGGCAGGTGGCTGTTACAGGTCGGCAAACTGGGTCCGAGAGGACGGGGGTGGAGGACTCCGCTGGACTTCCCCACTCAGTCAGGCACATCCCTGTTGTGGTGTTCAATAGACCAGAAACAAGGGTATTTCATGAATAAGATGCAGCCTAAAATCGAGAGACAGGACAGGTAGATGCCAAGGCAATGATCCACTGATGAGGCATTTTGTGGTGGTGCAGTGTCTGAAGTCCCCCAATAAGCCCATGGGTCCCAAATGGCTTAAAAGCGCTACCTTAGAGCCAGGGTGGGTAAGCTCTTTCAATCCGAGGGCCAAGTTCAATTCTGAAGAAGCTCTTGGGGGCCCGATTCTTGTGGGGGGAGGGCCCAAATCCCAGCAAATTCTGTCTTAAAGAAACTAAGGCCACGGCTAGATGAGGGGGTGGAGGGGGATGATCTCGCAATACGATGATCGCTGGATCGTCCCGCTCAGTCTACACATGGCGTGTGATGTCTTGGGAGGAAGAGGACATTGCGCCCGCCATTTTGTTTTTTTTTAATTGGAGAAGAGTGCACGAGCGCTCCTGCGCAAAATGTAGGTCTTTTTTAAATAAAAAAATATTTCCCCGTTCACCCCACCCCACCTCCGATGGGCCTGAGGAGCTCTGTGCCTGGTTCCTGGCTCCTCGCGAGTAGCCGGGTCAAACCGCAATGCCAGGCCACACATCCTGCGGTCTCGGAATCATCCCAAGACTGTGTGTGTGGTGAGGGAAGGGAATGGCGATATCCCGGGGCAAGGGAAGGATCATCCTTCCCTGCTCCCAGGATCCCCTGTGCATCATGTGAACGCACAGGGATGATCCCCTGGATATTGCCCCGTCTAGCCATGGCCTTAGCTTTAGGAGAGGCATTCCAACCTTTTAGAATAGGGCAGTTGGGGAAAACACAAACGTTGGGGAACCACCTAACAATCAGCAGTTGGTGGAAAGTGGGGTGGCCAAGAAAAGGGTGTGCGGCGATCAGGGGTTTTGGCCGCCGGGTTTGAGGTCAATATTCCTGCTTTAGCCTAAGCTTCTCAGAAACATATTTCCAGTAGATTCCTATCTTTGGTTAGTGGGGATGGTCCGTCCTCCTGCTATGATGTCTCTGTAATATGTTTCCCATGCCGAGACCTTGTTTTCTTTCTTTTCAAAATGCAAGTCTCTAGACCTTGTGACCACATCAGCTAAACATGTTGGTTGCACATGTTGAAGACTTAGAGCCAAGACACACTTCTGTTCTGTGTTGTGGCAGGTTCTGTTTTCTTAGTATTGACTTGGATTTCCTTGGTGGGTGGTAAAATGAACATGACATTCGACTTATTTTGATTCCCTGCCCTCTCTGATGTTCTCGAACATGGATGCTGTGGGATAGGAAAGGGGGAAGGTAGGGAAAGTGTGAATTTGGGAAGCTGTCAGGCCTGTTCCTTGGGTCACTTTGCTGCCTGCTATCCCAGCTGAATAGACCAGAGGGAAAGGAAGACTAGGGCCCAGGGAACTGCCTGGGTATTGCAGCATGCCTTGGTGCTCTCTTGTGCTATAGCTGAGTGGAGGAGTGCATGCAGTGATGTAGTGGAGCCTGGGCTCACAGGGATTCAGGGATTTGTTATTAGCAGGGACCCTGATGTCATCTGCCAACCCCCTCAGAATTCTCTGGTCCATCTTAGCCCAGCTGTACCCAAATCTTAGCTGGAGGAAAATGAATTTTCCTAGCAACAGTATCTTACAGGGTTGTTTCGAGAATGCTTGGGGCAGCAGGGAGAGCACCCTCTGAGCCTGGCGTTGGTGAATCCACACACCTCTAATATCTTGTTCCCTGTTGTAACACAAAAATATTTTGGATCTGGCTTGGTCTCAAATGGGCAATGAAAACTCATTTACAAATGATCTGTTCTTGGTGAAGATGAAAACTGCTAGAATCTGGTTTGTTGACGTGGGTCAACACAGTTGCCTGCATTTTTGGACTTCCCTTGGGGCATGGCTCTGGAGACTATCATGACAAATGCCTATGCTTCCAAATCTACTACTACACCACCGAGTGCCTTCTTTGTGTGCAGAAAGTTCTAGATCCCATCCCTGGCATCTCCATTTTTAAAAAGGATCTTGCATAGCAGCCCTGGGAAAGTCCACCCTGCCTAAGGTTACTGGAAAGTCAATGCCAGTGTGAGTAAAGACTAATGGGCTGGATTGGCAGACCAGTGTTCCCCCATGGTATATGGCAGTGTCCTGTGATGTGTTGTAGACTTGCTGAAAAGGGTCCATCCCTCTTTATCATGCCTATGTTTATGATTTCAAAAGGAAGAGTAGAAGTGCTAGTTGTGAAAATTAGTACACTGAAGCCAGCCATAAAGCACCCAAAACAAAATGGCGGACAACAGGAAAATGGTAAATGGGATAACACAGTCTTTCCCATTGGCCATGCTGGCTGGGAATAACAGCCATTGAAATTCAGTGCATCTTGAAGGCACCAATTTAGGGAAGGCACGGATTACAGGAAGCCGGAGTGAGCAATATTTCAGGTTTTCAAAGTGCTGTCCCTGGGATATTCCACCTGAGACATCCACCATAAGCAGAAGGCTGGTTTTAAGTCTCAGAGATGAAAGCATGGATTGAAAAGACTTCCCTTCCACGTTTGGAAATGATACCAGGTACAATTAATTTTTCTTCTCAGTCTTTCCACTGTTCCTTTTGGCTTTCTTCCACTTGGACATATATATCTTGCTTACCCAAATGTGACTGGTTCATTTCAAACAGGTAACAAGGGCTGGAGAGTTGGAGAAGAATGAGTCTCTTGTCCCCGGTCGGAGGCGCAGCGATGTGTGGCCGTTCTTCGCCTCCAAGAACATCCTCTTCCCCTCCATGTTGTTGCAAATGATCCATTATCTCTGCCTTCTCTGTGGGGGTGTAATGAAAAGGCGGGGCAGGGATGATACCAGGAAAGTAGTTGTCCTTATGATGAAATTGCATGTTTCTTCCTTTCACCAGAGCCGATGCTTTGAATCGAAAGGGCATAAAGGAAGAGAACACTTGGGTAAATAGATCTCTGAAGAAAAGGCTCCCAGCTACTTACTGTGGCTGAACACAATCCCATCTTGCAAACAAGCCTTCATTCCAAAGGAAACTATTTTGAGAATGAGATTGTATTTAGCTGATTCATATTAAAACAATGAAACCCATCAATTTTGTCATTGTTTTAGAAACATTTTGTCAGTGGAGGCTGGGATGCACAACCTTTTGGTCCCCGAAGGCCGTGTGCATTCTTGGTGAAGTGAGAACTTGTGAGCACACACATATATTCACAACCTCATAATTGACACATACACACATTCCCTCAAAAACCCCCAAAAGCAAGCCTTTTGAGTGTCAGTCTCTGGATGGTGCTCTGAGAAGCAGGACCTCTGCATATTGGTTCCCAGGGTGCCCTTTTGGAAGGATGCCATCTGAGTGCTGGTTTCTAGAGTGTCTTCTGGCAAGCAGGCCCTCTGAGTGATGATTCCTAGAGTGTCGTCAGCACCACCACCTGCAAATTAGATGGTAATTTGGGCAGTGGGGGGGGTCATGGGGGATGCAAATAATGTCTTGGGATCCATGGGTTGTGCTCCCATGAGTTAAGGCCATGCTAAGAGATTGGGGAGCCACCGACTCCTGTGTTCTGTTCTGAATCTTGTCACTTGCCCATAAAATGATGATGGGAAAATCAATTTCAGTCTAAGAAGCTGGCATTAAAATGCTCTTGTGGCTGAATGTTTCAGACTGCAATATCCTGCCGTAGGAAAAACTGGGGGCATTAGCAATCTATTTATTTCAATTGGTGGCCTGATCGTAAACATTTACTTTGGTTTATCTGCATTTTTGGGCACAAAGTGTTGGTCTCCGGTGACTGTACAGTCCAGAGCCAGCATCGGTCTAGACATCTTGGCCTCACGTTTCTATCCGATCTTTGCTCGAAAGAGCTCAGTCCATTGCCTGTTTGATCTGTGCAACAACCCTGTGAGGTAGGTTTGGTTATGAGTTAACAAGTGTCCCAAGGTCATACACTGTCTTTAATGGATGAGGAGGGATGACTCAGAACAAGACAAGGGCTGGTTTGGAGGCCAGAGCGACTTTAAAGGAAGGGATTCCACCTTGCTTGCTAGCTCATCCAGCACCTAAAGTGGTTTTATGTCTGTCTCTTTGAAGATAACAGCACCAAATGCCATCAGCGAATGCCATTTTAAATTAAGTTTGTGGCAGTCTCCGACAACTCAGGTGTATGTCAACAGTGCCTCATTACTCTGAGGGTAACCTCCCTAACCTCTCCTATCATGTAACATAACTGAAGCCATAAAGAATGCAAAGCATTACGGCGGGGTGGGGAAGGGGGAATCCAATTACCCTGTCCAAAGAGATTACTGTTAAAAGAGCTTGCAAAAAATGCACACTTGAGTCTGGATTTCCAATGCATAGCCAAAGCTGTCCCAATTACCGCAAGACTCCCTACAGCTGCCGTCCCTAACCCCATGCTCTCCAGACGTGTTGGGCTGCAACTCCCATAACCCCACAGCCAGCATAGTGGGAACCAGGTTGGTGAAGGCTGCCTAACAGAGGAGGAAGGTTTGGACAAGACAAAAAAGCAGTGTGTGGGGGGTGGGGTGGGGGTGGGGGGTGGGGCAGAAAGTGTTCCTTCACTGGGATGCAACCCTTTTTGGCTGAGATAAACTGCTGTTGCCAACCTGAAGTGGTCGTGCATTAGGCTGGCTGACCTGTTTTCTAGAAGGAGGGATGGTGACCCCTGATTAATAGCACAGAAGCAGGTCTGTATGAGCTGGGGAAAAAAGGAAAGGAACCTCTCGTGCAAGCACTGAGTCATTACTGACTCTTGGAGGGATGCCAGCTTTCGCTGACATTTTCTTGGTAGGCCTTATAGCGGGGTGGTTTGCCGTTGCCTTCCCCGGCCGTTATTACCTTTCACCCAGCTAACAGGGTACTCATTTTACCGACCTCGGGAGGATGGAAGGCTGAGTTGACCCAAGCCGGCGGCCTGAAACCAGCTTCCGCTGGGATCAAACTCAGGCCGTGGGGAGAGAGTTTCAGCTGCAGAAACTGCTGCTTTACCACTCTGCGCTACACGAGGCTCTCTGTATGAGCTACCAAGCCAAAAAACAGCCCTGTGGTCACATCTGGTCCAGGCTGGCCCTACCACGAGGCAAAGTGGGACTCGGTTTTGGAGAACTCACAGGGGGCCTGCCCCGCAAACGTACCCGGCTCACCTTCAAGGAGCCAGGCCGCAAGAGCCTTTGCTGAGCACTCAAGGAGGCTGAGTGAGCCCTTGGCAAAGCACACTTTCTGGGGCCTCTGGAAAGTGTGCAATTCTCCTGGCCACACCATTAGCATACTTCCCAGAGGTCCTGGAAAGCATACTTTGTTGTTGTTGTCCCCATGTCAAGTGACTGCCATTAACACAGTGGGGGGAAAGGGACAAAGCCTCAATAGCAGTCAAACGTGGGCCTGTCATAGCACCAGGCAGGTCTGCCTGGGCCTGTGAGGGCCAGATGCAGGGATGTCTGCTGTCCTTACAGGCCCAGGCGGATTCTCAATAGAATGCTAAGTGGGACAATAATACTGTGAGGTTATAGCAAGGTGATGAGGAGAGGGATCTGTGCCACATGGTCAGCCCTGCACCCCCTTAGATAGCCTGCTGTCTTCAGGTGTGGTGTCAGTTTTGAAGACCGATTCCACTGGCAATCCAGTTGGCTTTTCTACACGGAGTAGGAATGGGACACCATATTGTCCATTGTCACAGGCCAGCCCTGCTGCTGGCCCCACTGTCCAGGTTGCTCATTGGCAAAACTTCTCAGGAAAGCTCCAATGGGAGGTTTCTTGGTGACAACATGAGGACCTCATGGGGAAGGGGCAGCCAACCCAGGGGGAGATATGTCGGTGACTTAGTAAGAATGGCCAATCAGTAACATGCAAGGCCATCTTCAGCTTCAAACTTGTAGTACTGTCCTTGCTCCTCTTTCTTCCCCCTCCGACACCCAAAGAGCTTGAACCTGGAGAGGAAAGGCTCTTTGGGACCAAACACAGTGAAGATCCTTCCACTGTATCAAAATATTATGTCCATCTTCATCCCAAAAAACAACGGTCTATTTCCCCCCACCCCAGCAAATGACACAATTTGGGATTGTCAAGGAATCTCACTTCAGTAGTTGGCATCAGTCAACCCAAGGGAATCCATCATGGAATTCTGTCACAGCTGAAATACTGCAAGCTTCCTCTTAGAAGCTATAGAGCCTCGTGTGGCGCAGAGCGGTAAAGCAGCAGTTTCTGCAGCTGAAACTCTCCCCACGGCCTGAGTTCAATCCCAGTGGAAGCTGGTTTCAGGCAGCTGGCTCGGGTCGACTCAGCCTTCCATCCTCCCGAGGTCGGTAAAATAATGGCCAGGGAAGGCAACGGCAAACCACCCCGCTATAAGGCCTGCCAAGAGTCCCTCCAAGAGTCAGTAATGACTCAGTGCTTGCATGAAAGGTTCCTTTCCCTTTCCTCTTAGAAGGAAGATGAAAGAATCAGCTGTTCTGCTGTCAGCACTGAAGGACCTCTGAAGCATTCTTTGTTGATATGAAGAGGCATGGCTCAGTGGTAGGGCATCTGCTTTGCATGCAGAAGGTCCCGGGTTCAATCCACAGCATCTCTAGTTAGGGCTATTAAAAAATCCTGCCTGAACCCCTGGGGAGCTGCTACCGGTCAGTGTTGACAATAGTGGACTAGATGGACCAATGGTCTGACTCAGTAGAAGGCAGATTTCTGTGTTCTTTGTAAATAAACTATTAGATGTGCCTACTAACGACTTATTCCCGTGGATTTGCTACACCAAACACGTGAGCTACTTTGGGATCATATCACTATTTTCTTCCCTAGGATGTCCACAGGGAATCAAGAAAGGCAGCAATGTGATCACACCACCCAGCACACTTGCAAAGCTCAATCCTTGTGTCATGGAGCTGTGCAAATTTTATCAGCAGTGCCTTTGCACACGGGACAGAAGCTACTCAAGAGACAAAGTGATGAGGTAAAAGGTAGAAGATGACTCACCTTGTTTGTTTGTGTTAATCCAGGAATCTAAATATGAGGAAGGCGAAAGGATAGTTAACACGCCTTTTGAGTTTCTGTTAAAAAAAGATACAGCTGTATCATTATGGTAAAGTTTTTTTTTTTCAACACCTGAAATTATGGATTCTGTTGGATGTAAAAGTTTGAGAAGGGAAGAAAAAATAGAGCATGTCAATAATTGGGTTCAGCAAGTTCATATTTCAAAAGGATCTCTCCAAGCTGACAAAATGTGTATAAAAATGGCAAATGTTGCTCAGTGTAAATCGTAGAATCATAGAATAGCAGAGTTGGAAGGGGCCTACAAGGCCATCAAGTCCAACCCCCTGCTCAATGCAGGAATTCACTCTAAAGCATCCCTGACAGATGGTTGTCCAGCTGCCTCTTGAAGGCCTCTAGTGCGGGAGAGCCCACAACCTCCTTAGGTCATTGATTCCATTGTCATACTGCTCTAACAGTCAGGAAGTTTTTCCTGATGTCCAGCTGGAATCTGGCTTCCTTTAACTTGAGCCCGTTATTCCGTGTCCTGCACTCTGGGAGGATCGAGAAGAGATCCTGGCCCTCCTCTGTGTGACAACCTTTTAAGTATTTGAAGAGTGCTATCATGCCTCCCCTCCATCTTCTCTTCTCCAGGCTAAACATGCCCAGTTCTTTCAGTCTCTCTTCATAGGGCTTTGTTTCCAGACCCCTGATCATCCTGGTTGCCCTCTGAATATAATTGCAAATAATTGTAAAGCATTGCAAATGGGGTCAAAACATTCTTTCACATATATACCCTGATTTTTTGAGGGTGGAGGCTACACTTGGAATCCTGAGTATAGTGCTAGTTGCCCCATCACGAAAACGATATTTTATAGCTGGAAAAGGTCCGGAGAACTGCACTTTAATGTGATGAGGCTGCTGGTGGAACAGTTCGTACAACTGGCGGTTTTTAATTTAGTAGAAAAGTGAATAAGCAAGAGATATGCTAGAGCTGTACAAGATTATGCATGGTGTGGAGATATTGAATAGGGAGAATTTCCCTCCCCCTCTCATAATACTAGAATCCAAAGGGGTCAGATCACGAAGCTGATTGGTGGGAGATCCAGGACAGAAAAAAGGAAGTGTTTCTTCACACAGCACATAGTTAAACTGTGGAATTTGCTACCACAAGACGTAGCGATGGCCACCAGTTTGGATGGCTTTAAAAGGAGTTTAGAATGGTGACGAGCCATGGTGGCTAACCCCAGGATCCAAAGCAGTGTACTCTTTTATGTGAACTGCCTAGAGAGCTTCGGCTATGCAATTTATTTATTGCATACAAATGCAATAAATAAATATTCTGAATACCAGTTGCTGGGAAACATGAACGGGAGAGAACTAGAAACCTCGTGTTCTTGTAGGCATCTGATTGACCATTATGGCCAGGCCTGGTTTAAGCTTTCTTGCCACCTGAAGCACAACTTCCGCTGCTCCCATACACCCCTCCTTGCCTCTCAGGCTGCTGTTACCCCTGCCCATCTTATCTTTATTGCCATGGGGTGACTCTTGTGAGATGGCTCAGGGTTTGGCTAAGAACACGTGACAGAGCATGGGCAGGAACAGAGGGATGGCAGCTGCTCCAAACAATCCCGCCAGCCCCTTCTCGTGGAAGAGGCCTACAAGGCCATTGTGTCCATTGTCAGAGTGGGTGTTAAATGAATAAACCTCAGATGATAAATGCCAAACAGACACGTGGGATTTTTGTGGTAGTTAAAACAAAATGATTAAAATTTATTTTAAAAGTTCACAAGCTTTGTTTCAAAATAAAACATTTTAAACCCTTTTTGAAACCTCTCATCCAATCCTTTCACCCATTCACATACACACTTTCCTGTCACACACACATTCACACTTGAATTTTATTATCAGTATTGTTTATTTTACACAAACTGCCTATCTGCACACCCCACTCAAAAGACACCACTCTCTATACTGAACCTCAAACTCTCCAGAACCCAAGTACTCTACACACAGAGAGCTGAAGCACTAAAGGATAAAGACTCTAAGAGTACCTAAAAGTCTCCCTCAGTCATTCCCTTATATATCACTCCCCCCCCCCAGACATTTTAACTCCACCCACTCAGGTCAACATTCTAAGCACCACAGACTTACCAATTTCAGACATACATTAGGGAACTGACTTGTGGGGTGTAACGCCACAGTGTGACTGTCACATTTTGCCACAGAGCACCAATTCAGAAGCTGGGCCATTTCCCCCTTGGCTGGAGAATATTGTCATCATTCTGGTCAAGGCAGAAACTATGTAAACTCCCAAAAAGGCATGTGGTGGAATCTTAGACCCACATCCATTCCTTTGAAATCAGGGGGAGGGGGATTATGAACATGGATGAGAACTAAGTTTCCCTGGTTTTCAGTAGTACATAAGTTGATGCACATAAATCTGTAAATAAAAAGAAATGTTCTATTGATTGATTTATTTTCGTATTCTCATTAAAATTTATAGGTACTGTATTGAACACTATTCCTGGTTCTTGAAAAATGCAATGTACATCTGTGAAAAGGTCAAAAGAACACCCTATTCCAAGAGTAAGTTGATGTTCCACATGGTGTGGACTTAATTAAATCCAATTTATTTTAGTAGGTCTGTTTTAGTAAGTCTAGATCCAACTCAAAGTTTCCTTTTTCTAATATAATGGGGCAAATTCTTATCTGGCTAGCAGGATTTGATAGATCTGACCTTTGACAGCATAAGAACTGAAATTTGATGTGGATAATGGTATCTATCAGGAGTATTGCTAGGTATGTGAAAGATCTGGGACGCTGGCCCATAGACACAGAATTCCCCAAAAAACATGGCTCAATGGTAGAGCAGATGCAGAAGGTTCCAGGTTCGAGATACAGAATTCCCCCCAAAAATGGCTCAGTGGTAGAGCACATGCAGAAGGTCTCGGGTTCGATTCCTGACATCTCCAAGTAGGGGAGGAAAACCGCCTGTGTGAAATCCCATAGAGCCACTGCCCGTCAGTGTTGACAGTACTGGCCTAGAATAGTCGGGCTCAGTATACAACAGCTTCCTATGATCTATATGCATATCTGCAAATGTTGAAAGTATTTGTATTTCAGAGAAGGCAAGCCAATTAATTTCCCATCCAAGTAATTGCGTTATTACACATGTATTTAAAAAAACATGTATAAGCTGCTTATTTATTTATTTATTTATTTATTACATTTTTATACCGCCCAATAGCCAAAGCTCTCTGGGCGGTTCACAAAAATTAAAACCATGAAAAGCATAAAAACAACCAACAATTTAAAAACATGAATACAAAACACAATATAAAAAGCAATATAAGGAATAAGCCTCCCAGCCTGTCATTCATAGTTTAAAACTGCGAAGAGGTGATGATGAAATTAACAACTTTTTCAACAAATTTACACCCCGCCCTCAGAACACCCAAATTAATTTGGTTAATCTACTTACTATCCCCAATTAATTTTCCACCCTGATGATCCAGATTCTGTTTCAAAATCAATTCCTCTTCCATTACTGCCATCCATTAATAATCACATTTTATTTTTATTTAGTATTATATTCATACCCCATCTCTTTCCCTCTGGCAAGGAACCTCAGGAACCTTACATGGTTCTCCTCCTCCTCCTCTCCATGTCATCCTCACAACAACCCTGTATAGTAGGCTAAGCTGACAGTCAGTGACTGGCCCAAAGTCACCCAGTGAGCATAATGGCTGAATGGGGACTGGAACTGGATCTCCTAGCCCAGCACTCTAACCACTATGCTGTACAGGCGCTCTACTCATTACTCCCCTAAATTAGGGTGACCATATGAAAAGGAGGACAGGGCTCCTGTATCTTTAACAGTTGCATAGAAAAGGGAATTTCAGCAGGTGTCCTTCATATATATGGAGAACCTGGTGAAATTCCCTCTTCATCACCACAGTTAAAGCTGCAGATGCCTGGCCCTCTTTTAAATCTGGTCACTCTAGTATAGCTCCTGTAACTTTAACTGTTGTGATGAAGAGGAAATTTCACCAGGTTCCCTATATATACAAATGACACCTGCTGAAATTCCCTTTTCTATGCAACTGTTAAAGATACAGGAGCCCTGTCCTCCTTTTCATATGGTCACCCTAGCCTAAATGCAATTCAGTGCAAAGGAAAAGAAATAGCTACACCGGCATAGGTTCCAGTGCATAGAAACTCATCTTCAGCTGTTGTCTTGCCTTTGCTGAAGCATTTAAAGAAAGAGAAAGATCTACCTCTCAACCTATCTGCTGGCAGATGTGGGGCCAGGCTCTTCCCCCCATCCCCTAACAACCAGGGATGGACGGAAACACTTGTTGGATACCTGCCAAGCCGCTGCTGCTCACCCCTACTCACAGAGAGTGCCCAATGAAGATGCATGTCTGGGCTGTCCTCACCCAGAGCCTCCATTGTGCGAAACAATGGTGGCTCTAGTAATTGTGTATTTCCCAAGTTGAGCAAATGGCAGCCATAAAAATGTGACTGGAGCATGTAGGTAGAAGCAAAGGAGAATAGTGAGTAGAACCAAGGAAGGTGGAGTGTTCGTGTGACACTGAACCCTAAAGTTTGGATGCATGAACGAGCACCTTATATTACTTAACCATCTCCATATATGCAACCTAGATCATTAAGATTCTGTTCCCTTTGTTTTTCCAGCTTTAAAGCAAAAATGCCTTGCAAGCATTTGTAAATCTATTTAAATCCCCAAGTTGAATTGTCGCTAAGTAGAAGCCTTCCACCAATGCTGAGATTTTGTTCCGTTGTCCATCTCAAGAAATCCCAGATGTTTATTACAAAGAAGAACAAGGAAGGAGGATGTGTTTTTCCCTGTTTGGTAGAATCTTTTCCCTTCCGGGAAATGATTAAACTAAGTGTCATAATTAATAGAAGGAGAAACTCAAACAAGAAGTGTAACTGTAATGAAATGATTTTTTTAAAAAATTGTATATTGCATTTTATAATGGTGTTCATCATTAGTTTGTAAATGAATGCAATCTATGGATTGTCAACAGCGTTTAACCAGATCTGAATTTGAAAAATAAAAATAAATGTAAGAATTATATTGCAATGTTGTCTTGGATATTTTTTTGTTAACAAGGGCATATATTTAACTGGATCTCTGTTAAAAGCAATCCTGCTTTAGAACTTGCTTACACTTACATGTGCAGGTTATAAACCTGCCTTAACAATGCATGGAACATTGGTTCATCCAGGTAAGTATTGTCTTAATAGACGGTATTGTATACTGGTGCAGCAACTCTTCAGGATCTGAAACAGGGGTCTCTCCCAGCTGTACCTGGTAGCTCTGTGCCAAAATCTGTCCTCCAAGTTTCCCCCAATTTTTCTTCTTTGGTGAACAAGGCTTCAATTTTTCTGCCTCATTCTCAGCTGTTTTTCAGATACGAAGTGGCTGACAGTGCTGTGTGTTTGACTTCTTTCCATTGCACATCTCTCTATCGCTCTGCAGCCTCCTTGGCTGCCCACACTTCCTGTTCTGAAAATGCCCCAAGGGAGGGGTTATCTCATGACATCTTTCCCTGAGCTTTAATGGAAGTGTGGGAAGACAGGGAGGCTGCAGACTGCCAGAAAAATGCTTCTAGAACGACAAACCAGACACTCTTACATTTCCAGTCAAATCATAACTGTCAGTGCAATAACTAACTACCCCACACATGAGAATTTCACCAACCACATGGCTCCTGAGTGTACATGCATGGGATATTGAGTGCCAGCATGCAAGCTAAGTGCAAAAAATGACACAGACGTGTGCACACACAAAAATTCTGGAAACTGTCCTAGAAGTTTGTTTTTCTAAATGATAAGAAGACAATTCCTGAGCAACACCCCTACATTATTAGCCAGGTTGCAGCCACTAAATGACATTGTTAAAAAATGAATCATAGAATAGCAGAGTTGGAAGGGGCTTACAAGGCCATTGAGTCCAACCCCCTGCTCAATGCAGGAATCCACCCTAAAGCATTCCTGACAGATGGTTGTCCAGCTGCCTCTTGAAGGCCTCTAGTGTGGGAGAGCCCACAACCTTCCTAGGTAATGGATTCCATTGTTGTACTGCTCTTACAGTCAGGAAGTTTTTCCTGATGCCCAGCTGGAATCTGGCTTCCTTTAACTTGAGCCCATTATTCCATGTCCTGCACTCTGGGAGGATCGAGAAGAGATCCTGACCCTCCTCTGTGTGACAACCTTTTAAGTATTTGAAGAGTGCTAGGTCATGGTCCAGATCAGGCTGGTATCCCATCCAGTTCTAAATGAGAAGAGACTGTTGGAAAATCACAGGCTGAACCAGTGACTAGCAGTAGTAGCAGCGGCTCTCAGTTTAGGACGCAGCAAAGACCAATGAGGCAAAGGATTCCTTGTAGGTTAAAAGTAAATCCTTTACTGACAGTTGTAATAATTTAGTTATGGCAGCACATATACAAATACTCACAGACGATCAATCAATACAGCATACATCCAGTTGGGGTAAGATGAGGGAATAACAAACATGCACAACACAGCTACTTATATAGGCAGACCTGTACACTGATGCAATCACTAATTGATTGATTACTGAAAATACATTACCCACAATAATTCAATAAGTGTCCAGCTGAAACGTTGACCTTTAAGTGATTATGTTCTGCTGACTCCTCACTTCTTCCAGGTCTTCCAGGTAATTGTAAAAACAGGGGGGAAATGAAAACCAGAATCCAATCCAGGATCCAACAGAGACTCCACAGCATTTTTGGTCCATGCAAACATAAAAAATAGGCTTGTTGGATCAGATCAAAGATCTATCTCTTCCAGCACTTTGCTCTCACAATGGCCAACCAGATGTCCAAGGAAAGCCCAGAATGAACGTAATAGCACCTTACTGTTCCTGTTCCCCAGCAATAATGCCTTGGACATTGGAGGTGATATATAGGTCATAGCTAGACTGGGCGAAATCCTGGGGCGGTCCCCAGGATCGTCCCTGTGTGTTCATATGACACACAGGGGGTCCCGGGATCAGGGAGGGCATCCCTCCCTTGCCCCAGGATCTCACCCTACCCTTTGAGCCCAGTTTTTCCGCGGTCCTGGGCTGAGCCCGATCTGCCGAATGTGTGGCTGGGCATCGCGGTTTGTTCCGGTTCCTCGCAAGGAGCCAGGACCCACGTACGGGGCGCAGAGCTCCTCAGGAGCACTGTGCCCATCGAGGGTGGGGTGGGGTGGAGCGGGGAAAATAAGTTTTTTTAAAAAAAACCAACAACCTTACCTTTTGCGCACGAGCGCTCGTGCACATCTTCCCCTTAAAAACAACAACAAAATGGCGGGAGCGATGCCTCTCCCTCTGAGGTCATAGCGCGCCGCGTGTAAACAAGGGGGGAATCTCACGATAAATACTGTATTTCTTCGATTGCAAGACGCCATCGATTGTAAGACGCGCACTGATTTCCGTACCACCAACAGAAAAAAAGCTTTGATTCTTAGAATAATAATCGCACCCGCGATTCTAAGACGCACCCTGTTTTTAGAGATGTTTATATGGGGAAAAGTGCATCTTAGAATCGAAGAAATACGGTACATATTTTGCCACGCAATAACAAGTAGGTCTAGCTAAGGCTGTAGCCATCATTTCCTGTATCCATTAATAGCCTTAGTTAAATTATGGAATTCGCTACACAAGATGTAGTGACGGCCGCCAGTTTGGATGGCTTTAAAAGGGGATTGGACAAATTCATGGAGGGAAATGCTATCAATGGCTATTAGTCCTGATGTCGTTATGCTATTGCCAGTATCAGAGGCAGGGTGCCTATATACATCAATGGCTGGGGAACATGGGCAGGAGGATGCTGTTGCACTTATGTCCTACTTGTGGGTTCCTTATTGACAGCTGGTTCGCTACTTGTGAACAAAATACTGGACTAGATGAACCAATGACTTGAGCCAGTAGGACACTTCTTAAGTTCTTAGCTGGGTCCAGACTCCAGCCCTCTCCAATGTGGAGTTAATGGAGCATCTTAACTCTAGCATGAGGTGGGCATATGCAGCTTGGACCAGCCCTTGGAGTGGCCATGTACCCTAATTGGTAGAGGACAGTCCTCCTGTTTTGGAGGAGGAGGGTCAGCATTCTATGGACATTGAGAATACTCACCCCATTGGGGTATTTCTCCCAAATGTTTTTTTTTTGTAAATCGGCAAAACGTGGGGTTTCCACAAGCCTTCTGAAACCTTCCTCTGAGCTACATAACAATCCACACTCAGAGAATGAGTTTGCTTTTAGTAAATAGGGCAACTCATATGATGAAGAGGCTGGTGCAGCTCCCTTCTGAGGAAAGGTTGCAACATCTGGGACTGTTAAACTAAGAAAAAAGGTGAATGAGGAGAGACATGATAGAGCTGTACAAAATCATGCATAGTGTAGAGAAAGTGGGAAAGGAGACATTTCTCTCTCTCTCTCTCTCTCTCTCTCTCTCTCTCTCTCTTTCTCTCTCTCTCTCTCTCTCTCTCTCATAATATGAGAACCAATGAACGCTCTTCCAGAACATTTGAGAACTACAAGTTCAACCGCAGCTTTTAAAGCTCAACTAAAAACTTTTCTTTTTCCTAAAGCTTTTAAAACTTGATGTTGTGCAGACTTCTACTGTTACTTTCTACTGTTAGTTTTACCCTACCCTGTGCCTGCTTACCCTACCCTGTACCTGTTTGCATTCTCTTCCCCTCCTTATTGTTTTACTATGATTTTATTAGATTGTAAGCCTATGCGGCAGGGTCTTGCTATTTACTGTTTTACTCTGTACAGCACCATGTACACTGATGGTGCTATATAAATAAATAATAATAATAAATGAAGTTGATTGGTGGGAGTTTCAGGACAGATAAAAGGAAGGACTTCTTAACACAGTGCATAGTTAAACTATGGAATTCACTCCCACAAGATGTAGCGATGGCCACCAATTTGGATGGCTTTAAAAGGGGTTAAATAAATTCTTGGAGGAGAAGACTATCAATGGCTACTAGTTCTGATGGCTATGTGCTACCTCCAATATCAGAAGGAATATGCCTGTGTATACCAGTTGCTGGGGAACATGGGCAATATAATGTTGTTGCACTCATGTCCTGCTTATGGGTTTGCTGTGGGCAGCTGCTTGGCCACTGTATGAACAGAATGCTGGACTAGATGGACCCTTGGTCTGATCCAGCAGGGCTCTTCTTATGTTCTTATATAGGATAAACCAACTTCCCCATTCCTGTGCCCTGCCGCCCACTGAGTCTTTAATGTTTTTTCAACACCCTCTAGGCCTTTCAACACTCAGAGTAGCCAGGGTCTTTAAAGAAGTCTAGACTTTCACCTGTCTCTCAACATGGAACGTTGCCTCTTATTAAGTTCCTACTGCAATGGTCATGTGACTTCGCCAGAGATGGATAACAGAGGAACAATTGTTGTTTAATTACAACAGGGCCTGTATTATTTTGGTAACTTGGAGTCCCCAGGAGAACAGGCCTATTTAATATAGCCCCAACTATATAAATGATCTATAATGTTAAACCTCACCGCCGCAAGCATTGTGACCTGCAGAAATCTAATGAAAGAGCCGATTGAGAAAGGTCGAAGTGGGGCTGATGAAGAAAATGGTCACATGGGCAAGGGGGGCATATTCGGGTGGGTATAAATCATTAAGTCCTGTCCTTCTTAGAGTCAGTGTTCTCCTTGCCATCTCCTTTTGAGACATATTCCTCAAGGTAAGCTCTGTTCCCTGTACTTTTTGTCGGAAGGGGATCTTCTGAGAGGACAAGCAAATTTGAAATGACTCCCTGATCTTAAAAAACTTGTTGACTTGGGAGTGAGCTCCAGCATGGAGCAATGGGGAGGGGAGAAAAATGGGACAAGGTGGCAGTCCTATTGGGTGACCATATGGAAAGGAGGACAGGCTCCTGTATCATTAACAGTTGTCTAGAAAAGGGGATTTCAGCAGGTGTCATTGGCATGCATGCAGCACCTGGTGAAGCTCCCTCTTCATCACAACAGTTCAAGCTGCAGGAGCCTTGACCTCTTGACCAGATACAAAAGAGGGCAGGGCTCCTGCGCCTTTAACTGTTGCGATGAAGAGGGAATTTCACCAGGTGTTGCATGCATACAAATGACACCTGCTAAAATTCCTTTTTCTAGACAACAGTTAAAGATACAGGAGCCCTGTCTTCCTTTCCATATGGTCGCCCTACCTAACCATGTCAACTCAGGTGTATGTCCAATGAGACCTCCTTCATAGGACCATCCAAAGCTGCCTTATACTTAGTCAGACAATGGGTCCATCTAGACCATTATTGTCAACACTTACGGGCAGGGCTTCTCCAGTTCTTCAGGAAAGATTCTTTTCCTAGCCCTACCTGGAAATGCTGGGGATTGAACCTAGGACTAGGGTGACCATATGGAAAGGAGGACAGGGCTCCTGTATCTTTAACAGTTGCATAGAAAAGGGAATTTCAGCAGGTGTCATTTGTATGCATGTTGCACCTGGTGAAATTCCCTCTTCATCACAACTGTTTAAGCTGCAGGAGCTATACTGCAGCTATACTGTGACCAGATTTAAAAGAGGGCAGGGCACCTGTAGCTTTAACTGCTGTGATGAAGAGGGAATTTCACCAGGTTCTCCATATATACAAATGACACCTGCTGAAATTCCCTTTTCAATACAACTGTTAAAGATACAGGAGCCCTGTCCTCCTTTTCATAGGGTCAACCTATCTAGGACCTTCTTCTTGCAAAGCATGTGTTCCACCATGGAGCTGTGGCCCCCATTCAGCTGTAGGATTGCACTGCATATATGTTTGAGACTGCAGTGTTGGCTGGGGATTCGAAGTACTCCTGTGGCATAATCCTGTGCTTGCTTACTCAGAAGTACGTCCTACTGAGTTCAGTGGGACTTACAATCAATCCTATGCTTGTTTACTGAGAAGCGAATCCTATCATATGTATCTCTGATTGCAGTCTTAGTTTCTGTTAAGGATTACAGCCTTAAGGTACAACCACATGGGTCTTAAGTGATTGGATGTGCTCTTTTAGTGCACCCCATCTATCCTAGGGTGACCATATGAAAAGGAGGACAGGGCTCCTGTAGCTTTAACAGTTGTAGAGAAAAAGGATTTTCAGCAGGTGTCATGTAGCTCCTGTAGCTTTAACTCTTATGATGAAGACAAAATTTCACCAGCTGCTACATGCATTCAAATGACACCTGCTGAAATTCCCTTTTCTATACAACTTTAAAGATACAGGAGCCCAGTCCTCCTTTTCATATGGTCACCCTAATCTATCCCATACACATGTGTAATGCCTTCCAGGGTCTGCTTGTTCCTCGGCTGCACTGCTGATGGGGTGGTGGTGTTTGAAGTATATTAGTTCCATTTGTGTGTTCTAGGGTGACCCTATGAAAAGGAGGACAAGGCTCCTGTATCTTTAACAGTTGTATTGAAAAGGCAATTTCAGCAGGTGTCATATGTATATATGGGGAAACTGGTGAAATTTCCTCTTCATCACACCAGTTAAAGCTGCAGGTGCCCTGCCCTCTTTTAAATCTGGTCACTCTAGTATAGCTCCTGCACCTTTTACCGTTGTGATGAAGACAGAATTTCATCAGGTTCTCCATATATACAAATCACATCTGCTGAAATTCCCTTTTCTATGCAACTGTTAAAGATACAGGAGCCCAGTCCTCCTTTTCATAGGGTCACCCTAGTGTGTTCCCCATGGATGTCTTTCAGCATCAGGCCCTGGAATGGTCCCAAGTGAAATGATTTCTCCCTTTTTCTGGGACACGTCCTGTGCACCTGTTTAACTACCACCCATCGGAGAAAGTGCGTGGGCACTTCTTTGTTATTAATGGGACTTGTTTCCAAGGGATGGATGTAGGATCAGGGAACCAAGCAAGGAGGGATGGAGACCTTAGATCTGTTGGAGGAGCCCTTCTCCGCATCCCACCAATACAACATATACGTTATGATGGGACAAAGGAGAGGGCTTTCTCTGCTCTGGCACCCCGACTGTGGAATGCCCTCCCCTTGGAGGCCCGATTGGTGCCAACATTGATTGCATTTCAACGGCAAGTAAAAACATGGCTTTTTAACAAAGCCTTTGATGGTTAAACTCACTGGCACATTGTTTTAACTGTTTTAACTGCATCTATTGCTTTTAAATTATATATTGTTTAAACTTGGATTATGGTTTAATTTGTTTTTAACTGTGTATATTTATTGTTTTATACTGTACGTTTTTATCTGTACGCCGCCCTGAGATCTTAGTGATATAGGGCGGGATATAAATATTTAAAATAAGTAATAAATAAATAAATAAATAAATGAAGAGGAAGCTGATTGATTTAGGCTTGGTATGTTACAGTGACTATGTGATTGGTCAATGAATCAGGAGAGGCCTGCTTTGAATCTTTTCTCCCCCATGGATTTATGCAGAGATCGTAGGCAAGTCATTAGCTCTGCTCTGCAGTATGGAGATAGTAATAATGACCCACCTCACAGGCTGTTGTATGTTTTACAACAATCTAAGTGATGCAAAGTGCTTTGAGCATTATAAAATGCTATAGAAGTGCTATCTGTATGGATGTGAAACTTAAACGATAAGCCCACTCTCTTGGCTAAAAATTGTAGGAAAGTTGCATCTGAAAGTGAAGCAGCATCATTCTCTGTATCAATCTTTTAAGTGCAATCCAATGCCCACTTGCATAGGGGTAATTTCCACTGAGCATAATGGGACTTACTTCTGAGTAAACATGAAAGGATTGCTTTGTAAAAGTCATATGGAGAAGATGCCTTACCATTTGAAAAAGATTTCAATAGGATCGCCATAGCTAATATATCCATGGATGGACCTATCGTCCAGGAATTTATTGGCTTTTAAAGACCAAAACAGCACCTACAAAACCTCTGTCTAAACTGGTGGTCATCGGCGCATCTTCTGACAGTGAAGTTTATCAATTAGTTTTGCATTGGATAGAGAAGAGATACTTCTTTGTGCCTGGACTTAACCTAGTCAATTTCGTTGAGTCAGGCCAAATTCTATTATCAAATTGAGAGAAACATCTAACCCAACTCTCTCTCTTCCTCCTCCTGCTCCCCCTCTTTAAAATGTTCACAGTTTTAAAACCTGCTATCAGGGCCCCCCATTCAATCATCTCCCCTCCCTCAACTGAAAATCCCCTTTCACTTTAGGCCAGGCTTCCCCAACCTGGCGCCCTCTAGATGGGTTGGATTGCAATTCCTATCATTCACAGCCATTATGGCCTCTGGTCCAACACATCTGTAGGGAAAGGCTACTTTATCCTTTCCTTTTAAAAGCAGGTATCTTAGCAAGCTCAAACTTTCCCGTATTGAAATGGGTTCCTAGCATAATTTTCGCTATATGATTCGTATAATCTAATTAATTCAGAAGACCTTGATAATTTGTTTCATGTTTCCCTATGTTTTATTTTCATAAAAGGACATAATACACACAATCTATCTAACATTTTACTTAATTCACCAGGCAAGATTCCTGCAAAATAATGGTGGTAATTCTGCTGGTGAATATGTTGATGGTATTGCATAGTGGTGGTAAGTGGAAAATCATGTTACCATTTTTTCCCAGCTCTATTAAATAGTTTGTACAGACAATTTGCTTCAAACGTGACTTTAGAGCATTCCAATAAACTCAATAGTATTACTACTACTACTACTACAAGATCCAGGCTAAATCATATTTAGAGTAGAATCAATTGGATTATTAACTTCACTTATTGATTTCAATGGATCTACTCTAAGTGTGACTAAATTTAGATGAAATCTAATAAAAATGCATATACATACAAAAGCTGCAACCCTATTCAGTCATTTCTGGGAGTAAGCCTTATTGAACTCAGTAAGATTTACTTCTGGCTAGGCGCATGTAGGATCAGGCTGTCAGTAATATTATCCATTGTTGTTTTGGTATGTTAGTTTAGATCTGGTATTAGCAGAGCAGACTCAATAAAACCAATGGGTTGACTAACTTAAGTCCCATTCATTTCAATGTATATGAAATCTAAGTATGACTAAGTCTGGATCCAACCCACTAAGATTTGTTTTAAACTATTAAAGAGATTCATGTGCTGAGAAGATGTAGCATTTCCCTTTAGCTTTTGGTCAAAGGGAGTATCTCCATTCTGGATCACTGTATATTTTTTGTCTTACACGTGAAGCCTTTGTATTACACTGCTTCACCATTCACTTCAAAGGAGGAGAAAACTCTGCCCACACTTCCTTTTGCATTCACAGAGTGCACTACCATTAAAATTCATGGGCCAGCTTCTACTCCCACAGGAACTGGAGAATTAGTCAAAGCTGACCAAACCATTTTCTAAATCCTAGAAAATGCCATTACATCTTTTCTTAAATAATCTTGAACACAATATTCTCTTACCTATTGAACTCCATAATCAGCTAATCAAAAGTATTTTACTGAATATTTCTCATATTATCATTTTTCCTCTGCCAAGATTCTTTCTATCTCTATTTTCTCACATTGCTTCATACCTCTGTGTAAGGGTTTCGATGGACGATTCCTGAATTAAAAATAAACAGTATGATATTCATATATGTTTATGTAATCCTGTCGTGGTGAATTTGTGATTCCAGAGATCTTCACTTTTCAGAGAAGTGGGGTGGCATAATGTAAATATCGATGCTGGTGACTTGTTCTTGCACAGAAGGAAATAAATACTACTGATTTCATTTAGAAAGAAAATCAAAGTTTCTCGTGGCACCCTAATGGTGATAAATTTTATTACGGGATTAGTTTTTTGTGGATTGCAGTCCATTTTATCAGATGCCATGAAAAGATTATGCGAGAATAAACATTTCAGTCTAGAATGAACTCACTTTAAAATATATTTATGTAGGATTCCAGAGTGTCTAATTTTCCCCTGCGTCTTTTCTCTCTCCGCATTGATAAAATATATGACTAATCTAATACCTGCAATACCAGTACGAACATAAAACACCTTGAAGGGTAATCAAACTATTGCCAATTGTGGAATTCTATGCATGTCCTCTTGGAAGTAAGTCCTAGTGAGTTCAATGGGACTTATGCTATGGTACATGTGTACAAGATTGCAGCCTAAAAAAAAAAGTTGATGACAACTGGGCATGTTTAGCCTGGAGAAGAGAAGATGGAGGGGAGACATGATAGCATTCTTCAAATACTTAAAAGGTTGTCACACAGAGGAGGGCCAGGATCTCTTCTCGATCATCCCAGAATGCAGGACACGGGCTGAAGTTACAGGAAGCCAGATTCCGGCTGGACATCAGGAAAAACTTCCTGACTGTTAGAGCAGTATGACAATGGAACCAGTTACCTAGGGAGGTGGTGGGCTCTCCCACACTAGAGGCATTCAAGAGGCAGCTGGGCAACCATCTGTCAGGGATGCTTTAGGGTGGATTCCTGCATTGAGCAGGGGCTTGGACTCGATGTCCTTGTAGGCCCCTTCCAACTCTGCTATTCTATGATTCTATGATTCTAATCAGAATCCTAATCAGGCTCCAGGTAGGTTAGAATGTATTCAGAGAAGGGCTAGAAAGACGTTCAAGGGAATAGAAACTAAGTCCCATGAGGAAAGATTGAAGAAACTGGGTATGTTTAGTCTTGAGAGGAGAAGTCTCGGTGTGCGGTGGTGGGGTGGGGGGTAGGATAGCACTTTTCAGATACCTAAAGGGTAGAGGGCCACAACCTGTTCTCTAACATCCAATATGGTAGGACACAAAATAGCAGGCTTAAGTTACAGGAATATAGATTTTGGTTGAACATTAGGGAAACCTCTTAATGGTCAGAGTAGACAGACAATAGAACCATCTTCATAGGGAGGTATTCAAGTAGAGATTGGGCAGCCATCTGTCTGGGATGTTTAAACTGGATTCCTGCACTGAGCAGGGGGTTGGACTCACTGGCCTAAATAACCCCTTCACCTCTATGGTTTCCTGTGGGCCATCATTTAGGACCTTGTATTCTTATGGAAACCATGGCAAAACCTTGATTCAGTGCAATACTAAGACATATGTAAAGCTTTGCTTCCCTCAATCCCTTCCCTACCAATGGGATCTGACAGCATCATTCACCTGACTGGAATACTTATGGGGAATAATTCCAGATCTTGCTTCCTCATCAGCCTCACCATAGATGATACTTATTGTCTCTTGTGCCTGCAGACCTTGTGTGCTCAGTGGTGCTCTACCACCTGGGGTCATTTTTCTCCAATGAACATTTCATATATGAATAGTAAAGGATGGATAAATGAAGGGGGGGGGGAGCCAGGAAGGGATAGTTTTTGGAGATTGTATTAGAACCTGACAGATGACAAAGAAATTATTTCCTGCCAATTAAATCACATACCTTTTGTATGTTGCCAACTGTAGGTATTTCCACATGTTATGGTTCTCAGGATTGTTAGAGAGTTACCCACATCAAGAGTGGAATGCGGCATTCAAGTATTATCAGATAATTGTCTTAAGGTCACTTTAGGGTGCAATCCTATGCACATTTTTCTGGCAGGAGAATGATGGGAATTGTAGGATCCCCCCTGCCTAAACATGTATGAGATCACACTCTACGATAACCATAAAATCAAGTTCTCTGGTTTCATTCTCCCCTCCCCAGGATTGTATCATTTAAGGTTACAGGTGTCCATTGTGTGTATGTTTCTCCCTGACATACTAGAAAAATCCCATCATTTCTTGATTTGAAGGTAGAATTTCTTTCTCTCTCCCCCCTGACGCCCTGCCTGCCTTTCATGGGTTAAAACATCAGAAGCCTAAACTTGTGATAAAATCCAGGAAACACTTTTTAAAAAAAACTTCTTGGGGGAGAGCACCCTGGAATTGGGGAACCACCAAGGAGAAGGCCCTGTCTCATGTCACCATCTGGTGCACTTCCCCTAATAGTAGATCTACAAAACAGGCCATTCTTTCAGATCTAAGGACATAAGTAGGCTAAACAGGAATTCTCACTTTTCCAATCATAAATTCAGTTCATCTAGAATTTTGAAATTTCTCATATCTTAAGTCTGGTTGATCTCAAACTTGAAGGTGTTTTTGTTAAGTTCACATAAAAAACCAAAATTATTTTTGTGCACATTTCACTTAATATTTGCTTTTCCGTAGGCATATTTGCCTAAGATACATATGTTTTACAAGACTTTTCCTAGTATGATACATTTTTGAACATTATTTGCCATTATATATGCGCTTTTGTATGCATGTTTTGAATGAGGCATTCCACTGCAAAATTTGGAGATGTTCCAGTTTTGAAGAATAATTGAGTTTCGGTTTGCATTGTGGTCCAAAGTGAGAAATCAAGTAGGTTCGCATTAAGATGTGAACTGTACTAATTTCTCCCCCATTCCTAAGCCCGATATAAATGTAGGAAGCATTTATTTGCATACACTGATATTGTGTATACTGATAGGTAAGGTGCACCAGGAAACTAGGATTGATTGCAGATCCTTATGAAGTTTACACTTGGTGGTAAACCTTGGCTTGCCCTGGGTAATGTGTAAAATGCCCTGCAGACACTATGCTGACTTGAAACACTGTTCTAATTTGTTTTTCCATTTTAATTTCTGTTTCTTCTGAACTGAATGGGTGATACAGGTGGACAAGGCTCAGAGGCACCAGCAATTCCAATGGATCTTCCTCATGCAACAGAACAAAACCTAAGTAAGACGCTCTTGTTCAGCAACCATCCAGCAACAGCTATTCAAAATTATGCACAGTGTGGCGAATGAGGATAGGGAGGCATTTTTCTCCCTCTCTCATAACACTAGAACCCAGTGGGGTCATACCACAAAGCTGATTGGTGGGCGACTCAGGGCAGATAAAAGGAAATACTTCATCACACAAGTCAAGCTATGGAACTCACTACCACAAGATTCAGTGACGGCCACCAATTTTGACAGCTTTAAAAGGTTAAACAAGTTCCTGGAGGAAAAAGCTATCAAGGGCAAGTAGTCCTGGTGGTTATATGCTACCTCCAGCAGCAGAGGCAGCAAGCCTACATACACCAGTTGCTGGTGAGGATGCTGTTGTACTCATGTCCTGCTTATGGGTTCCTGGTCAATAGCTGGTTGGACACTGTGTGTACAGAGTGCTGGACTAGATGGACCCTTGGACTGGTCCACCATGGATCTTCTTACGTCCTTATCTGATTGTATCTGAATGTCAGTTACCTAGGGAGGTTGTGGGCTCTCCCACACTAGAGGCCTTCAAGAGGCAGCTGGACAACCATCTGTCAGGGATGCTTTCAGGTGGATTCCTGCATTGAGCAGGGGGTTGGACTCGATGGCCTTGTAGGCCCCTTCCAACTCTGCTATTCTATGATTGTATGATTCTATGAATTGCAGAGCATTGGTCCATCATGCCTGGTACTGCTGCCTACTCTGACTGGCACCTCAAGGTCTCATGAAGGGACTTATCCCAATTCTGCTACTTACTGGGATCCTCTTTACCAGAGATACCAGGGAGTGAACATCTGGCAACTTTTGCATGCAAAACATATACTTTATCAATACAATTTTCTCCTCCACTGAATACAGCACGTAGGTTTGAATAAGACTCCCTTAAGGGATAGAGTCAAAGAATGAAACAGCCAGTTTCCCCCCAGCATGCATTGACTTTAGCAGTTGTCAGATGATGGAGCTGAGGAGCTATGTACTATGTCTGAATTCGCTAAGCTCATCTTCTCCCTGACTTGTTTGGTTTCTATGTTCAAGGAGTCTATTTTTTCATGATGGAGTATTTAAACTGGTGATCCTCTCTACCTGCACTTGTAAAGTGATACCATCTAGGAAAAGGTATCTCATGTGATTCTGCTTGGGTCTAGGAACCATCTAAGGAAGTCCACTGAACAAAGCAATGGCTCTGTAACAGAGCTGTCATCAAGGGTAGGCAGGGCCGGCACTACCATAGAGGCCGCTCAGGCAGCTGCCTAGAGCGCCAAGGTAAGGGGGCGCCAAATGCCGCACCTGGAAGCCACTCTCCCACAGCGGCTCTGAGAGGGCGGCTTCTGGGCATGCCTTTCCGAAGCTGCCTGCCCGCCCACCCCAGCGTCCTGGCTTTGCTTCGGCTGGGTGCCCCCCAGCTGAAGTGGAGCCTCGCCCACCCCCCCACCTCAGCATCCTGGCTTCGCTTCGGCTGGGTGGGCCGAAGCGAAGCCAGAATGCTGGGGTGGGGGTGAGCGGCTTCGGAATGGCGCACCCAGAAGTCACTGTCCCAGAGCGGCTTCCAGCCGTGTGCACCATTCCGAAGGTGCCCCCCGCCCCCTGGGGGTGGGTGGGTG
This sequence comes from Elgaria multicarinata webbii, assembly GCF_023053635.1. NCBI lineage: Eukaryota > Metazoa > Chordata > Lepidosauria > Squamata > Anguidae > Elgaria > Elgaria multicarinata. The sequence continues at coordinate 102,948,487 of NC_086177.1, read as the reverse complement.
GGTGGGTGAAAGCAGCTCACCTGCCTAGGGCGCAAAATAGTCTGGCACCGGCCCTGAGGGCAGGCATCGTTGGGCACCTGCCGAGAGACCACAACCCAGCAGTGGCCCAATGAGAAGAGCCCCTTGGACTTCCTCTTCTTTTCACCATTGAGATCTGCTGGTTCACCTGCCTCTCACTCTGGCCCAGACAACACTAGTGGTGAGAAGGAGCAGTATATGCTCTTGCCTACTTGCTCACTGTAGTAGATGATCAGGAAGAGGATGAGGAGCAAGACCAGTTGGTGAAAATGGGGGTGAGAAGGTAGACTCCTTGCAGGAGGAGGCCACTGAAGGTATCTTGGCCAAGGGCCCTCAGAAACCAGGAGCTGATGCTGCTCTGTAATTGGCACATAGATAATCTGTAAAAACTGAGCATCTTCTGAGTGGTGGCTGTTGATTCCATCACTTGGAGCTGCGTCAGTGTTGCAAAAGCTTGTTCTCTGCCTGTAGCTAAGAGCCATATCTACATTAAGAGCCATGGCTAGCCCTATCTTCATGGCTGCAACCCTTCATATGTATAGCCCTGCCCACGCTGGTCACTCTAAAGCAAATTTCCTCGATCTGGTGCCCAACGTATGTTTGGACCTACAACTCCCACAATTCCTGACTTCTGGACATAATGGCTGGAGTTGATGGGAGTTGGAGTCCAAACCAACTGGAGGGTACCAGCTTTGGGAAAGGTTGACCTAAAGTATAATGATGAGATGCCCCCGCCTCTTTCTAGATACAATGAAATAAATGAGAGAGGAACATTTATAGTTAACATTTTTTAATACTGTTCATATTCAGATAACATCACCTTCTTCAACGGGGTCTTTGGAAGTGTGGAAAGTGTGGCTTTGTTTTTTGGTAAGTGAATTTCCTTTCATTCTTTTCTTTTTAATTGAATACGCTTGGTTTTAAGGGGGGAGATCTTAACATTTTCATGTGCATCACTATGAAATGAGGGCAACACTTGAATGAGTCAATATGCATACCCAGAATGGGCTGTTCTAGTGCACAGCAGGAATATGGGACCTATCACAAAATATTGTTGAATGCCTCTGTTCAGATCCTACCCACTCAGTTCCACACACCCCTCCATCACTATTTCCTGCTCCTCTCCCACTACAGTCAACATTCCTTGACCACTGAACACTTTCAGTCCAAATTGTGCTGTTTGGAGGTGTCCCCCCCCACCTCTAGTACTTTATTTCAAATTCTGCAAATCTTGGGGTTTCCCCCAAGCCTGCGGATACCTCCCTCTTGTGCATGGGTGGTGCAGTTTTGGCTACCTGGGCAACGACACTCACAACCCAAACGCTGGAAATAGAGGGGAAGTATCACGAATACTTCGTTGATGCCTGATGTAGACATGGAGCAAAATTGCACTGACCTAGCAAAGACCGATTGGAAAGAGACAAGCCTGGAGCAGAATCATATAGGAGGACAGCAGGAAGTCTTGTCTGGTGATAAGTGTTTTAGCCACATCAGAGCCTTTAGGCTGCAATCCTATACCCAATTGCAAGGGAAGGAGTGCCATTGAACTCAATGGGGCTCCTTAATAGACATGCGAAGGACGTCACTGTTGATCATTAACAGTGCAATTCTATACATGTTTATTCAGAAGTAAGTCTTGTTGAATTCAGTGGGGTTTACTTCTATTTAATAGGCTACATGGTTGCAGCCTTAACTACTTTATTCTTTGTTATATGCCAGAAGTGCTCTCTTTGCACACTGGTTTGCCACAGCATGCAGTTTAGGAATTATTGGGCTCGTACTTTTCCATGCTTCTGCTGACTCATATAGTTACTCTTCTGGGCTCTGAGCAGTTACTTTTAGAATTGTCTCTTTGAGAGAAGTGTTGTTATTTCTTAAATGCCTCATTACTTCCCATCACTGTGCCAGAAATTAGGTTGGACTCAATGGCCTTATAGGCCCCTTCCAACTATACTATTGTATGATTCTATGATTTTCAATGCTACCTAGGAACTTGAGTTTGAAATACAAAAAGCAGTAACAACAACAACAACAACAACAACAATAATAAAAGAACTAAGAAGAGCCCTGCTGGATCAGGCCAAGGGTCCATCTAGTCCAGTACTCTGTTCACACAGTGGCCAACCAGCCATCGGCCAGGGACCAACAAGGCAGGACATGGTACCACAGCACCCTCCCATCCATGTTCCCCAGCTATTGGTGCACACAGGCTTACTGCCTCAAATACTGGAGACAGCACACAGCCATCAGGTCTAGTAGCCATGGATAGCCTTTGCCTCCAGGAATTTATCTAACCCCCTTTAAAGCCATCCAAATTGGTGGCCGTCACTACATCTTGTGGTAGTGAGTTCTATAATTTAACTATGCACTGTGTGAAGAAGTACTTTCTCTTATTTGTCCTGGATCTCCCACCAGTCAGCTTCATGGGATGATCTTGGGTTCTTGTATTAGAAAAGAGGGAGAAAAATGTCTTCCTATCCACATTCTCCATACCATTCACAATTTTGTACACCTTGATCATGTCTCCCCTTAGCCTCCTTTTTTCCAAGCTAAACAATCCCAGTTGATGTAACCTTCCTTCAAAGGGGAGAAGTGACTCTGAGCATGTACAATTTTGCAACTGAGAACCCCAAAGGTACAACATAATCTGGAATTAAGGAGAAGTGTTTCTAGAGATATGGCTAGAACAGGCCTATATCCCGGGATTGTCCCGGGATCATCCATGTGCATCTAAATGATTCACAGGGGATCCCGGGAGCAGGCAGGGATGACCCCTCCATTTGCCTGGGATAACCCTTAGGTCTAGCTAAGGCCTAAGTTAGAGGGTTTCTTTTGCACTATGCTTTACCCCTAAGACATGTTCTCCTTCTAAATTGATGTCTGCCTGTGCAGTGCCCATAAAGAGTGAGCATTTCTCAGCAAAGGCTCCCTACAGTGTCTCTGATTGGATCACGTCTTCAATCAGGAGGCACTCCCGGAACAGTGACTCATGCAGAAGCATGATGGACAGGGATGAGTAATTCTTAACCTTCTCTCTAATAGCAAACTCAGATGATGAGTGCTATGATGATTGCAACCCAAATGGTTACAACCTGAGAAATGAGAAGGAAGTATCAACATGCTTGGGGGGAAACTCTTAGGTTTGCAGAAGGACAAGGAATCATTAAAAAAAATTACAAGATGAAGAAGGCAGAAAACTGAGCAAGTGGGACGTGATCAGCAGCCACAGAATGAAAGAAAAATGGAAGGCAAAGGAGATAGAATGGAATATCTTGGATGAAGACCTAACTGACTAGTTGGAACTCTGAACATGAGTCCATTCTTTCAATAATAACCTAATTTCCCCAAACTTTCCTGTCTGGACACCTGGAGGCAATCAGGAAACGCAGAGCCAGCTTATTTTGAATTTGCCACCACTCAGTCCTAGCTTGGCCATTTATGCATTGCAAAGAAAAGAAAATGTACCACCAAGCAATGTGCCACCAAAAAATAAAGAATATGGATCTGCATAAATTTTGCATATGCTGATTGTATTCATTTTATTTTAATGCTAATTTAAATGTATGGACGCACGTTTAGAAACAATGAATGAATGAAAGCAATAAGCCATCACAATTCGACATAATAAAAACAAGTAAAAAGATAAGCTAAAATAAATGAGTTAAATAGGTTAAAAATGGGTAATATAAAGTAAAATTAAAATAATGAACACAATTGGAATATAAAGATAAAAACCACATTAACATACATTAAGAACTTGTGAGTGGGGAACTAGATCAGTATATATTCTATAACATTTAGAAACAATGAGTATAATTTAAACACAAATACGTTCTACATCTCACCTTAGTGGGAAAGATGACCAAGTCACCTGTGCACCTGTTGTGTCCCCTGTCCAGGTGCTCACTGTGGATGGGCAACTTCAAGTCCCCTGCTTGCTCTCTCTTCATTGGCTCTCAACTGGACCACCTTTCAAATAGGGTATACCTTCAAACAGAAGCTTGGCCACCCAGTGGGGAATTAATGGTGGGGAGAGCTTGCTAGGAACAAGAGATGCCTTGTAGGCCTCATTCTTGGGGTGGGTGGGTGATCCTATGGAAAGGAGGACCAGGCTCCTCGATTTTTAAGAGTTGCATAGAAAAGGGAACTTCAGCAGGTGTCATTTCTATGCATGCAGCACCTGGTGAAAGTCCTTTTCTATCACAACTGTTAAAGCTCCAGGAGCTATACTAGAGTGACCAGATACAAACAAGGGCAGGGCTCCTACAGCTTTAACTGTTTTGATGAAGAGGGAATTTAACCAGGTGCTGCATACATACAAATAACACTTGCTGAAATTACCTGTTCAATATAATTGTTAAAGATACAGGAGCCCTGTCCTCCTTTCCACATGGTCACCCTAGTGTGTTTCCCTGAGCATGCTAAAGAGTATGTTTCCTGCTGAGGTGCATAGGATGCATAGTTTCCTCTTCTACCCAGCCCAATTCAGTGAATTAAGGGAATGCTCTTTCATATGCTTCAATGAACTGGGCTACGAGGCAGAAGAATCCACATATCCCATGCATCGCAGCAGGAGATGATACTCTTCAATATGCTCAGGAGCATCTCATCCTTAAAGGGAAGGCCTACAAGGCCCTTCTTATACATAATGATGCCCTTCCATTCCACCCCACTTCACAAGTGTATGTTTGCATGTGAAGTGAGAAAGATTATAGAATCATAGAATAGCAAAGTTGGAAGGGGCCTACAAGGCCATTGAGTCCAACCCCCTGCTCAATGCAGGAATCCACCCTAAAGCATCCCTGACAGATGGTTGTCCAGCTGCCTCTTGAAGGCCTCTAGTGTGGGAGAGCCCACAACCTCCCTAGGTAACTGATTCCATTGTCGTACTGCTCTAACAGTCAGGAAGTTTTTCCTGATGTCCAGCTGGAATCTGGCTTCCTTTAACTTGAGCCCGTTATTCCGTGTCCTGCACTCTGGGAGGATCGAGAAGAGATCCTGGCCCCCCTCTGTGTGACAACCTTTTAAGTATTTGAAGAGTGTTATCATGTCTCCCCTCAATCTCCTCTTCTCCAGGCTAAATATGCCCAGTTCTTTCAGTGTCTCTTCATAGGGCTTTGTTTCCATACCCTTGATCATCCTGGTTGCCCTCCTCTGGGAAGGAGGGCAGAGTCTCATCTTCCCAACGCATGGTTTCTTCCAAGCTTTCTCAGCAAAAGCTAACGAAACCCTGTGTTTTCCCTCTGGGAATTCTCTGAGAAAGCTCTGAAAGGATAAATGCTGGGATGAGCGCAGAGAAGCATGGAGGCTGATTGGCCCTTCCTGATGTGTTCTCGTTGTGTACATCTCTGTAGACTGCTTGGGTTCTCACTTCACCTGGCTTCAGTCCATATTCACCAACTTCCCTGCCTTGCTCAACTTTGTGAGCAAGATGAAGTGTGTGACCGGCATTTGCCCAAGAGATTTTGAAGACTATGGCTGTACCTGCCGATTCGAGATGGAGGGACTCCCTGCGGATGAAGTTGATGAGTAAGTGTTGGATATGAACCATGCAGTTCCCGTCTTGTGGGTGGGGGAACCTGCCTGGGGAGATGTGCATGCTGTATCTACCTGAGGGACAGCATTTCCTCCAGATGTTACATTGGATGTGCAAGATGTGGACATACATGTGATGCATGCACAAAGGCTGGGGACTTCTGGATGTGGCCATAGCTCACTGAGAGCGCATGCGTTACTTGCAGAAGGACCCAGGTTCAATCTCTGGCATCTCCAGGTAGGGCTACCTGAAACTTTGGAGAGCCGCCTCCAATCAGTGTTGACAATACTGGGCTACATGGACCAGTGCTCTGGCTTAGTATTTATTGATTTCTTATTGCATTTGTATGCCACCTTCTTAACTTCTGCAAGGAACTCATGGTGGCAGACATGATTTGCTCCTCTCCATTTTATCCTCACAGCAACTCTATGAGGAAGGTTAGACTGAGAGTCAGTGATTGGCCCAAAGTCACCCAATGAGCTTCAGGGCTGAGTCCCAGACCGACACTCTAACCACTACACTGCACCATACAGGACCTCATTAGTATAGGGCAGCTTCCCATGTTCTATGTCCAGATGGCTAAGCTGATATTTAGTCCCCAAATGGTCTCTTAGATTGATGCTTTTCTTTTGTCCCCTCCTCCCAATAAGCTGCTGTTTCCAACACCGAAAGTGTTACGAAGAAGCCACAGAAGAAGAATGTGTATGGGATCCTGCCAAGATCACGATGGATGTCAGCTGTCTAACAAAAAACATCACCTGTGGTAGGATTGAAGACAGTTTAAGGAAACTAGGCTTGGGATATTTGTTTATATCCATTCAAATATTTTACCCTGCCTTTCTCTTTAAAACGCTCAAGCAGTGCCGGTTCCAGGTTTATGGGGGCCCTTGGACAAGGCAATGGACACCCTTCCACAGTGGGTCTGTCTTGGCGCCACCATTGTGACCAGCTTCTCCTGCTCCTCATCCTCTTTCTCATAATTGCTGCCGCTGGCTTGATTGACAGTCAGAGAGCCAGTGAGCAAGTAGGCATCACCTGCTGCTGCCACTTCTCCTTCTCAGTACCATCATTGTTGGGGCCAGAGAGAGAGGCAGGTGAACAGGAAGACCAAGGTTCATTCATGCAGGATTCTGTTCACACAGTGGCCAAATAGCTGCCCATGGGAACCCCCAAAGCAGGACATGAGTGCAACAGCACCCTCCTGCCCATGTTCCCCAGTAACTGGTGTACATAGGCATACAACCTCTGAGACTGGAGGCAGCATACAACCATCAGGACTAGTAGCCATCGATTATCTTCTGCTCCGTGAATTGGTCCATTCCCCTTTTAAAGCCATCCAAACTGGTGGCCATTGCTATGTCTTGTGGTAACAAATCCCATAGCTTAACTGTGTGCTGTCTGAAGAAGTCCTTCCTTTTATTTATCCTGAATCTCCCACCAGCCAGCTTCATGGGATGATCCCTTTGGGTTCTAGGATGATGAGAGAGGAAGAAAAATCATAGAATAATAGAATAGTAGAGCTGGAAGGGACCTATAAGGCCATCAAGTCAAACCCCTTGCTCCCTACCCACTCTCTCCCTGCCCACTTTCTCCACAAGATGTGTAATTTTGTACACCTCTGTCGTATGTACCCTTACTCACCTTTTCCCCAAGCCAAACAATCCCAGCTGTTTAACCTTCTCTCCCAGAGGGGTTGATCCAGTCCCTTGATTTATGCTCCAGGTTTACGCTGGATCAGCTGCAGTGACGAAAGTGGACTGCCTTGCCCCCTCCTTCCCACCGCAGCCCTTCCTTCCCCCTGAAAAGGCTACACAGAGTATCCAGAGACCCTGGGTGAACTGCGGGGGTGGGGAAATCCCCCCCCCAAAACTGGGCCGAGGGATCTTTTGCGAGTGGAGCCTTTCTTCTCTTGGAAGGCCTGTCTTGAATCCAAGACTCCTGTATGTTTTTGATTCAGATTGCAAGGCGTTTTGGAGAGTTGCTTATTCAAGGTGACTTCTTGGTTTTCTTGTGGGGCACATTGTATTTTTGGAGCTGCAGTTGATTCTTATATCTGTAGTCCCCTGAAGACAACCCTGTGCCACTCAGCCATTAAAAGGAAGGGAATTATATAGAGAGAGTTGAATTTTCTAGTGCCTCCTGCTCTGAAATGCTCTCAATCTTGAGCTCATTTGTGCTGGTTGAGTAGAGCCAGGGGCACAATATAGACTTTCCCGGCTACAAACTGAAATATACTTCTCCAGGTCAAAACCTTATAGAGAGAAGGCAGGTTGTGGAAACAGATATCTCAATGGCACTTTGTATGTGGGCCTCTCTCTCCTCTTTTAAAGAAAAATGGTTTTCTTTCGTCTCTAGAGTCTGACGATTCCTGTGAACGCTTTCTCTGCAACTGCGACAAAGCAGCTATTGAATGCTTTTTGCATTCCCCGATTAACTCTTCGTTGAACAGTCTGGACGTTTCATTCTGCCCTTCTCTGGTTACAGGTGAGACCATAAAGGGAAAACTCTGAAACTTCGGGGTCTGTATGCAGCCAGTCCCTTTCCCTTGATTTGAATTTCGAGGAATCATTCCCTTGCTCTGTAAATTTGTCTACTGCTGTTATAAGGCGAAATATTGCTACAAAGACAGCCCACAACCTCCCTAGGTAACTGATTCCATTGTCATACTGCTCTAACGGTCAGGAAGTTTTTCCTGATGTCCAACTGGAATTTGGCTTCCTTTATCTTGAGCCCATTATTCCATGTCCTGCCCTCTGGGAGAATCAAGCCGTATACTGCTTCCATACTGCTTTCATACCACTATATCCTGCTTGGTGTGGCTCCTGCCTTTTATATACTGCTTTCATAGTGCTAGGAAGCCTAAGACAATTCAAGTATAGCATGGTTTAAAGCAGGGTCACATCCTCACTGGCTTCAAACCCCCCAAAGATAAGTAGGCCAGATATTTACAGTAGAAGCTGACGACCCTTTCTACACCTAAGGATTATCCCAAGCAAATGGAGGGATCGTCCCGGCCTGCTCCCAGGAATCCCCTGTGTGCCATTTGGATGCACAGGGATGATCCTGGGATATAGGCCTGGTGTAGACATGCCTGACATGCTCAACATCTCAGACTTTTTTTTTTTTTTTAAAAAAATGCAAGTTTCTAAGTCTCATGAGCGCAGAAAATAAGTATATCTGTTGTGAATGGGAAAGGCTCAGAAACTAGAGCAGAATTGCCTATGGTGTGATGGAAGCAACCCAGTTTCATTTGAAGGCACCCTTATTCAGTTATCTTCTGCACCCCCAAATCTCCCACCCCTTTCTCTTAACAGCCACACTGTCCATTTTTCACAAGGCAAAACTTTTTCCCATTCTTTTTCGGTCAATGATGGGGCATCCCTTCCCTCTTCTTTTCAGAAACAGCAAGTGAGAAAACTCAGACAACAGTTCATACGGAAGGTATGCTTTGCACCCCACACATGAATGGGGGAACTTCATTGACCCTGCTTCCTTTTTGCATGGAGGAGTCTTATCTGCATAGATCTGTATGTTGTGTCCTCACAAAGCTTGGTGAACGGACACAGTTGTTAAGGATGTTATATGTCTCTTTATGGTAAGAAGCCAACTCGCTTTCCATCTTCTGCAGAGCTTCAACACCCGAGGGCTGAAGAGACTCAGTTGATAGATACGTCTGTGGCAGAGGGTATGTGCCTGTTCCCCACTGTTCTTGTTTGGGATAGCTGGGAGCCATATTTTTCAAGAAGGGGACAAAATGGTCCATTGATTCTGAGAGTTAAGGAAATGTTCACATATTTGGCTAACGAGACCACATCACACCAGTCCTCTTCCAGCTTCATTGGCTGCCAGTCCAGGTCCGGGCCCGATTCAAAGTGCTGGTATTAACATTTAAAGCTCTAAATTGCTTGGGGCCAGGCTATCTGAAGGAACGCCTCCTCCCATGTGTACCTGCCCGGACCCCATCCTCAGGGGTCCTTCTCTGTGAGCCCCTGCAAAAGGAAGTGAGGCAGGTGGCCACCAGGAGGAGGGCCTTCTCAGCTGTGGCACTCCGGCTGTGGAATGAGCCCCTAAGGAGGTTTTCCTGGCACCTACACTATATTCTTTCAGAAGACCTTTTTATTGTCTCAGCATTTTAATAGTCTATACATTTAGTTTTAACTTTGCTGTTTTAAATTTGTATTTTAAATTTGTATTTCTGCACCTGATTTTATCCTGGTTGTGTTTTTATATTGTATTTTATATCATGTTTTTATACTGTTTGTTTTATACTTTGGATGGTTTTTAATTTTTGTGAACCGCCCAGAGAGCTTCGGCTATTGGGCAGTATAAAAATGCAATAAATAAATAAATATCATTCTAAGCAAATGGTGTTGAACCTCAGATCTGTAGGGCAAATCTGGCCTGGCAAGAAGAGCTGTAAGCTAAAATCTGATGGCTTTCTGACCCCACACCTTTGGCCCTGCCTTCCACTGGAATGCACCCCCAAGAGCTTCTCTGAAAAGGAATTTGGCCCTCAGGCTGAAAGAGGTTCTGAACCTTTGTTCTAAGCAATGGAGGAGTGGAAGGTAGGAAGGGTCATAGGATCAAGGCCACATATGTCACAAGATCCAAGCCAAGGCTTCATGGACGTGGAAGAAGACCATTTAGCTTCAGAAGTTCCTGAACATCAATGGACCAATCCAGCATCAGCTATCTCTAGTCTCTTTCTAGCTTTTGAAATTTTGTCAGGCAGTGATGGGTTGTATTGATTAGACCAGTGATCTTCAACTGGTCAAGACACAAGACACTCCTTGGGCTCCAAGCCTGCAACATGGTGGCAACAGCTTTGCCGTGACCCATTAGGACTGATCTTGTGACCCACTTTTGGGTCGCGACCCACCAATTGAAGACCATTGGATTGGACTTCGGTCTACAAGCTTTCAGACATGACACAGTTCTTCATGATCAAAAATAAGGTAGAATCAAGTGTGCTTTTTAATGCTCAAACTGAGTTCATAAGCTAGACACTATGAGAAGAAATGAGTTATCTGGTAGGATTACAGTTCGTTATGATTTAGCCAGAGAGATGATTAAGGCCTAGTTTTTAGATGTGGCTATATATGGCTATCCTCACTCTTGTAGATGATAATTCGTTTGTCTTTATTGTACATCTTGTGCAAATAGAAGGGGGGAAAACACAGCAGCTATGCTACTCCAAATATGATATGTTAATTTGACAAAGAGATTTGTGTGATCCTAAAGCTTGCATACTCTCATGAGCATACCCTGATCTATTGTGTATATTGCAGTCATTCCACACCCAACCAATGGGTCAGCTGTACGGATTTCTGGAGCAGAACGTAAGTGCTTCACGGCTCCAATTTTGTTTGTTTGTGTCGTTAATATGGTTAATTGTTCTAATGCTTTTCATAAACATCCTTGATTTTCTTGATGAAAGTATCACTTTTGGGCTTGTTCCCCTTTCTTTTAAACAGTTACTTCAGATGTGGCTGGTGATGGAGGTCTTCAAATCCACAGAGGAGGTGTGTAGCCATTTGGGTCTTTTGTAAATATTTCTAAATATTGCATTGCCTAGAAATACGGACTTGGATATACAATCTGAAACATCTTTTTGGGGTGGGTGGGAGAGAAATAACTCTGTTAAAGAAAATGTTTTTCAAATTAATTATCTACTTCTTAACTATTAGTAGTAATTAGATTGATAAGTTAAAAAGAAAAGGAAGACTTCACTCATGATTTAAACTATGGTCAACTCTTGATTATAAATGGGGTTGGATTAGCTCTTCTGCTGAGCAAACTATAGAGCTGGGCTCCAGTCAGAGAATGTCCTGCTTTCTATTTTTACTTTGGCAGATGTCCCTCCAGGGTCCAGTGACCTGTTCCTGAGCAACCTGGAAGATCAAGGTAAGTAAGGCTAGTACCACTGTCTTCCCCCTGTCATTCACATCTCCTTCCGATGACACAGGATAATACATAAAGACATTATTGATTACTAATCTTTAGATTGCTCTTTTCATGTATTACATTTACCCGGTGAGCTTCATAAGGCTGAGTGGGGGATTTGACCCTAGGCCTTCCCAAGCCTAGTCCCACACTCTTAACTATATCCCAGTGATGCTCCTAAAAGTTTTGCAAAGTATCATCTACACCCACAGTTATCAGAAAAGGAAAGTGGTGGAACAACTAACCATAGCACCATTATTTATCATTATCTAATCTGGCGGCCAAGTGTGTGAATGCAGAAGGCAGGAACATGAGAGGGCTGGTGGGGATATCTATTCATGATAGAGGCCATTCACCCTTGGTCCATGATAGTGCCATGATCAAGGACACTAACACTTGGTCTATACAGAGGTCGAAGACAGAATTCTACCAAATACTTCACTACTTGGTCCATAGTGTTCCATGGTAGAGGCTACCCACCCTTGGTCTATACAGATGTCCATGATACAGTCCATCAAATACTACGCGTCTTCATCCATGATAGTAGAGTTCATGATAGACCAAATCATGGTCCGTGATCACTGCCAAATACCCTGGCCCTTGGCCCTTGCTAGAAGCCATCCACCTTAAATGTTCCTTCAGTGGTGAGGGGGCTTGACAGACAAACACCCTTTGTTGTGAATTACTTGCAGGAAATTGCTTGCTTGAATTTCTTTGGGTGGATGGATGGCTTTTCTGATCAGAGAATTAATCCCACTGTTTTTTGTTTTAAACAGCTACTCCAGATGTGGAGAGTGGTGGAGGCCTTGAATCCCTTGGAGAAGGAGGTACGTGGCTAGAAACGGATGGAAATATGTATAATAAGCTCTTTCCATTGAAATTAAAATAGGGGGGAACTATCAGCTGCTGCTGTTGGAACTCCCAGCCCACAATGAGTTTAATATGAATGAATTAAATTAAATCTGAATCTGTCTCCTCTGAATGAATGTTTGGCGGCGGTAATGGGCTGGCTGAGGAAAAACAAACTGAAGCTGAATCCAGACAAAACAGAGGTGCTTGCTGTCAAGGGCTCTGACCTAGGTTTGGAGGTGTGTCAGCCAGTTCTGGATGGGGCTACACTCCCCCTGAAAGACTGTGTTCGCAGTTTGGGGGTGCTCCTGGATCTGTCACTCCAAATGACAGCCCAGATAGATGCGACAGCCAGGAGTGCCTACTATCAGCTTCGGCTGATACGCCAGCTGCGCTCCTTCCTAGAGTTGGCAGACCTAAAGACGGTAGTACACACACTGGTAACTTCGAGGCTCGACTTCTGTAATGCACTCTACATGGGGCTACCTCTGTGCCTAGTCCGGAAACTTCAATTAGTCCAAAATATTGCAGCCAGGCTGGTCACTGGTACACCTAGGGGTGACCGTATTACACCAATTTTAAAATCTCTTCACTGGCTGCCGATTCGTTTCTGAGCAAAGTACAAAGTGTTGGTTATCACCTTTAAAGCCCTACATGGTTTGTGTCCAGGCTACCTGCGGGATCGCCTTCTCCCATATAATCCGCCCCGCACACTCAGGTCCTCTGGGAAGAATCCACTTCAGCTAGCAAAAACTAGATTAACAACTGTTACCCAGAGGACCTTTTCTTCCGCTGCTCTCAGACTGTGGAATGGCCTGCCGGAGGAGATTCATCAACTTGACAGTCTTTTAGAATTTAAAAAAGCAATAAAGACTGATCTATTCCGGCAAGCCTATCCAGTGAAATTTTAGAATGTTTTCAGGATGTTTTCAAGATGTTTTAATCATGTATGGTATGTTTTAATCCGTTTTAATGTGTATTTTATATCATGTTTTTATACTGTTTGTTTTATACTTTGAATTGTTTTAGTTTTTGTGAACCGCGCAGGGAGTTTTTGCTATTGGGCAGTATAAAAATGCCATCATCATCATCATCACCACAACTGCCCCACTGATGCAGTACTTTCACTCTTCTTCTGAATGGGGCTGGTGGGTTTCTGAGAGAAAAGAGGTCTACGGTAGTGGATTGTCACTGAAAAAGCCATTCTTTATGTACTCTTGCTGTTCAGGTGTGGCTGAGCAGGAAGGTGTCATGCAATTTGATCACTGTTAGTGGTTAAGGGCGCAGTTCTACTCATCTTTAGACAGAAAAAAGTCCTGAAATTCCCAGCATGCACCAGTGAGCCATGCTTGCTGGGGCATCGTGGGAATTTTAGGACTTCTTTCTGCCTAAACATGGATTGCACACTAACTCTTTTAAATCAGTTGCTATTTAAGCTATATATAAATGATTGATTGGCTTTCTAAGTTTTTTTCTTACTGTGTTGGCAGTTATTGTTGCGATACACATTTTATATTCAATGATGTCAATTATTGGCCCCATTCAGAAGACACCTTAAACCAGGGTTTTGGGAAAAGATTTTTGAAATTTTCTTAAAAGAAAAGGGGGAAAAAACTACAAAAAGTTACAAAGCATTGTCTGGTTTGCTAACATGTAGTTTCTACTTTATATCTATTTATGGCAAAAGCTCAAGAAGGAATAACTGCTGCTTTTGAAAATTCCATGCCAAGAGGTAAGTCAGCATCATCCTTGTGGCTTCCTACAAATAAGATACCTTGATGAAGCACTTGACATAAATATACCATCATATGGCGTCAAGTATCTGAGAGTAGACGAAAGACTACCTAACACCAAAAAAAATGACAGCGTTAGCACCAGGCAGATTTCAATGTGGAGAGCATTCCACAATTGGAGGGCCATCACTGATAAGGCCCTGCATATAATTTGCATTGTTGTTTTAGCTTGGGAAAAAACGGAGGGTAAGGGGAGACATGATAGAAGGTACAAAATTCTGCATGGTGTGAAGAAAGTGGATAGGGAGACATTTTTCTTGCTCTCCCATAATACTAGAACCCTGGGTCATTCCAAGAAGCTGGAAGATTGGTAGAAGATTCAGGACAGATAAAAGGAAGTAGTTTTTCACACAGCATATAGTTAGGAAGTAGTATAACTATGAACAGCATAGTATGGAATTTGCTACCACACGATGTAGTGATGGCCACCAATTTGGGATGGCTTTGAAAGAGATTGGACAAATTCATGGAGTAGGCTATCAATGGCTACTAGTCCTGATGACTATCTACTACCTCCAGTACCAGAGGCCTATGTACGCCAGTTGCAGGGGAACATGGGTGGGAAGGTGCTGTTGTATGATTTCCTGCTTTGTTGGTCCCTGGTCGACAGCTGGTTGAACAGAGTGCTGGACTAGATGGACCCTCCCTCTCATCCAGCATGGCAGTTCTTATGTTCTTATGACCCCATTAGTTGAGGGTTCAGTCTCTCAACCTTGGGTAGCTTGGTGGACAAGTGTCAAAAGAAACATGATCATTTCTGTGCATTTAGCCACCTTGGTGTTTTCAAAGCAACCTCGTCCCAACCTGCTGCCCTCCAATGGCCATGGTGGCTAGGGGTGACGGTTGTGATAGGCAAACACATCTGGAAGACATCTGGTTGGGAAAGGCTGCTTTAAAAGCAGGGTAGAAATGACTTAAAGAGTTACCTAGGGAGGTTGTGGGCTCTCCCACACTAGAGGCCTTCAAGAGGCAGCTGGACAACCATCTGTCAAGTATTCTTTCGGGTGGATTCCTGCATTGAGCAAGGGGTTGGACTCAAAGGTCTTATAGGCCCCTTCCAACTCTACTATTCTATGATTCTATACTGTTATCATCTAATGGGTTGGATCCAGAACCATTGTTCCGTCAGCGAGATGCCGCTTGTGGAATGGAATTTCTCCATCCTATTCTCTCCACGTGCACCCATCAGAGCAGATTTAGAGGGTGTCTGGGGGAGTGATGAACATATTTGGAAGGGGCAGTGCAAGGGGGAGGAGGAGATGTGGAAGACCTCTCCTACAAGTGGTACCTTTCCCCTGGCATAATGGTAGTCTGGATCCAACCCAAGGGGTTTAAATTAATCATGGATGTGTTTTCAGGGCTGTCAGCGAAAGCTTTCATCATCACAGAGGGAACCACCTCTGATTCATCTGATCTTAACTCAACCGAGCCTGACTTGGTGCCAACTTCCGATTTTCCTGGGAGGTCAACAGACAATGGTGAGTAAAAGTCATATTCTTAGGAGCTCCATTTGGACAGAAAGCAATGTGAAGTCTTAGTCAGAGTTCCCTAGAAATCTCCCATCTTGTTCTGAATTGCAGGACATCATGCAACCCTATGCTTTTGTTGAGTTGGGGGACTGGTCAAGATGGTATCCAGGGTGGGGTGTGTATGTCCAGTCCAACTTTGCATTTCTTGATACTGGGAGTAAGGATATTAGGAATTGTTTTTTAGGAGATCTCCTGAGAGCAAGAGCGGGTTGGCCCACTGCTAATATTATCTGTGATCTGTTAGCAGAGTACAGTAAAGCAATTACAATCAAGGTTGCAACGTTTGCTGCAGCAGCTCAAAAAATCCGCCAAACTTTTCTAAAGAAATCAGGTGTAGATTGCAGAGGGGACCACCTGCTATAATTTCCTGTTATCATTGCTACTAGGGTCTGTATCGTTTTTCCCCCAACAGTATAAATCTCAGCCTTTTCTCTCAGTTTGGTTCTTTTAATGAATTCTCTCCCTACGAGTTCGTAAGAATTTTGGCTGTCATAGAGACATCTTGTTTTATTGTTGTGGTTGTAACGGCCTTTGTGCCATAGACAAATAAATGTATGATACTGGGAGAGAGAAGGTTGATGGCCATGCCAGGCAAGTTTCACAAAGGCACGTCATCTAGTGTACACACATCCATTGATAGGCAAATCAGTCGGCTTATGGGCCTTAATGATCAGCAACTACCTGAATAGGGTACCTCTTCTCCACCTGCTCCCTTCTGGAATTTGCTAATGGGGTGTCTGCAAAAAGACAAGCAGTTTTGATTTTGAAAGCAGTTGGAGGTAAAGTGCAGAATGCTGCAGCTCGGCTGTTGTCTGGAGCTGCCCCTTTCTAGCATGTAACTCCTCTGCTGAGGGAACTGCACTGGCTGCCTATTCGCTACCGGGCCAGGTTTAAGGTTCTTGTACTTGTGTACAAAGCCCTAAACAACTTGGGACCAGGATACCTGAGAGAGCGCCTTCTCCCTTACCAACCTGCCCGGTCACTGAGGTCATCCGAGGGCCTGCTCCTGGTGGTTCCACCTAGATCCATCCTCCGTTTGGAATCTACCAAGGGAAGAGCCTTTAGTGTGGTGGCGCCCCTCCTGTGGAATTCCCTGCCTCTGGAGGTCAGGCAGGCTCCGACCTTGTACTCCTTTCGGCGCCTCCTGAAAACATCTTTATTCCAAGAAGCCTTTCTTTAACATGCAGCCTTGGATTTCTGATTTTTGCTTCTTTTTAAATTTTGTTTTAACTGTTTTATTCTGTTTTTATTTTCGTTTTACTTTGTACACCACTCCGATATTTTTCAATGGGGAGTGGTATATAAATATTCTAAATAAATAAATAATAAAGTCAGCCCGTAGCTAGAGACAGAACTGGGGGCCCTTGATGTGCAGAACGCTCAACTAGAAGACAGATGGGGGAGCAATATCTGTTGGAGTGGGTTTAAACTATGAAACTGCCATCTATGCTCAGCTAGGGATTATAAGAATTTCACGTTTGCTCGCACAACATGCAAGCACTCCTCGTTCAAGGCCCAGAATGCAAACACAAGCACGTCTGCCGAAAATATTTGCAAATCATCAAACATGCCCTCGCATTCATCTTGTTCCTGATTCCCAGTTCGATTCATGCAACTTTCCTGATTCGCGCAAATTTTTGCAATAGACTGAATCAGCCCCGCTTTTAGCCTATGGAGGAAACATGCGCCAGTAAGGAAATTTGTGCAAATTTGGGGAGATTTGCACAGATCTCCTGTTCAATCGCTACTCAATTTGTGCGAGTTTCCCATTCGTGAAAAATGAGCAGCGATCGCAAACATGAATGGGACATGAGACGAACAGTGTGATGATGTCTGGAGAATCCTAACACTCTCAAATATTGTGCATTTGCCTATTCAAATGCTCAGCTTGTTTATTTGTAAATAAGTGCCTATAGTACAAAAAACCCATAAGGCAAGGATGGGGAATGTGAGACCCTCCAGCTGTAACTTCTGTCATCATTCCTTTTCTTCATGTTTTGGATTTCTTGAGATAGTCAATGGGAGGCTTGAGCTTTGGATTTTCAAATCTTGTCTTGGGTTTGGTACCTAAATTGAAGCAAATGGTTTTAAAAAGCGAATCAATCCAAACAGGATCAAGCCATTTTCTGAAGGTCCAGAGTGAAATTGTATGGTTGGTAGGGATGTGCTCCGCTCCGATTAGGAGCGTAGAAGCAGTAGCGGATTGGCCTGCTCCGCCTTACCCAGAGGCGGAGTAGGAGCGGACCGCGGACCCCCTAGAAGCAAGGCGAAGAGAAGCGGCCGTTTTTCGGAGCTCCGAGTTCAGGCGGAGCGCTCCGGTCGCCATCTTGAAAACATTTCGCCATAGGATTGCATTGCGGCAAATAATCGCGCATAACTACGTTGTTTTTGAAGCTATCATTCTGAAAATTCTTGTGCACAGAGAGTCGTGGATGGGGGTCATTTTGAGACCACTCTCACCTCTCTGCATCGTACGGGTCACGGGCTATATATTTGTGAAAATCGGGTCAACCGTGCGGGTCAAACTGCGTTTTCGGCTTTTCGCCCATAGGATTGCATTGAGGGAAAGAATCGGGGATAACTGGGGGGGGGGGTTTAAGCTATCATTCTGAAAATTCTTGTGCACAGAGAGTCGTGGATGGGGGTCATTTTGAGACCACTCTCAACTTTCTGCATCGTACGGGTCGCGGGCTATATTTTTGTGAAAATCGGGTCAACCGCGCGGGTCAAACTGCATTTTCGGCTTTTCGCCCATAGAATTGCATTGAGGGAAAGAATCGGGGATAACTGGGGGGGGGGTTTAAGCTATCATTCTGAAAATTCTTGTGCACAGAGAGTCGTGGATGGGGGTCATTTTGAGACCACTCTCAACTTTCTGCATCGTACGGGTCGCGGGCTATATTTTTGTGAAAATCGGGTCAACCGCGCGGCTCAAACTGCATTTTCGGCTTTTCGCCCATAGAATTGCATTGAGGGAAAGAATCGGGGATAACTGGGGGGGGGTTTAAGCTATCATTCTGAAAATTCTTGTGCACAGAGAGTCGTGGATGGGGGTCATTTTGAGACCACTCTCAACTTTCTGCATCGTACGGGTCGCGGGCTATATTTTTGTGAAAATCGGGTCAACCGCGCGGCTCAAACTGCATTTTCGGCTTTTCGCCCATAGGATTGCATTGAGGGAAAGAATCGGGGATAACTGGGGGGGGGGTTTAAGCTATCATTCTGAAAATTCTTGTGCACAGAGAGTCGTGGATGGGGGTCATTTTGAGACCACTCTCAACTTTCTGCATCGTACGGGTCGCGGGCTATATTTTTGTGAAAATCGGGTCAACCGCGCGGCTCAAACTGCATTTTCGGCTTTTCGCCCATAGGATTGCATTGAGGGAAAGAATCGGGGATAACTGGGGGGGGTTTTTAAGCTATCATTCTGAAAATTCTTGTGCACAGAGAGTCGTGGATGGGGGTCATTTTGAGACCACTCTCAACTTTCTGCATCGTACGGGTCGCGGGCTAGAAGTTTTTAAAAAATCGGCGGGAAAAATACCTTTTTCAAAGGGCTGAGGGGCAGAGTCAGCTCCCGGTCATGATGATCCCAAAGTTGGAGGAGGGCATAGGCAAAACAGGTAACTTGGGATTCTGGGAAACTTCTCTTTCTTCATCTGAACGGGCTTTTCCCCGTGTTTTTTAACACACCTCGCAGGGATGTTGTGTGTGGGGTGCCCGATTTTCAAAAATTCGCCAAAAATCAGGGGATGATGGGATTGCTTTGAAACTTGGCATG
The DNA here is from genome assembly GCF_023053635.1 of Elgaria multicarinata webbii. Classification (NCBI taxonomy): domain Eukaryota; kingdom Metazoa; phylum Chordata; class Lepidosauria; order Squamata; family Anguidae; genus Elgaria; species Elgaria multicarinata. Next base: position 102,929,038 of record NC_086177.1, on the reverse strand, counting down.
CGTGTGTATATCCCCATGAGGTGTCATGGTGCCAAACATGAGGTTTCTAACTTGAACAGAAAAAAAGTTGTATAATTTTTTAGCTTTCAATGCAAGCCTATGGGGGGGGGAAACGGAGCTCCGGATCCGGATCCGGAGCTCCAGGCGGAGCGGAGCGGAAGTGGGCGGAGCGGGGGCGGGGCGGAGCGGCCCGATCCGAAAAATGGCGGATCTGCAAGTGAAGCGGAGCGGGGGGTCCGTGCACACCCCTAATGGTTGGTGCACACCTCTAATACTTACCCATCCCTCATCGGAGACAGTATGCCTCTGAATACTAGTAACTGTGGTCCATGCATGGCAGGATTGTGGTGGAACCCGAAACCTCGGGCCCCTTTGGTTCGCTGAGTGGTGGTCACAAGCTCTCAAGACACGATTTCTCTCTCCTTAGAAGGTTTATTACAAGCAGCGCTGCAAGGTGGCAGTTTGAGGAACTGCCCAACAATTTCAGGAAAGGTTAACATATTTATAGGGTCAGGTCCCCTCAGATACAATGGCATAACCTTCCCACCAATCATAATACACCAATCATAATACGTAATACAGCTATGCAACACAACAACCAATGAGAAGCAAAGCACTTAGGCATACACAGAGTTCAGGTACTTCTCTGACTAGAATGCCATAATGGGTATTACAATAGCTACAGGAAATACATCTCCATCTGTTTCCTAGTTGTGGTTAGCTCGCCTTAAAAAATATGTCTTACTATCTATTTCCTTTTTGTGGTTAGCTAGCCTTTAAAAATATCACACTATCTGCTTAACTGTGACACCAAGCGTTTTGTGACTGTTTTGTGACATCAAGTGTAAAATTAAAAATAGGGTTTAATTAAGCAGGAAGATATGAACTTTCTGTTGTATTGAGCTAATGTGTTATAGAGCTATTTTCCTATACCTGTGGGCATTAGGTAAAAGAACCAGCTTGATTTCCTCGACAGGATGCTGTTGCACTCTTGCGCTACTTGTGGGCTTCCCCTGTTTGGCCACTCTGGGAACATAATACTTGATGAGAAGCTATTTTGTCAAAAGCAAAATAGCTTCTGGTCCATGAGATGCATTAGACTCCAGTGTGCTACAAGACTCTGATTCGTTTCATTTTTGCTGTCAGTTAGACTAAACTTCACCAGCTCTAAAAAGAGTCCTTTTAATTTGATCTACAGGGAACAATTTCAAGATTGGTGGAGAGGAAGGCACAGCATTTTCCACAGTGCCTCCAGAAGAGACACCAGATCCTGAAAAACTTCTTGGAGAAGGTGAGAAATGCTCTCTCTTCAACCAGCAATTTAACTGGAAGAAGTCCAAGGGAAAAGTTGGAGTTTGAGAAATGTGTAGTTTAATAATTTGCAATAGTTATCTAATGAAATTTGAAGTGGGGTGTGGGGGGATGGAAATCCACCATATTGGGATTTGGTCTTAAATAAATCAGAAGTCAATGTTTGTATTCTTCAAGAAGAAACCCATCCCCTTCCCATTATTGGTCTATTAAAAGGTTCATGGAGTGTTTGTAAGATGATGATGATGATGATGATGATGTACACAGAGGGTTGTATCCAATGATGTCTGTCCATCAGCTGAACATACACTTCTGGGGGAACAGATTCCCGTTTCTACAGGCCACCCATGCCCCTACAGTCAGCCCTGGACGCTGGGTAGAGGCGATGATAGACCCTTAAAGAATTCGGGGCCCAGTCTATAAGACAGAAATCTGCATAAAATTTCCATATCCCCATTGAAATCCCCTGATAAGTGTGAGGGGTGGATAGTGAAGGGGTGTTGCAGCATGTGGGAAGAATTAACCCTTTCCTCCCCTTCTGGAATCCCCCTTGAAAACTGACTCCTGCATAACCATTGAGCTATGCTCAATTCACACCAATAGTTACTCAGGTCCCCGGGGAATAGATCTGGGGCTGGGGCCCTATGAGCTCTAGGGTAGCGATATCTCCTTGGTCTTCCTGGACATTTGGGGTGAATGAAGGTGCAGGGGGAAAGGAGAAATTCCATTGCATAAGCCGATGTCCCTCGCGCCATGTTGGATGCAGCCCAGGAAGTCTAACTGTGTGACCCAGATTTCTCCCCCTTTCTATAGTTTGCGACCGTTTGACCTTTCTCCAACTGAGAGACAATGGAAGAGTCCAGAGGGAGCTGCCACAGTTAGGCGAGATGCTCTATTGTTTAACTGACCGGTGCCCAGAGGAGTTCGAATTATACGGCTGCTACTGTGGCCAGGAAGGAAGAGGCCAGCCGACTGATGCTCTGGACAGGTTGCTCCCTCCCAAAACACTTTTAATGCAAATGGTTCAAAGTGATCGACAAACACCTCCCACACACTTCTACAAAACCATTTTTTTTAGGGCGTGATCCTATCAATTGTGTCCTCAGGGACTGGAAGCCCCCAAACTTGGAAGCATCTGATCATCCAATGCAGGGAGGGGAGGAGAGGCAGAGGCAATCTTCACCTCCTCGTCTTCCTGCTCTGCAGATTTCGCTAGATGGGCTTTTTGGCCTGTCTAGCGAGGGATCTTCGGAGGGGTAGGTAAGGAGGCTGGAAGATGCTCAGGATAACTCAGATCCTGGTCTCCCCAGTGTCATAGAATCATAGAATAGTAGAGTTGAAAGGGGCCTATAAGGCGATTGAGTCCAACCCCCTGCTCAATGCAGGAATCCACCTTAAAGCATCCCTGACAGATGGTTGTCCAGCTGCCTCTTGAATGCCTCTAGTGTGGGACAGCCCACAACTTCCCTAGGTAACTTGTTCCATTGTCGTACTGCTCTAACAGTCAGGAAGTTTTTCCTGATGTCCAGCCAGAATCTGGCTTCCTGTCACTTCAGCCCATTATTCCGTGTCCTGCACTCTGTCCTTCCCTCCTTGCCCACTAGAATACCCTCTTTTCTCCTCCAAGGCTGCTTTTCCGATGATCACCCAGGGACCATAGACTTGCTCTCTTAGTTTATTTATAGCCTTGTCCTAAAAGATGCCTAAGGGCAATATAACAAAAATATAGAAGTTGTAACACAGTAAAGAATATGTTCAGAGTGAGCTTAGCCTCCACCCCCGCCACACACAAAACTTTCTGGAAAAGTGGGTTTGCCTGTATAAAAATGTAGAGGAGAGAGTGGGCTATTTGCCACTCCCTCGGGAGTTCTATTTCTGGGGGAGTGGGCAGCCACTAAAAAGTCCCTGCTTCTCATAATGACTAGTTTCCAGTGGAGACAAAATATAAAGCAGAACCTTGGGTGGAATGGGGGAGGACTAGAATTGAACCTTTTTTCCACGAGGCATTTATCATGCACTCATCATTCCCTACTCATGGTTGTTCATGGGCTCTTTAGTTGAGGGTGTGATCCTCTAGTTCAGCCTTCCTCAACCTGGGGCGCTCCAGATGTGTTGGACTACAACTCCCAGAATGCCCCAGCCAGCTGGCTGGGGCATTCTGGGAGATGCAGTCCAACACATCTGGAGCGCCCCAGGTTGAGGAAGGCTGCTCTAGTTTCACCTCTGTGTCTTAAAAGCACTTCCAAATCATGGAATTTGCTCAGAGCAGAACACATTAACAAATCGTATGAAAATGCAAATTTTACAACGATCAGAGGATGCTATTGAAATGCACTCTATGCCACTCTCTCTGTTTAACTAAAGGTGCTGTTTCTCTCATCATTGCTGCCTGGAGCAAGTTAAGAAACTGGGATGCCACCCAGAAAGAAATTCAAGATCAGAGGTTGTGTGTTTTGATCACACACCAACGTGTAAGTGAATGATCAACAGAATCCATTGCCTATTACAATAAAAAACAATTCTTTTAATTAAAAAGAAGATGACTCCCCTTACAACATATAGGAGAGTGATTAAACGAGTGTGTCATCATCTGAACAGGGCCAGAGTTTTCAGACATTCCCAAATTCATTTGACATTTTCACCACAACACATCTTTATTATTTGGTCCAAATCTTCTTAAACACAGCAGTATCAATCCTCTTTTTCTTAGGTGTTGGGTGGAGCATGTGTGAAAAGCTCCTGTGTTCCTGCGACAAGGCCGCGGCTGAGTGCATGGCGACGGCCTCCTTCAATGACACCCTGAGATCTCCCAACAGGCACGCATGCCAAGGGGACAGACAGTTTTGCCGGAGGGGAGGCCACAAAATGCCCGCCAGCAGCGCTGGGATTGGCGTCCCCAGCGTCTCCAGTGAGGAAGAGAGCAGCAGTGAGGAGGCAGAACCAGCAAGGGGCATTTTGAGAAGGGGAAAGAGAGCAGCACACCATGCACGGGGAAACGCCAGAGGTGCACCGTTGCAAACAAGATAATCAGCATTTCTGTGTCAAGTTGGGAAGCTAGCAGGAGTATTCAACAGGCAGCCTGCATGCTATCCTGGTTTATAATACAACAGGATGTGACGTCGAAGAGCTGTGATTATATTCTGAGGGTTTCCTGTAGGTTTTTTTTTCTATATATACACCGTATTTTCCGGCGTATAAGTCGACTGGGCGTATAAGACGACCCCCAACTTTTGAGAAGATCTTCCTGGGTTAAAAAGTCATCTTATACTGGGCATATAAGACGACCCCCAACTTTTGAGAAGATCTTCCTGGGTTAAAAAGTCATCTTATACTGGGCGTATAAGACGACCCCCAACTTTTGAGAAGATCTTCCTGGGTTAAAAAGTCATCTTATACTGGGCATATAAGACGACCCCCAACTTTTGAGAAGATTTTCCTGGGTTAAAAAGTAGTCTTATACGCCAGAAAATACTATATATATATATATATATATATATATATATATATATATATATATATGCTGTTTAGGGGGAGTCACTTTGGATCAGAACTACAGCAGTGTGTGTGTGTGTGTGTGAGAGAGAGAGAGAGAGACAAGGAGAAGAGTTAACCCTTTCATCCCATGCCATTTTTCGGTTCTAAATCAGCACACACACCCCTCATTAGCATCCCCGTCCCATCTATTTGTCCAGCTGGGGACACTTACAGATATCATATGTTTGTCTGTAATTTATCCTCCCTAGGGCAAGTAGTAGGTTTAGAAGCGTATTGGTGTTAATCAAGAAAAAGGCATTTGCCACCCTCCCCACACAGTAGTTATTAATGTTTTTAATATAAATGTAGGAGACCCTAACCATGGATCCCCCAAAATCACATCTACTCATCTTGCTTAATTTTATGAATCCAATTTTTCCTCTTTCAGGAAAAAAAGAGGTGTGGATTGTACAGTGGGTTGTTTTTAATGTTAATAAAACCAACAGGAGAAGCAACGTTTAGAAAATCAACTATTATAGTTGGGGCCTATTTGTAGGCTGCCACTGGAAAGGAGTGGATGAAGAGGAGGAGGAGACAAACCCGGCATGGGCTGCTATGTGGCCATCTTGAAAAGGCTTGTGAGGATATGAATGTATGGAACTGCTTTATGCTGAATGAGACCATTGGTCCATCTGCCATAGTAGTGCCTCCATGACAGCAATTCTCTAAGGTTCCAGGAAGGTGATTTTCTCAGGTCTATGACTCAAGATCCTTTTGGCTGGAGATGTTAGGCCCCAAAGCACATCCGCATGCAATGCAGGTGCTTTCCCACTAAATTATAGCCTTTCTGTAAGCAGTCCTGAGATCACTGGATGGTGTCATGGAAGGTTTCCAATGGCCTATATATGCAAGTGCTCTTCTCTATGCTTGATCATTGTCATCCTAACCTGGGCCATAAAGTTCTCCAAATCCTTACTAAGATTGTGATGCAGTTTAGAGACCTCCCCAGACTGCACTTTCCCCCAGCACCACCCACTTTGCCGAGCTACTAGAGGTGGCAATGGGGGGGGGGGGAACCATCCAGACCACAAACACCCCAGGCTTCATGAGGGTTTCACACATCCACATGATTCCTACCTCCACTAAGCAATACAACGGTTTGGGAAGGCATGGCAGAAAGCATCCTATCTATGCCTGGAGAAGCACATATTTCAAGGAGGCTTCTAGGACCTGTTGCATACCTAGTGACCTCGTCAGGAGCATGATGGGGCTTAGAAGCCCCAATTTGTAATGAATCCTTTTGGCGTTAAATTCAGGACATCCATAAGAAAAGAACGTAAGAAATGCCAGGCTGGATTAGACCGAGGATCCATCTGGTCCAGAACCAGCTGTCGACCAGGAACCAACAAAGCAGGACATGGTGCAACAGCACCCTCCCACCCATGTCCCCCAACAACTGGGATACTGGAGGTAGCACATAACCATCAGGGCTAGTAGCTATTGATGGCCTTCTCCTCCAGGAATTTATCCAACCCTCTTTTAAAGCCATGCAAATTGGTGGGCGTCTCCACATCTTGTGGTAGTGAATTCCATAAGGTCCTTCCACAGGTCCACCTAATACAGTATCCTGTTTCCTACAGTGGTCAATTGGTTGGCTGTTGAAGCCTTCTAAATTAGAAGTTATCAATGTTCCTTGTACCTTTCAATTCCATGAATTAATGGTGTGTCGTGTGAAAAAGTGCTTGCAGGGGTTTCACCCATGTCTAATCGCCACTGTTGCTCATGCTCAGAATAAATGGAGTACTTGAAAATCATACACGCACACACACAGAGCTAGATTCACAATGAGTTCACACTACTGCTGAGTCGTTTTTAGAGTGCTTGAGAGTGTCCAAAACCCCTTCCTTGTGGATTTTTTTGTTTTGTTTTCAGTGTTCTGTAGCTCAGCAAGCAATGCACTTAGATAAAGTAAATCACTGTACAGTTCAGTTCTCACAAAAACTAAAAAAGAACAGAAAACCCAAGTCGATTGATGCTGCCCTAGTTTTTCAAGTTTCCTAAAGTCTTTCTGCATTTGAGCTAAATGGCACTGGAAACTGAGTTAAGTTGAAGATGCAATTATCTTCCAGTGGCTGGTTCTTTCTGGATTGGAACATATGGGTGTTTGCTAGGCATGTGCTCCGCTCCGATTAGGAGCGGAGAAGCAGTAGCGGAGCGGGGGACTTCGCCTGCCCTTAAGGCAGAGGCGAAGAGGATTGGGGGGCCGGCGGAGCATGGCGAAGAGGATCGAGGTGAAGGCGGATCCTTCGCCTCGATCCGGAGCTCCGCTGGAAAGGTAAGTGGGGTTTACCAGGCCCTGCTGCTGTCGCCCATGCGGCGACAGCGGCAGGGCCCGGTAAACCCCCCCTCCTCTCCCTTACCTGCCTCCGTCCACGGGTCCGTCGCCGTCTTCAATTGAGCCCGTGGTTCCAGCAGGAAGTCTGGGCCGCAAGTGCGGAGCTCCGAGCGGAGCTGAGTGGGCACAGGCGGAGTGGGGGCGGGGCGGAGCGGGCCGATCCGAAAATGGCGGATCTTAAAGTGAAGCGGAGTGGGGGGTCCGTGCACACCCCTAGTGTTTGCCTCCCCTATGGATATACACACACACTTCATTTACATGTGAATAAAGTCAGCACAGGTAAAGGTTTCTGCAACAACGGCTAAACCCCACTCATCAGTATAAAATCTATCATGGAAGAAAATCAACACACACTGAAAGTTTAAGGTACCCGTCACATTTAATGTCAGAAAGACATTTGCAAACGGCATGGTTTAACTTGCTTTTCCCTTTTTATTTGCTTAAATACAGAAGATTACAGAAAGCATGTTCTTACATTTAACAAAAACTGTTCATTAGGTAAAGCCAAGAAAAGGTGAAAGTCAGAAAAACCAGCTAACCATATTTTTATGCTGGACAACTGGCTGAATCGAAAACATGGGGACAACTGCACTTTCAGGTTACATAACAGCAATTTTCTCTAAGAGTCAGGAAGTTATAGAAACAATGGGAAATGGAAAGCTAGACTACATATAAACCTTAACCCAGGGGTCTAGTTTTCAAACTGCAACTCCCATCGTCCCCCACAAATGGCTATGCTAGCTAGCACCAATGGGAGTGGCAGTCCAAGAACATCTGGAAACCCACACATTCCCCACCCCTAGTTTAGATGGATAAGATACCAAGAAAGAAACAGTCAACATTAACTCTGTTACAAATATCAAGTCCCAGTGTGCAAAGACAACTGGCCACAACATGTAAAAATAGGGGCATTTATGTGCATACAACACAATTCTAAGTCCTGGAAGTGTGCAAGGAACAGGAGATTCTTTAGATACTATGGATAACTGCACCATCTAAACAAAAGGAAAATGTGCAAGACTGCACGTATGTATTCATGTATCAGTAGACCCCGAGTAGATGTGGTTCTTTGTTGACAGCGCTCCTTCTATTTAGTTTTGTGCAAAAAAAGGAGCAGCCACAATCATCCTGGGAAGTTTCTCCTGCTCAATGAAGCCACTGGAAGATGAGCAACCGGGCGCCTGTGCAGATCCCATTCATTTTGACAGGGCTTGGCACAGGGGAAATTCCCTGGAGGATTGAGCATGAAAAGAACAGCTACAAAATGTCAGTGGTAAAAAGTATCCTGCAGAAGCAACCTAAAGATTCCCACATATGCAGCGGCTCTCTTTCCTATAAAGAAAAACCACACACCACGTATGTGCACAACAACTGCTCAATTTGCACGTTGGATGTCTTCTGCTCATATCAGAAAGCACGGCAATAACTCTTCGTGCCGATTTAATGGATCATGGTCTACACCTTTGCCTTTTGTTGCACATATTTAAATACATTCCTATAGGCCAGCCTTCCTCAACCTGGGGCGCTCCAGATGTGTTGGACTACACCTCCCAGAATGCTGGCTGGGGCATTCTGGGAGGTGCAGTCCAACACATCTGGAGCGCCCCAGGTTGAGGAAGGCTGCTATAGGCCATCTACCACAGCCATACCTTGTATTACAAAAAGACAAAGAGGTGGAAAATGTTGATGAGTAAGAAGTGCTTATTTTGCTAAAGCATATGATCAAGAGGATACTTGGGAACACAACACTGTGTGATAGGGTAGTTTTCATTCATTAATTTGGACAAGTGCACTGTAGAGAAGAAGGTGCATAGCTAGGTGTCTAAAAAAAACTGTTTGATGGGACCCAAGGAGCACGACGGGGCCCTTATGGCAGTTTGTGAACCCGCACAGGGAATTTCTGGATTGTTCCGTCTGACTGCGGATCCACACATTGCATGGCTGATGAACATTTTGCTCTAAGGACCTTTAGCCATGTTGCATATATGTGTGTAGGGAGGGAAGATGAAAGGCAGCTATAGGGAGGGGAATATCAGGACAGTGGTGGGGCAATGTTTAAAAGGTTACCCGTAGCCCTATGGATCTGCCTGAGCCCTAAAAGGTTTACACGGTTACGAATTTATTAAAATAGTAATTCGCCTCTTTAAATTAGGGTGCAGTCCTATGCATGTTTAGACAGAAAAAAGCCCTACAACTCCCAGCATGCCCCAGCAATTGCTAACGGAGAAGATGGGGGAAATTAGTCAAAATGGTTAAGTCAGCAATGGAACTGCTTATAAATATATGGCTGGTTCATACGTGATGACAACCCAGAGTATGAGTTGAGTATGGGTTAGGGTTGTCATAAGTGTCCGACTGTGTCCGTGAGGGCAGCAGACGCCCCTGTGTCCGGCCCTCATGGACCCAGTCGAATGCGCTCAGCGCAAGTGCAGAGCTGCGGCCACGTGGATTCAGCAACCGCCTGTCTTGGCCGCCTTTGACACAGTGGGGGAAAGTGGACAATTTCCAGAAGCTCCAGAATTTGCACACTTCGTCCCTGCTGCGTTAATGGTGGCTGCGGTTAATGCAGGGGGAAGAAAGGGAAGCCAGGTTGGGAGGATGCTGAGTGCTTGCGACCCTCATGAGTGCTCAGTGGAGGCCTGGCTCATGGAGGTGGGTGGCAGCAACAGAGGGGTGCGCGCCCACGGGGCAAGCGTTCATAATTTTACCCATCCCTAGTATGGGTTGTCATTGAATCATGGGTTGTTGTTATGTACAAACCTTGCACTAACCACAGGCAACCCAGGAAAAGAACTCACGGTTTGTTGTTGGGTTGTGAACTCTGGGTTGTTCATATTTAACAACCCATAGGTAGACCATAGTGCAGGGTTTGCACCTCACAACAATCCAGACTCAACCCGTACTCTGGTGTCCCATTACATGCAAACCAAAAAGGAGTTCATGTTAATTCTTCATTTCAAAGCTTGGTTTAAATTTTCGAAAGAAATTTAAGATCTAGGGAGAAGAAGGCCAAGTTGATTATGGTTGAATTGTTTAAAGATCAGTCTGGCTGAATATAGGCCAAGATCAAAACCCATCAGGGTGGCTTTCCTGGGCTCTCCTTGCAACCCCCACTCCTCACCTGCCTCGAAATATTGGGAGACTCAATGGAGACTGAGCGTCATCCAACAAAATGCAAGTAGCTGCAATCAGAAGGGAAACATTGGCACATCCTTTCATCAGCCTTCGCCAACCTGGGAGCCTCCAGAAACATTGGACTACAACTTCCATCATCACCAGTCAGTGTGGCCATTGGGGATCATGGGAGTTGTAGTCTAAGAGATCTGGAGAGCAATAGGTTGGGGAAGGCTGCTTTAGGTGCACATACTGGGCTCTTTGGATCCCAGCCACGGAGGTCAAATCTTGCAAATATGATCTCTCTGCTACAGTGCCTCTTCTACTTTATCTTCAGAAATGCACAATAGGCAAGGGGGGAAATCCTAAATATTATTATGTTTTTACACAATACATTGTAGTACAGCTGAAACGAAAGATTATGTTCTTCTAACTTTATATAGGCAAGGTTTTATATCAAATACACAAATCCTATGAAATGTAGCTTACCATCTAATAAAGCCTGTACAAACCAAGGAGTCTTAGAATATGTTATTGTTGGACTACAACACAACGTAACCTATGGAAAAAGATTTCATCAGCCACGAAATTTTGCCAAACAATACAGAGAGACATATTCCACACAATGTACTCATTTGCTTTCCCAATTTCACAGTTGAAACATAAAATGCCTGTATCTGATCCTTGTCATATCAAATATATAACTTACTTTCCCTCTAATTGCCCTGAAGTTGACATTAACAAAATACTCTGCATTTTTTTTAAAACCACCATCTATATGAAACTATATTAATTTTGGTGTGAAAAAATACTGCACTTTTCACAGCTACCAATGTAAACAACTTGCCTCTCAAGCCAAACACCTTGGCTACAAGCCAGCGATGCAGCTCTGTAGCTATGAGGTGAGTATTCCCATGGCTAGCGGAAGAAAGTGCTCCACATTTGCACTGAACTGCATGTGGCATAGCCAGCCATGGGAGCCCAAGGGCTCAACATCACAGCCTTTGATTTTTGGCAGAACGCACAGCTCATCTTGTTAATCTTTCTCATAAAAAAACCAACCCCTTTTAATAAGTTCCAATCCATTATATTCGCATTGAAAAAGAGAAAGACTAATTCTCGGGTGTCCCAGGATGAAGATAATAATTCTATCTATCTATCTATCTATCTATCTATCTATCTATCGTTATTGTCTACACCAAGTCTGTTTCAACTCCAGGGAACACACATGCAAAATGGGGCCCTGCACACGCATTCCCATGGGCTGAAAGCCCAATGCAGGAGTGAAACTGCAAATCAAGCTGCTTTCAATACTGCCAATCAATTGGGGGATAGAGAAGAGATGGACTGAACCCAGCCCCCCCTCTCCCCCTTCCCTCCAAAGAGATTGCTGGCAGAACTGAAAACCACTCACATGCAGTCCGTTTCTGGATCGGGCTTTTATTCTGGGGGAAAGTGTATGCACAGCCTCATCTGTACATGTAGGTTCTCTGATTGCATCAGGGCACAGAAATCTAAATGCATTTCAAGCCTATTTATAACTGCCACAGTTCCTCCTAACCAAGACGTCTTAGGATCTGCAGTTCTGTGAACAGGCTAATAAAGAATCTCATGGTTTTCACCCTATTACAGTTCTTCCGAGATTCCTTGGGGCACAGTCATGACATCCAGTTTCAATGTGATTTAAATCCCGTCTTAGAACTTTAGGAGCACAATCCTAAAGGGGAAGGCATCTGGAGGGTGCAGGACTCCAACCTTGGAGGCTCCGTTCTGTTCAAAGCTCTGCCAGACTCTTGTGGGCAGAACAAGAGTAGAGGTGGAGGTGTGTCCTGCCTCTTTTCTCACTCCGACTTCAAAATTCAGTTGAGATTGGCCTCAGAGCTGGTCCAACTTCTCCTCCATGTTTGGAGGCTGAGAGGGGTCTGGTTCCTTTGGTTCCACAGTCCCCCCCCACACACTGACCCACTGCCACAACCCCAACATGCTAACCCCCCCATGAGGTCCGAATTCTGACCCCTTAGATGGAGCCATCCATGTGGTTGGGGGTAGCCAGGAGCGGGGCTCCGACACTGGTGGGGAAAAAACACCTTCCAAGGTTAGAGCTTTGCAGGGTTTTTTCTGAACAATTTCTATGGCCCCTGAGATGCTGTCTAGAGGCCGTTGGATTGTTCTAGAAGTCACAAAGAGAATCACATTTTCTATTTGCTAAGAGAAGTCCTATACCACATAAAACTATGCGAACAAAAAGTCACATGTGCTGTAAATATATCAACGTGTAGTAGGAGGGGGGAAAGTGTTTATATATGTGTTAATCCTGTAACAAAAGTTCATGGATAAAGGGTGGGGGAAGACATTTGCAATTTAAAATCTAAAAGTAATAAAACACTAAAATAAAATGAACAAAAGCAAAAATAAAAAATAAAAAAGAGAAATGTTAATTTCAAAATAATTTTGTTGGTTTTTTTTTTAAAAAAAATTAAACTAGGTGGACATACCTAATTTAAAATGAAAAAAAGTAATCTGCTCTAGGCAGACACACGGTTAAATTAGATGGAGTAATTATCTGGGATGCTGAAAAGCTGTCTTATTGATGAATTCAAAGGAGACTCAATACACACAAAGATCTGGAAACTTCATCTCGTAGACTGGGATAGACTGGTAATGAGCACGTCCAGTGGTGATGGCCATCGTTCCAGAAGGGCTAGGAGGAGGTCTAGAGAAGTTGACATACGAAACAGGTTTGTTATTTTTAGACTTCACTGAATGCTTGGTTTAATTTATCTTGGCCAAACCTAGAGAAACTTCTAGAACTCCACCGCCCAACCAAATAATTACTCTAATTCACAGAAATGGCCCTTTACAGCCACCGTTGTGTGTTACATGAGATATATGAAAATCTAGAACGCCCATCTTGTGTTAAAATGGCAGCTCGCATGGAGGAGCGATGAGCTGTGGGGTGCTCCCAAAATGCTCACCAAGACCTCCAGGGTGGTGGCAGCAGCTTGAGCACCTGCTGAGTGCAGACCCAGGTGATTCCATCCACCCCTAAGTCCTACAACTCCCAGCATCCCCTAGCCAGCATGATAGCTTTTTAGTTGATAAGGTGGTATATAAACGTTAATAATGAATAAATATATGCACAAACTCTCGTGGAAACCTGGAATGATCTTTTAATCATACTGTGCACAACCTCAAGCAAATATATCGCATAAAGACTTACCGAACTGTGCGCTCCAATATCTGTGTCAGCCTGTCATGCAGCAAGTTGGCCTGCAGAGGGTGAAGATTGGATATTATAGGGATACGCTGGGTAACGGCTGCACCCGTCTGACAAATTAGCATGGAGAACTGAGAGCTTGCAATACTAATATTGCTTTATCAGGTTACAACAGCACCAAGTATCCCCTTCACGCATGAAGGAGGCATGATGCAATGGATGCTGCTGTACTGTTGACGAGAATCACTGGAAGCCCATGCATTGGCTGGTATTGCATGCACCAGGGGAAGCCTGCCCATGAGCAAAGGCTCATGAACGTATTCAGAGGAGGGCAACCAGGATGATCAGGGGTCTGGAAACAAAGCCCTATGAGGAGAGACTGAAAGAACTGGGCATGTTTAGCCTGGAGAAGAAAAGATTGAGGGGAGACATGAGAGCACTCTTCAAATACTTAAAAGGTTGTCACACAGAGAAGGGCCAGGATCTCTTCTCGATCCTCCCAGAGTGCAGGACACGGAATAACGGGCTCAAGTTAAAGGAAACCAGATTCCAGCTGGACATCAGGAAAAACTTCCTGACTGTTAGAGCAGTACGACAATGGAATCAGTTACCTAGGGAGGTTGTGGGCTCTCCCACACTAGAGGCCTTCAAGAGGCAGCTGGACAAGCATCTGTCGGGGATGCTTTAGGGTGGATTCCTGCATTGAGCAGGGGGTTGGACTCGATGGCCTTGTAGGCCCCTTCCAACTCTGCTATTCTATGATTCTATGAATAGGCTTCCCCTATACCGAGGGTGTTGAACCTCAGGCCTATGGACCAAACCTGGCCCACTTGCTAGCCCCAGATGACGACACCCCCTTCCCCAACTTTCCCAGAATACTTTCCCCATTCTAAATAGTTCAAAAGCTTCCCTTAAGGCTTCATTTCGGGCAGCCTATGTACACCAGTTGCTGGGGAACATGGGTGGGAGGGTGCTGTTGCATTGTCTTCTGCTTCTGGGTCCCTGGTCGACAGCTGGTTGGCCAATGTGTGAACAGAGTTCCGGACAAGATGGCCCCTTGTTCTGATCCAGCAGGGCTCTTCGGATGTTCTTAAGAGCTCGAAGCTAAAATATACTGGTATTTTGGTCCTTCCCACTTGCATTTGACCCCACACATTTTTGCCCTCAGCGGTGGTGTGGCTGTAACTGGCCACATCCCTTCCCAGAAAACAGTGCCCCCCGCGTTATTTCCCTTGGCTCCTGCTTCCTCCCTCTCTCTTTACTTCTGTGACGTAAAGTTCGAGCTCATTGAGGCGCTCTGAATTCCTCCTCTAAGTTTGGTTCGCCTCATTCATGTTCATGAACACGAGTGTCTTGCTCGTTTTGACCGGGAAAAAAATGCACCTAAAATGTGCACTTTTTCCCCATAGGCTAAAGGATGAACATGGAGATTTTTGGGGGGGGTGGAATGTGCGTTTTCAGAAGTGTACACTTGCAGAAGTGCCTACGTTAAAACACAAACTCACAAAATATCAAAAATTTCTCTAGAACTGTGCTCCCGCTCATGTTTGCGGTTGCAAACGGGACATGTGCACATAATGATGAACAAGAATCACATGTGCATGTGAGGTACTGGTTCCTCTCTATTCGGCCCTGGTTAGGCCTCATCTAGAGTATTGCGTCCGGTTCTGGGCTCCACAATTCAAGAAGGACACAGACAAGCTGGAGCGTGTTCAGAGGAGGGCAACCAGGATGATCAGGGGTCTGGAAACAAAGCCCTATGAAGAGAGACTGAAAGAACTGGGCATGTTTAGCCTGGAGAAGAGAAGATTGAGGGGAGACATGATAGCACTCTTCAAATACTTGAAAGGTTGTCACACAGAGGAGGGCCAGGATCTCTTCTAGATCCTCCCAGAGTGCAGGACACGGAATAATGGGTTCAAGACAAAGGAAGCCAGATTCCAGCTGGACATCAGGAAAAACTTCCTGACTGTTAGAGCAGTACGACAATGGAACCAGTTACCTAGGGAGGTTGTGGGCTCTCCCACACTAGAGGCCTTCAAGAGGCAGCTGGACAACCATCTGTCAGGGATGCTTTAGGGTGGATTCCTGCATTGAGCAGGGGGTTGGACTCGATGGCCTTGGGCCCCTTCCAACTCTGCTATTCTACGATTCTATGATTCTATGAAGAAGAACGAAATTCTTGTACATATTCCTACTTCTGCCTCAGGAGCCTTTCCCTATTTGCTCTAAGACCTATTAACCAACAAACCATTCCTGTAGCCATATTGGGGAGATGTTCACCAAAGGGAATGAACGTGTGTTGATTCATGGCGAGTCTTTGCATAGTGGCTGAGCAAAACCACTGACTTTTAGTATTAATGAAGTTTTGCAAACCTGCCTTCATATATTTAAGCTGGTGCTTTAAAACTAAAAAAAAAAAAAAAGTTTCACTTGAGCACAGGGGGGTTGCAGATCCTGGTCCAAACACTCACTTTCGTTTCACACTGCGCAGCAATTTCTTCAAAAGGAGCCTTCTGGAATTTCTCAATCACAAGCCGCCTCTTTTCCTTTTCTTGTTCTTCAAGCCCGTTGTTGTCTGTTGAAAGATTTAAAAAATAATAATAATACTGTTACTGGAGTCACTTCTGCGAAGCTGCTAACAACATCAACACAACAACCAGCAACAATGGAGCAAAGGAAAGAGAAACATTAGTAATGTACTCATCAAATGAGAAGTAACGTACTTGTCTCCTGAAGTTAATGTGGGGACATGCTGCTGTTTGAACATATAGGACCGGATGTAGAAATGAGACACTTTACTGATGTTCAGAAATGTAGAAGGCAGAGCAGGATAATAAAACTATGGAGGGAGTAATCCTATGACCCTGTTCAGACGACACACTAAGCCACAATAGTGAAGTACTTTGAGCTAAATATTATGGCTTAGATTGTCATGTAAACCATTCCTAACCATGGTGGCTACATAACCATAGTTTAAACATGCTTCCCAACCATTTGCTGCAAAAAGTTTAGCGGCCTAACCATGGCTTAGCATATCACCTCAAAAGTGTCTTGGGGGACATAGGATTGTTTGGTTTCCTGGACTTCAAAGGCAATGAATGCTTCAATAAGAAGCAGTATAGTTCTAGCCACCCTGAGAGGGGCAGTGGTAAAGCCGTAGAAGAAGCCATATTTAGATCCATCAGCTCTGAAAAATAGTTTTCTGGTCTCAAATGTACCCTTGTTTGGCATCCCAATTCTGTCCACCCTCCTCCCACCTTAGAGAGGTTCGATGAGAACCTGATTCTGACACACAACTCTATGCACCATCACATGTATGCATTCACCTTCAGAATGCTGAATCCAACCCACCCACCCCCAGCCTAGCATTATTTCTAATTAATTAACCTTCTAAACTGCCCAATAACCCGAGTTCTCTGGGCGATGCATAATACAACAGAAATGTAAAACACAAACAACACAACAGATGGATAAAACCAACATGCAATAAAACCAGCAGCAAAGAATAAAATCCCTCCAGCATATAAAACTAAAGTCAAACCAGCAGCAATGAAAGTGGAGGAATCTAGAAGCACCAGAAACAGTTCTTAAAATGCCTGGGAGAATTAAAAAAAGAAGAAGTCTCCACATAATAACAGTAACAACAGTTTTGTGAACAGTTTCTTGGACACAGAAATGCAATCTCTCTTACCTATTGCCTGCTTCAGGGTTTCAAAGGTGATCTCCTCGGTGCTATTCACCTAAAAAAAACAACCCAACAATGATGAAGACAACAGAGTATCTGAAGTTACAAGCCAGCCACCATTCATCTCAAGCGTCCCAAGCCAATTTGCTTCTTGAAAACAAACCTTTGCACAATTTCTCAGCATTTTTTCCCTGTGAAAAGCCATTCCGTACAGTAGATTTTGGAAAAGGAGATCACAAGCCTGATTACCATCATGTAATCGTTACCCCTATGCACTTAATGGTTCATAAAGGGTACACTAATGGGCACCAACGAGTAACAATAGCCGGGCCAACGCTCTGTGAGAGATGGCTTTGTGCGCCCACATGACGGCATGTCTCAGAATTATCTACAAGAATGATCTACTATTATCTGTGAAGGGGGTTTCATGGCAGATCCATTGGGGTTCTTTAAGTGGACATTCTCTCTCTCTCTCTCTCTCAAAGGTAGGTAGGTATGTTGGAAATAACTGAAGAACACAATGGAAAAGTTTCATTCTTCATTGCATTAACCGAGAAGTTACATACCTTTTCTTCCAGACTGCAACCAGGCAGAATGTCTACCTGAATAGATAAGGTGTCCACAATACTCTTCCTCCTGGACAGCCTGTCTTCATCTGGAGAACAAGAGCAAGGATGACTCTGTCACACACCATTTTATATTCCTATTTTCTTTGCCCCAAACCACAGTGGGCCAAATCAAATTTGCAGTACCTAGCTGCCATTTTGCTCTCTGTTGTAAGAAAAATACATGACACCATGGTCTTCACTGCATTCAATGGGATGGATCCAGATTGATGCTGGATCAACTGTGCTGATGCAAGTGGACTTCCCCATTCTCTCCTTCCCACAGCAGCCCCTCCAGTCCCCTGAACATGCTACACAGAGAGTCAGGAGCTTCTGCTCAGTGGAGTGAACTGTGCCGGTGATGGTGGGATTTCAAAAAATCAGGCAGAGAGGGCCTTCTGTAAGTAGAGTCTTTTCTCTCATGGAAGGTCCCTTCCTCTCATGGAACGCCGATCCTGGATCCAACCCATGGTTTTGAAAATCAGCTTCCAGAAACAAGTGATAAAAGAATTTTACCAATGGATTGCCCATGCATGAGGACCCTATGGTAAAGTCTTGACTTATTCTTTCACACAAACCCCGAAGATATACTTGGGCCTAATCTACACCAAGCAGGATATTGCACTACGAAAGTAGTATGAAAGTGGTATATAAGAGGCAGGAGCCACACTACTGCTTTATAGCAGTATTGACGTGCACTGGCAACTATTGGGGCCCATTGACACAGACCATATACCACTTCCATGGTGCTATATCCTGCTTGGTGTGGCTCCTGCCTTTTATATATCGCTTTCATACTGCTTTCATAGTGCAATATCCTGCTTGGTGTAGATTACGCCAAGGTTTAGCCTTCACTATTCACGTTCATTAAATATATCCCTAATCTATTTTTATAATAATCAGCTTGTTTCCACCCACCCCACAGTAATGCCAGTCCCTAGAAGATGACAGTAGTGTCAGGGCTCAGATTTCACTTAGTATCACAGTGGCAACTTTATATTGATTTCAAATGGGCAAATGGAATCCATTCACTTATACGGGAGCAAGTAAAAGCACGTACTTAGTGACTCATTTGGGTTGGGTTGAAACCTGCGTTCTGCCAACAGTGGACCTCAGTACATTAGGGTGAGGGGCTGCCCTGACCCATCAGTGTTGCTTTTTTTACTTTGTGTTTACTTTGTTTTATAGACTGCGGTGTGGGCCAACAACAATAAAACTATCTGCATAGTTACCCCCCCTTTCATCAGCACATGTGATGATATTCCTTTATTGTTCTTAAACTACACAGTAATGTGAGATAGACAGTGACCAAGAGAATTTGGAAGAACTGGCTATTATTTAAGAAATTTGTCATTACAGATGATATGCTGATACTCAGAGTGATTTGCCGATGAGTTCATGGCTGTGCTGAACAGGGACGAATGATGAATTTGTTTCTGTTCATTTTTGATCAGGATTTTACCCAGCTTGCACTTTCTGGACTGAACATGGACTCAGACACAATCTGTGGTCAAAGTCAGTACAATTTCAAGCCTGCAATATGATTCACAGATGAAAAAAAAAGGGGAGTGGGTTGACAGCATGCTTACATTTCAAAAATGGGCACAATTTTTGTGTAGGTGTGGAAAAATACACATCGAACTACTGGGGATGTCCATTGTTTGCAAATCCAGCCCTTTTGGGGCTCGACGGATCACTTTTGCCCGCCTGCCTTGGCTTGCATTCATGAGCAGAGCTGCAGGCTTTTCCCGAAATATGGCAACTGTTTTTCCTCATCGATAGAAAGTTGCACAAATTGAGGGTGCAGTTGGCGTAATTGGCACAACTTTCTATTCACTCCCACCACCACCACCAAAGCAAGAGAAAATCCACAAGCTGGTCCCGAATCAAAGCAGATCCGCAATATGAATGACCTTCGAGATCAGATTTAGAGAAGTTTTGTGAGCCCAGGTTTTGCTGATCCACACACCCCTAGGCCACTGCTGAGATTTGAAACCGGATCCAGAATTGACAATCTAGACCAGGGGGAATGGATTTGGGCCTTCTGTCTAGCTCCATTCAGCCCTAGGCCTAATTTCATGTAGTCCAAAGAGACGGAGTGACACAGAAAGAGCAAGAAAGAGAGAGAGCGCTGTATAATCCTGCAATGTCAAAAACCAGACCCACAAACAGCTTTGGCTACACCCACCCCTGGCCCACATCGGATTACCCCGAAGGAAATGCAAACCCTTATTAAGACGATGAAGCCCCTGGGAAGCTGCCTAGCAGTTAGTGCTCTGATGATAGCATGGAATGTATTCATTTGATAGATTGATAACTTGCCTTTCAGCCCAAGAGCTTGTAAACATTACACCAGTTTTAAAATCTCTTCACCAATTAGTTTCCGGGCAAAGTATAAAGTGTAGGTTATTACCTTTAAAGCCCTACTTGGTTTGGGTCCAGGCTACCTGCGGGATCACCTTCTCCCGTACAATCTGCCCCACACACTCAGGTCCTCTGGGAAGAATCTACTTCAGTCAACCAAAACTAGGCTGACAGGTATTACCCAGAGGACCTTCTCTTCTGCTGCTCCCAGACTGTGGAATGGCCTGCCGGAGGAGATTCGTCAACTTAAGAGTCTTTTAGCATTTAAAAAAGCAATAAAGACTGATCTATTCTGGCAGGCCTATCCAGTGAAATTTTAGAATGTTTTTAGGATGTTTTAAGGATGTTTTAATCATGTATGCTATGCTTTTAATCAGTTTTTAATGTGTTTTATATTCACTGTTGTTCCCCGCCTCGATTCAAGTGGAGAGGCGGGTAAGAAATATATTATTATTATTATTATAGTGGCCAACAAAACCAGAGCTTAAAATACAAAAGAATAAAAAAACGCAGGAAAACAGCAGTAAACACAGAAACAGGAATACAACCGAAAAGGTCAGCAGTAAAAGCAGTAAAAGCAAAACAAAGCAATAAAAAAACAGAACATCCAAGGCAGCAAAACATTCATCATCCATGAAAAGCTCAGGAGAAAGATTGTTGTTTTGTAAGCTGACGCCTCCAAACTAAGGAAGTAGCCACCAACCAGGTGTCCCTGGGAAATGTGTTCCATGGCTGAGGCACCATCATTGGAAAGGCCTCGGGATTGTTCGGATGATCGTGGTGGGGCAGTGGGGAATAGCATAATTATCCACAGCAGAACTTGTTGTGCGAATCCAGTCAGGACGGCTTGTTGCCATGGTTAACAAGGCAGCCAAGAACCCTCCAACAACGAATGGGACAATTTGCAATAGTCGTATGACACGAGAAGCCGTGCTGCTGAGGGTTATTATGCTAATTCCTCCCCCGACCCCAGCGTGCAACTGGCACGCGGAGGGTGGTTCACAAGCTATGGAGGCTTATTAACTACCTTGCAATCTGGGTCCCTCTCTCTGGTCACCACTTCTCTAAACTCAGAGAAGCGCCTCCTATGAAGGTAATAGAAAGCAGGCAAGTTCACAGGTACTCTGGTCCCAAACCATCAAGTGCTTTCCAAGTGGTAACAAGCATCTTGAACTGCGATCATAAAGAAATTGGAAGGCAGTGAAGGAAATACTGGTGAGATGTGTTCCAACAGTTCCAGTCAATAACCTGGCTGCCATGTTCTGAATCCACTGAGAAATGTCAAAAAGGTGTAGTATTAGGTGGGGATGTGCTCCGCTTCTAATCGGACCGGAGAAGCAGTAGCGGAGCGGGGGGCTTCGCCTGCCCTTAAGGTGGAGGCGAAGAGGATTGGGGGGCCGGCGGAGCGTGGCGAAGAGGATCGAGGTGAAGGCGGATCCTTCGCCTCGATCCGGAGCTCCGCCGGAAAGGTAAGTGGGGTTTACCGGGCCCTGCCGCTGTCGCAGTCGCCCATGCGGCAACAGCAGCAGGACCCGGTAACGCCCCCCGCCCTCCTCTCCCTTACCTGCCTCCGTCCGCGGTCCGTCAGCGTCTCCAATTGAGCCCGTGGTTCCAGCAGGAAGTCTGGGCCGTGCGGCCCAGACTTCCTGCTGGAACCACGGGCTCAATTGGAGACGCTGACGGACCGCGGACGGAGGCTGGTAAGGACCCCTCCCCCTTGGTCCCTTACCGGGCTCTGCCGCCGTCGCCGCATGGGCGATGATGGCGGCAGGGCGCGGTAACCCCCCCGCCCTCCTCTCTCTTACCTGCCTCCGTCCGCGGTCCGTCAGCGTCTCCAATTGAGTCCGTGGTTCCAGCAGGAAGTCTGGGCCGCACTTGCGGCCCAGACTTCCTGGTGGAACCACGGGCTCAATTGAAGACGGCGATGGACCGCGGACGGAGGCAGGTAAGGCCCCCCTCCTCCTTACCGGGCTCTGCCGCCGTCGCCGCATGGGCGGCGATGGCGGCAGGGCCCGGTAAACGGAGCTCTGATCCGGATCCGGAGCTCCGAGCGGAGCGGAGTCGGCACTGGCGGAGTGGGGGCGGGGCGGAGCGGGCTGATCCGAAAATGGCGGATCTTAAAGTGAAGCGGAGTGGGGGGTCCGTGCACACCCCTAGTATTAGAAGTAACAGTTCAAAATAAAGATTATGAACCGACCCGTACAGTACACTCAACATCTAAGGTCCTCCTCTGGGCGCCTACACTAAGGGAAGCTCAGAGGACAGCAACAAGAGAGAGGGCCTTTTCTGTGGTGCCCCCCCCCCAATTATGGAACTATCTCCTCGATGAGGCCCGCCTGGCGCCAGGTTAAGACTTTCCTTTTTTTCCAGGCATTTAACACCACATGTTGAGTTTTAACTGACTCCAAAATGAGCTTTGGCTTGTCTAAGTGTTTAAAAATTGTTTTTTTTAAATGTTAGCTGTTTTTATGTTTTTAAATATTGTACATTGATTTTTAATGTTCAGTCTTTTTAATCTAATCGTTTTAATCTTTTTAACCCGCCCAGAGAGCTTTGGCTATGGGACATTATATAAATGTAAATAATAATAATAATAATAATAATAATAATAATAATAATAATAATAGAGAGCTACTGTTGCGTGAGTTGAAGGAAAAAGAAAGGAAAGGAACTACAACACTGTCACTTTCTATCTATGAGCTGCCTATGGATGCTAAGAACCACAGGGGGAAGCTACCAATAGGTTCAGCACTTGTGGGCTCAATTTACCTTTTGACTTGCGCCTGCTTTTATGAGGCTTTTTGCCAGATGGAAATAGAGCTAAATTTCAAGAGATGTATAGAAAGAACAGAAACAAAAGCTTTAGGATGATGTTGAAGGAGCAAACGCTGCTTCAATATTTACTAAAACAAAACTACACTACTAATCAAACTGCTGCAAAGGGTGCCAGATACAGTATATACATTTGAAGAGTCAGGATTATACTGGTACTAGGAGGTCTGAATGAAGGACAGTTCAAATACGATTATGTTATTGTATTCTGTTTTCAATATACAATTTGCATTTGTAGCCTGTGTGGCAGGCCCTGACCCATGGGATGAGATGAAGATTTTTTAATGGCCAACCATGTGAGTTCCCTACCTGAATTATTATTATTATTATTATTATTATTATTATTATTATTATTATTATTATTTATTTATTTATTTATTTATATAGCACCATCAATGTACATGGTGCTGTACAGAGTAAAACAGTAAATAGCAAGGCCCTGCCGCATAGCTTACAATCTAATAAAGTCATAGTAAAACAATAAGGAGGGGAAGAGAATGCCAACAGGCACAGGGTAGGGTAAGCAGGCACAGGGTAGGGTAAAACTAACAGTATAAAGACCGCACAACATCAAGTTTTAAAAGCTTTAGGAAAAAGAAAAGTTTTTAGTTGAGCTTTAAAAGCTGCGATTGAACTTGTAGTTCTCAAATGTTCTGGAAGAGCGTTCCAGGCGTAAGGGGCAGCAGAAGAAAATGGACGAAGCCGAGCAAGGGAAGTAGAGGGAAGTTTGTAATAGTACAGCCCTGAGACAAGGAGGCTTAGTGGATTTTAGTAATATGGTATAAGGATATGGTAACTGGCAAGCAACATATAGACTCAGTTCAGACAACACATTAGTCAACTCAGCGTGAAAACTCCACTCAGCAGTTGAGTTGTTAAGGGTTACTCACCACACAACATGTTCTAACTCCACTGTTATGTGACTGCGGGCTACCGTGGAGTTGAGTAAAATCTATTAAGATGTTTGATTGACAGTTCCTCCACCCTCTCTTCTCCCCCGGTCTTCCTGATGGTATCCTATCAGCCATTGCTACAAAAAAAAAAAACCAATCCTGGCATCTATCCTAGAGTGGCACTCCCTCCTTTCGCCGCTCTTGCCAGGGAACTCTGTAGCCAGTGGGAAAAGTCAACTCAACGCAAAGGGAAACTCCACAGAGCCTTCCACACAACACCCAACACAACGGTTGTGCAGGAACTCTTCTCTGCACAGTGTGGATATTCTGTGTGGAGTGTTTTCTAAAAAGAACCTCTTCCTTTGTGTGAGTTTTCTCAACAGTGGTGTAAAATCTCCACTGTGGGGTTCTAAAACCACCATTGAGAAATGTGTGAACTGAACTGAGCCATACAGAGATGAGACCTGCTGGTATTACAGAGAATGATACTCAGTGTACTATTTCACACCTTAAAGAGCCACTATGTGTGATGGGGATAGATGGCTACAGAAGAATGGAATTGTAGCTCATGTTTGAGAGCAGAAGGCCTCAGGTTCGATCCTCAGCATCTCCAGGTAAGGCAGGAAAAGCTCCTGCCCGAAACCTGGGGGCCCATTGCTGCCAGTCAGTGTTGACATCACTGGGATAGATGGACCAATGGTCTGACTCAATAACAAAGCAGCTTCCTATGTTCCTAAATGTGCAAGCCATCAAGGACTTACCTGTCACGAGAGGTACATACGGCACCGACAGTCTCTCCACAGAGTAGCCACTGCCGCCCAGTGATTCTGCCATCTGGTTGGTCAGGAAAAACAAGTTTGTTTCATCCTTCTCTAGGGACTTGGGTAGGCTTCAAAACAGAATTTGCAATTATTAATTTCTAATTGTTATGCAAATAATTATATAAATAAGCAACTGGGGGTGGCGGGGGGGGGGAGAACCCCAGGACATTGAGGAATGCAGATTATAGTGAATTAATCACAGGTTGAAATTGTTAGTTTTTGTTCCAGCCCTCAATCTGATTTTCAAACAATGGTAGGTTTTGTTTAATAACTAGACATACCACACTGTTGGGAGGGCAAAATCAAGAATGACAAGACATTTTACTTAAGGCACAAACTGTGCTAGGCCCAGAGTGGGGTTTGCAGGAAGGGAACCCACACAGAATTAGGGATGGGCAAACGTCCGAGATCACCAGGATTCCCCAAACATCGCTCTGCGCAAATTGTGCAAATTGAGCAGCGAATGGGAGATTTACACGAATCTCCCCAAATTTGTGCTGCTTTCCATATTTGCACATCTTTGCTCCGCAGACTAAATTGGGGCTGATTAGGCCTACAGAGGAAATATGTGCAAATCAGGAAATTTGTACAAATCAGACTGGGAATCCAGAACAAGAAGAACGCAAGCATGTATTCAAAAATTTGCGGATATTTTCGGATATTCTGCACTCATGCTTACGTTCATAGCTTCGAATGGCGCGTGCTCTCATGTTCTCATGAAGTTCTCATACAGAATATTACAGAGCCCATTGCCTTCCCCTCCCTCTCCCACTGACCTTTGTCCCCACTACCAACAGGACCAACTATTGCATGTCATTGGAAGTTGCTCTGCACTCCCTACAGAGGGATCCAGCAGCCCTACTGCTCCCTATGACTGTGGATGCAATCTGAGAAAAAGGAGTCTTAGTAGCAAGAGGAGCACAGTGTGTTGGAGGAGCAGAGGTTCTCTCAGTTACACAGGCATTGGCCTGTGCTCAGCATAACATAAAACATTCCGGGGTAGAGAGTTGGAGGATGAATGGCAGGAGGGAGATGGAGTTCTCTAGTTGTCATGTCTAGCCCTGTTCGCCCTGGGTTGGAAGAAGGTGTTTCAGGCAATCAATCAGAATCAGACTCTGAAGTAGAAGGGTTGGCGCGAGAAACAGGCCAGCCTGTACCAGTGGGGGAGAAAGCTCTCACGGGCTCTTCACCAGCTGGGAGTGAACCCACTCCAGAGCTTATCTCCTCAAGGACAAACAATACACAGTCAGTGGGAAGCCAACATTCTTCCAAAGGAGAGAGCACCGAGAGGTTAGCCAATCCTAGAGTACGCTGCAGACTAAAACGGGCGGAGCTAAAGGAAGGCGAGAGAAAGTCAGCCCAGCTCGCATCCCGTCAGAAGCTGCCTCAGCACTAGTCTCTCTGAAGTTAATGTGTCTTGGGAAAAGGCTTTCCATCCTTCTTGAAAGGACAATTGTCTCGCTTAGTTTGCATAGTTTTGTCTAGGGGAAAGTGCCAAGAGATTAGACTCTCTTGAGGTGGGAAGAGATGTTTGTTGTTTAAATAAAGCTTTGTGTATTACTTAGGGAAAATGAAAGGAACCTCTCGTGCAAGTACTTGAGTCATTGCTGACTCCTAGAGGGACGCCTGCTTTCGCTGACGTTTTCTTGGCAGACTTTGTAGCGGGGTGGTTTGCCATTGCCTTCCCCAGTCGCAGTTACCTTTCCCCCAGCTAGCTGGGTACTCATTTTACCGACCTCGGAAGGATGGAAGGCTAAGTCGACCTGAGCCGGCTGCCTGAGAAACAGCTTCCGCTGGGATCAAACTGGGGCCGTGGGGAGAGTTTCGGCTGCACTAACTGCTGCTTACCACTCTGCGCCACAAGAGTATTACTTAGCAGGCCTCATTATTGTCTCCCAAGAAGGTAGGTGGTTTTCAGAAACACGTCACTAATGTTCTGATGTCTGGGAATAAACACATTGTGGTCTTAGTTCCCCTCTAAAACAGAATCTTGGGATCTGGGGCAAAATCTGGCCTGCTTGGGGTCCCAGTTTGGCCGTGTGGGGTTACCAAGATGGCCCCACCCCCATTTGGTTTCTCAGTGTTTCTCCTCATTCTGAAATGTTTTAAGTTATTCTTAAGGCTTAGTTAAAGTGGCAATAACAGCTTTAAACTATGCCGGTACTTTTTGGCCCCACTCATTTGCCTTTGTCTCCACCCACCTCCGGAATGCTGCCCTCGAGAGCTTCCCTGAAATGGAATTCGGCCCTTAGGATGACAGAGGTTCAACACCCCTGCTCTAAACTGCAGGGAAAACAGGACACTGTTATTATTATACCAGGTTGGACTATTTGTCCGTCTGGCCCACTATCGTGCGCTCGGAACAGCAGCGGTCCTCCAGTGTCTCAGGCAGAGCACAGTCTTTCTGGTCACCTGATCTTTTGAACCTGAAATGCCAGAGACTGTACTTGGGTATGGCTCTACCATTGTGCTATGGTTCCTCCTCCTCCTCCTCCTCCTCCTCCTCCTCCTCCTCCTCTTCCTCCTCCCACCCCCCCCATTCAATCAAGAACATCAGAGATCATCATGTTATCAGCCCTTGACTTTTTCATACTTGCACTTCTCTCTGAAAATGGTTTCGGGTAAAAAGTAGGGTGCTTCTACATTTCTGGTTTCAATGACCTATAAAACAAGCAGAAAATCAAGTGAAGATTTATTGATCTGAGTAAAGCAAATCAACGATTCTGTTGATTTGTATTCTACAGTAGAATGTGAATATAATTGAAAATAAATAAATAAATAAATAAATAAATGAATAAATTAATGTCTTTCTCAGGGGGAAGAAACACTTTGCCTTCAGACCCAGTCAGATAGAAAGTCTGCAATGATTCAAAGCAAGCGGTCTGCATTTATTTCAGCACAGAACCGTCTTCACTTCACTATACGACCCCCCCAACCATCTAACACTACGTGTTTCAGTCCTTCACTTTTGATTTTTAAATGTGTTATTGTGTTTTTAGATTTGTGTTACTGTGTTTTAGATTTTTACATAGCTGCTGACTTTCGTCCTGGTTTTTACTTTGGTTTTGTTGTGTATTAAACTCTTAAAGGTTTTATAGCACATTTTGTCACAATGTATTGTAGGGTTTTAATTTTGTGAACTGATCAGGGAGCTATTGGGTGATACAGAAGTGTAATAAATAAATACATAAATAAATATGCAGGCCAAAGTACAATGTGTGGGTGGGTTTAAAGGAAAACTCCACCTACTGCCACTGTACCAAAGAGCTAGGGGTAAGGAGAGCCCTCTGCCAAATTTATTTATTTATTTATTTACAATATTTATATACCACTCCCCATTCAATTTTTTTATTATTATTGTTGGCCGCCTTGGGCAGTATTTTTAGTTGAAGGAAAGCGTATAATTTAATAAATAAAATAAATTCCTACAGATGTCTGCTCCAAGCGGGAATCTCCAAGTTTACTTTGAATATCACTTTAAGGCAGAATCTGTTTGCAATTTATGGATGTGCAAAAAGAAGACTCCTACAAAATGTTGCTAGCCTTATTCAAATTAGCTTCCCTCAAAAATTTCTTTGCACAAATTGCTCCGAATTTTGATTTAGCCAAAATTGAGTTGCAGGTCTGTTTTAATACAAATGCATTAGACTCACGCAATATTCAGAAGAAATGCAAATTGGACGGCTTCAAAAGGGGGTTGGAAAAATTCCTGCAGGCAAAGGTTATCAATGGTTACTAGCCCTGACGGTTACGTGCTACCTCCAGTATCAGAAGCAGTAAGCCTGTGTGCCCCAGTTGCTGGGGAACATGGGTGGGAGGGTGCTGTTGCACCATGTCCTGCTTGTTCATCCCTGGCCGACGGCTGGTTGGCCACTGTGCGAACAGAGTGCTGGACTAGATGGACCCTTGGTTTGAATCAGCATTAGGCCCCTTCTTATCTTCTTACCTTAGTAACATGCTGGCAAAAGGCAGGAACAGCAATCATTTGGCTTAAGAAGTTCAGGTAGGCGGCTACCACTGCCATCACGCTACAGCGATGGAGCATGGGCAAGTTGTCTTCATTAATGATCGCAATGTCCTTCAATGAAAAACCAAAAATAATAATTGGGTTGTGTTTAATGTTACTCTAACTTAAGTTGTCTCGTTCATTTCAATGGATCTACTCTAAGTTGGACTAGTATTGGACGCAACCCACCGATGGCAAGATCAGCATTTCTGCAATACGGATTCATTCTACTGGATACAGACTGAGGTCTGTGCATGGCCATGCCCTTCCAGGCTTAGATATGAAGGGATTCACCAACTCATCTGAGATGTTCTCCCAAAGCCCCACCTGCAAGGCAACAGCCACTCTGATGAGGTCAATGACCACTTCTTCATTGGCCAGTTCAATCGTGATGAGAGCCAGAGTCGTGTAGAGCAGCTCAAAGTTCTTTTGAATGTTGTCTTCCTCCTTGCAGCCTAAGTAGACGTGCCTGTACAGTTGCTGCCCATGCTGCCAAGTGTAGAAAGCAGAACGGTTATCTTGAAATAGCGGACCTTGTAAAACAGTACTGAAACAGGGAGTCAGACCATTGGTTTATGTAACCCAGCTTTCTCAACACTGACCGCCAGTGGCTTTTCACCATTTCAGGCAGGATTCTTTCCTGGCCTACCTGGAGATGCTGGGGATTGAAAGTGGGACCTTCCGTGTGAAAAGCAGCTGCTTTTTCACTGAGCTATAACCCCTCCCCGGTTACGGCCTTGTCCATACATGACAGTACTTCCTGTACTTTCACTATACTGTGATACTAAAGCTTCAGCCAGTGTGGTGTAGTGGCGAAGGTGTTGGACTGGGAGTCAGGAGATCGGGGTTCTAGTCCCCACTCGGCCATGGAAACCCACTGGGTGACTTTGGGCCAGTCACAGACTCTCAGCCCAACCTACCTCACAGGGTTGTTGTTATTTTATTTATTTTATTTATTATTGCATTTATATCCCACCTTTTTTCCTGCAAGGAACCCAAGGCAGCGTACATAATCCTCCTCCTCTCCACTTTATCCTCACAACAACAACCCTGTGAGGTGGGTTGGGCTGAGAGTCTGTGACTGGCCCAAAGTCACCCAGTGGGTTTCCATGGCCGAGTGGGGACTAGAACCCAGATCTCCCAGCTCCCAGTCTGATCCTCTAGCCACTACACCACACTGGCTCACCAGTGAGGATAACATGGAGAGGAGGAGGATTATGTGTACCGCCTTGGGTCCCTTGGAGGAAAACAGCGGGATATAAATGCAATTAATAATAATAATAATAATAATAATAATAATAATAATGTCATTTAGTGTCACTCGTTAGATATGTAATAGTGGAAATCCACTGCAGTTGAACCTACTCGCTTTTCATTACATCATTGTAATTAGGTTTACTATGCCTCCTCTGTCGTTGCAATAACCATCTGACATGGAGAAGGCCAAAGCCTTTGAAGGAAAGGCCAGAAGCACACAACACCTGGGTTGCGGATTGCACCCTAGGGCCAAGATGCACACGGCCCCTGTGCCTTCGCCAAAAGCAACCCTGACGGGGCGATGGTGATTCTTCTGCAGCCCCTTGGGTTGCACTGGAAGCCACTCCAAAGGGTCTCCCCATCTTTCAGTGTGGCTTTTCAGGCTGTGCCAGGGGCTGCCGAGGAGAAGGAAAGCCAGAAATGTTCTGATGCGCCACATAGACTCCAAGCCTAGATAATGAAAGCTTGGGGGATAATGGGACACAAAGAGGTTGCCCTTAACCTCATGAGTACGTGACACTGCCCGATGGACCGAGTCAGGCTACTGGCTTATCTACCCCTATGCTGGGTACTCTGCCTCGCAGCAGCTCTGCAGGGACTCAAGCAGAGATCTTTCCAGCTCTTTTGTTAGAGATCTTTTTTTTTTTGTTATAATTTTTATTAACGCAATTTAAAATACATCAACATCACATTAAAACAATCAATCAAAATGAAAAAGAAAAAAAAAGAAAAAATATTACATAGATTTGCTCAACTGTTAACATTTGTAATTTATCATTATTCATAATCAAACAATACAATTGCTCCCCTTCACCCTTTGGGATCTATTCCTGCTTCCAAAATCTCATTACTTCTTCTGGTGGTGGTTTTCCACTTCCCTTAGAGAACACGTATACCAGGAACTGTTTCCAAATTCCCTCAAATTCATTCGTATTTGTTATGCCTCTTCTTACTTTTATATTACATGTCAATTTATCATTAATGGCAATATCCCAAATTTCCTTATACCATTCTTCAATACGATAATCTCCTTGAACCTTCCAGTTCCTAGATATAATTAATCTTGCTGTTGTCAGCAAATTTGTTATCAATTCTTTAATTTCTTTATTACACTTTAAATCTCCATATAATGATAGTAATGCCACACTAGGTGTCTCTTCAATCTCCATTCCAACAATTTCTTTTATCTCATTAAACACCATTTTCCACAATTTTTGTACATATTCGCATTCCCACCACATATGTAAATACGTTCCTTTTCCCCCACAACCTCTCCAACAATTTGCTGAATACAGCTTATTTATTTTATTTAATCTCACTGGGGATTAAATAAATCTCCATATAATTTTATAATAATTTTCTTTAATTCTCACCGACATGTTTCTCAACACTCTTTGTCTCCATATTCCCTTCCAACTCTGTTGCCCTATCTGTACCATCAAATCTGTTTCCCAAACCATCTTCCCCATATTCTCTATCTCCCCCTTCCCAACCAGTATTCTATATATTCCACTCGTTAAACCTTTTATCCCTTTATTTTCTCCCTTTTCCTTTTCTTTTTAACAATCAGCTCCTCAAATTTTGTCAATTCTTAGAGATCATTTTTAAAGGAGATGGCCAAGACCAGACTTGGGATCCTTTTCATGCAAAGCACAGGTTCCACCACAGGGCCATGGGACGCTCCCTTGTCAACCTTCTTACCAAATAGCTCGTGCCGTTCCTTCCTTTCAATAATTTGTTACCCGCCCACAGTGCTATTACCTTCTTGATGAAGTTCACATCTTGCCTTGAAATTTTGTCTCGTTTTATCTTTAGATCTGAAACATCAGGTATTATTCTGTGCAGAGACAAACAAACCAGTCGTTTAGTTTCTTAAATCAGTACTAATAACTATAATAATTGGTAAAGCTACTTCTCCTGGAGTGGGAAGCACAGTGTGAAATACATTTAATCTATTCAGTTATTTTTGAAGCCACTTCCATTTTAATTACACCCACGTTTAACAATGACAACCCATTTTCTATTTTTTGTTTTAAAAAGAGGGAATCATAAGTAATTATGACTCAGTACAAGAATATTCCATTTTATGGTTTGCACAAACCCATTCCGCACGAAACAAAAATATAATTACAAGCTTAATTAAACCAGGAGCGATTTGAAAGAGCTACTTAACATTCAGGGCAATACAGCAGGAAAACAAAATCAGCTAGCACGTTCAATTGTTACGTTCTTTTAAGTTTTTCTTCTCTACTGACAAACTGAAACATGGCACACAGTAGAAAGGTGTATGGACTGAACGGCATCTACTGATTAGTCAGAACATGGTTTGATAAAGTAAATGTGTCCCTTGTACATAATTAGTTTCCACTTTTCAGTAGATAAGCTTGATAGGAAAGGTTCTCAACCAGAATACACACAGTGTGACCCACCACATCGATGTATATAGAAGGCGTGCAGAACCACAGTCCTGGGGCCCCAAACTGGCCCGCATGGGATTCCCCGGATAGCCATGCCCCCTTTCTGGGGCCCTACATCCTTTTCCCCAACTATAAATTATTGTTAGTTTCCTGGCTTTTGTGCATAGAATCATAGAATAGTAGAGTTGGAAGGGGCCTACAAGGCCATCGAGTCCAACCCCCTGCTCAATGCAGGAATCCGCCATAAGGCATCCCTGACAGATGGTTGTCCAGCTGCCTCTTGAAGGCCTCTAGTGTGGGAGAGCCCACAACCTCCCCAGGTAACTGGTTCCATTGTCGTACTGCTCTAACAGTCAGGAAGTTTTTCCTGATGTCCAGCTGGAATCTGGCTTCCTTTATCTTGAACCCATTATTCCGTGTCCTGCACTCTGGGAGGATCGAGAAGAGATCCTGGCCCTCCTCTGTGTGACAACCTTTGAAGTATTGGAAGAGTGCTATCATGTCTCCCCTCAATCTTCTCTTCTCCAGGCTAAACATGCCCAGTTCTTTCAGTCTCTCTTCATAGGGCTTTGTTTCCAGACCCCTGATCATCCTGGTTGCCCTCCTCTGAACACGCTCCAGCTTGTCTGCGTCCTTCTTGAATTGTGGAGACCAGAACTGGACGCAATACTCTAGATGAGGCCTAACCAGGGCCGAATAGAGAGGAACCAGTACCTCACGTGATTTGGAAGCTATACTTCTATTAATGCAGCCCAAAATAGCATTTGTCTTTCTTGCAGCCATATCACACTGTTGGCTCATATTCAGCTTGCGATCTACAACAATTCCAAGATCCTTCTCATTTGTAGTATTGCTGAGCCAAGTATCCCCCATCTTGTAACTGTGTATTAGGTTTCTATTTCCTAGATGTAGAACTTGGCATTTATCCCTATTAAATTTCATTCTGTTGTTTTCAGCCCAGCACTCCAGCCTATCAAGATCACTTTGAAGTTTGTTTCTGTCTTCCAGGGTATTAGCTATCCCACCCAATTTTGTGTCATCTGCAAATTTGATAAGCATTCCATGCACCTCCTCGTCCAAATCATTAATAAAAATGTTGAAGAGCACTGGGCCCAGGACATCCCCCGCCCCATTCTAAGGTAGCAATCCTATGCATCTCTAGACAGAGAAACATTTTATAACTCCCCGCATTCCTGGGATGATGGGATCTCAGGAAATTCTGGGAGTTGTAGAACTTTTTTTTCTTTCTAAACATGCATAGGATTGCATTGTGTAAGGTTGAAATGCCTCTCCTAAGCTTAATTACTAGCCATGGGAAGTTTAAGCTAAATTATGCTGGTATTTTTAGCCCCATCCACCACTGGAACGTGGCCTCCAAAAAGCTTCTCTGAAATGGAATTTATTTATTTATTTATTACATTTTTTATACCGCCCAATAGCCGAAGCTCTCTGGGCGGTTCACAAAAATTAAAATCATAAAGAGCATAAAAACAACCAACAATCTAAAAATACAAATACAAAATACAATATAAAAGCACAACCAGGTTAAAATATGGAATTAAAACAGCAAAGTTTAAATTTAAGTTAATAGGTGTTAAAATACTGAGAAAATAAAAAGGTCTTCAGCTGGCAACGGAAGGAATACAGTGTAGGCGCCAGGCGGACCTCTCTGGCGAGCTCATTCCACAGCCGGGGTGCCACAGCGGAGAAAGCCCTCCTCCTAGTAGCCACCTGCCTCACTTCCTTTGGCAGGGGCTCACGGAGATGGGCCCCTGTAGATGATCTTAAGGTCTGGGCAGATACATATGGGAGGAGGCGTTCCTTCAAATAACCTGGCCCCAAACCATTTAGGGCTTTGAATGTTAATACCAGCACTTTGAATCGGGCCCGGACCTGGACTGGCAGCCAATTAAGTTGTAGAAGGACTGGCGTGATGTGATCTCGCCTGCCAGTCCCGGTTAGTAACTGTGCTGCCCTGTTTTTAACCAGCTGAAGTTTCTGGACCATTTTCAAAGGCAGCCCCACGTGTAACGCATTGCAGTAATCCAAATGAGAGGTTATCAGAGCATGGATAACTGTAGATAGGCTATCTCTGTCCAGAGAAGAGCGTAGTTGGTATATCAGCCTAAACTGATAAAATTTACCCCCAGAGGTTCTGAGCTACTGTGATATGGGGTCAGCTCCAAAGAACTGTGAGTGGACAGAAAATAGCAGCTAGAGTTATAACACAAACGTTCCTGCAATTGTTCCCAAAGTACAGGTTCTATAGCAGCTGCAGCGCTCTAGTAAGTTGTGTAAACAGTCCTTTTGTAAGTGAAAGGCAACTTCCACTTTGGACATAATCTGGGGTAACTGACCTCTGGACAATTAATCCAGAAAATTAATCAAGGCACAACACTGGGTCCCTAGATCATGTCACATGTAGGGTATGGGTGTCAAACCTCTTTCATCCCAAGGACCGAATTCAGTTTGGAGTCCCGTTCCAGTGGTGGGTTGGGCCAAAGAGAAGAGGAGGCGAGGCCAAAGCAAAGGGGCAGGACCAAAAATACAAGAAAACACCAGCCTATTTTAGCTTAAAGCTCTTACCGCCGGTTTCTGCACCTTAGGAGAGGCACCTTTTAGAATGGGTAAAACCCACCAGAAAAACACCAAATGGTTGGTAATCAGGAGAACTGCCAGGAAACCACCCAAAACCAGGGCAGGATCTACACTACTGCTTATAACGGTTTATAATGGTTATGACAACTGTTCAGGCCCAGGACACATTACAAATACCATTTTCATACCGTTTTTTAAAGTGTTATATCCTGCTTGGTGTAGATTGGCCCCAGGAAACATCCAATGGTCAGGGGAAACAGCCTGATTTGCTCTGCAGGCCTGAGGTTTGGCACCCCCAAAGTAGGGCTTAAAAGGTCTCTAAGGGCCTTGCTAGACGATGCCGGATAAGCCAGCAGGGAGGCGGTGTGACGGTGAGCTAACTTTAGCGCGCACCGCCCCACCTCCTAGACGCACGACGCGCAGGGACTACGGAAGCCCTGCAGCGGCGGCCTTTTTTTTTGTTAAAGGGGCCACGTGCGCCCTGAAGACTCCGGACAAGGTAAGCGTTTTTTTTTTACTTAAGCACCCCCATCCGCTCCTGATCCCCTCCCATGCCTCCTGCCCACTCTTTCCCCGCCCTCCGTCCAGTCCCCGATCTGTGCCACCCTCGGCCCTCCATCCCGTGTCCGTGCCACCCTCCGCCCTCCGTCCCGTCCCCGATCTGTGCCACCCTCCACCCTCCGTCCCGTGTCTGTGCCACCCTCCGCCCTCCCCCTCTCCTGCCGGTCCGGCCTTTCCCCCCCTATCTCCCCCCCCCGGCCCGATGGGCACAGCGCTCGTATGAGCACTGTGCTCAGTCCGTGGCTTTTCCCGGCTACTTGCGAGTAAGCGAGTAGCTGCAAAAAGCCACAGACCTTGCTAGACGTTCCGCAGCCCCGGTCTCAGGCCGGGGCTGCGGAAAAGGCACGCTAAGGCCTCGTCTAGCAAGGCCCTAAGACTCCAACAGGTATCTATTTTTGACCAGACACAGTCCCCAGTCTGACATACCTACGTTCAGCCCATCTCCATCCATTTAGGAATTTAGGAAGCTACCTTCTATGAAGGCAGGGACCATCTAGGACAGGATACTAGGTAAGGACTGGAAGTGACTTTGAGGGGCCTGACAGGATTCTTTCTCAGGCCTGGGGATGGAATCTGGGATCTTCTGCTTGCAAACCATGTGCTCTCCTACTTAGCTTTGGCCCTTCACTTTATCTGGAGATGACAGGAGGGGTAAAAGAGAAGCAGGGTGGTACCAAAATTCAACATTCTGGTCCTCAATGGTGTCCTCCAAGCCTTGCTCATATATGGGTAAGGCTTAATGTGCACCAGTTGTGGAGCTTTTGCTCCTCTTGTGCATGTCACCTGTTTAAGTATCTAGAGATGTCTACTGTACACTGGTATGCACTGCTATTGCAGTAGAACTCAGCTGAGACCCCGTCAAACTCAAGACACCAACCGTATCCCTCTGAGCTTTGCTCTGTTGTCATGCCGATCAATAAGGTTATGCAGTATTTCCAGGACCAGCTGCCTTAGTTCGGAGTCATCCATGAGTGAAGGAGACAGCAAAGGATCCAGAAAGGGAGCAGGCAGAGCAGCTGCAATGGTCTTGGCACTGTATCCTGTAGTCACCTGGTTGGCATCGAAGAGAAGGCAAAGAGTATCCATCAAAGACATCATTCAGCCAGATTCCACAACCCAAAGCTTCTTATTCAATGGCATAAAAAAAGGAGAGAATATAGTTCTCTTATTTCTTAGAGTTTCATCCTGCCCTTTCTCCAAGGAGGGTGAGCACAAAAAGTCTCAGGATGCTATAGAAAAGTTTATTATACTACAGCCTGATGTGTTTTGGCCTTCTTCAGGGGGTTGTAAAGTCCATATAAAAAACAAGAATAAGACAACACAACACAGAACTCAAAACTTTTTACGATTATAAAAGCACATTGCAAGCACAGCCTGTGCGGCGACGAAATGTCAATAAAACACATTAAAAGCTTTTATTTAGGACACATTGCAGATAAGGCCTGTGCATGCACGCATGTGTGTGTGAGTGTGTGTGTGTGTGTGTGTGTGTGTATAAATCAGTTAAAATATTGCACACTTACTTGTTATAAAGTCTGCAGAAATCATTAACAACAAATTGTCTTGTGTTGGTGACTAGTTGGGGATGTACCGAAGGCATATCCCCAACTACACACTATTAGATATGTTTTTTTCTGAGTATCTTACAGGTGTTATCATAACAGGGCAATTCCATCCAGGTCTTCTACAAGCACCAGGGAATCTCTCAAAACTACAGGGTGATTGTAGGGCTCTGCTAGGGCTGTGCAAATCAGCAAATTCAAGCTGGCTGAAGTTCCCTGAATACCACCTCAAAGTTCATTCCAACTTGAGTCCATATCAGATTGCGAGCTTTTTGTTTTCGTTTTGCATGGAAATCCGTACGTATTTCCATGCATGCTTTTTTCCCAAATAGATGCATCAATTGTGCACATTTTGGAAATGTGCACATTCTTCTCCAACAGACGAAAGCATATTTGGGCACATTTGTCAAGAGTTCATACTTCCTTCATGCACATTTTTTCAAATGTATGCATGGTGTCTAATGCATTTCTTTCGGTCCATGAATCACGCTGCAAGGTTGGAAATGTATGGACTTTGACCCCAGATTGCATCAAAGTCCACATTTGTTCCAGAAGGTGCAAACTGGGTAAATCCCAATAAGATCGTTGCTAAATTAGGCTAAGGGATTATGACTGGCCCAAGGTCAGTCTTCATGGCCAAGAAGGGTCTCGAAGACAGATCTCCCCAGCTCTACTCCAACACTCTAATCACGTAAGGTAGGGGTGATGTTGTTGGACTGCAACTCCCATCAGCTCAGGCCAGCATGACCAGTGGTGAGGGATGAAGCAAGTTGCAGTCCAGCAATATGTGGAGGACCACATGTTCCCCATTCTTAGCGTAAGGTTTAGAGGGCACGTTAACGGCTCACAGAGATGTTTATTAACATGGGAAATTCTGTGAAGCCACTAAACAGACAGACTCACCCACATCCAGCTCGGGTGGACGCTTGCAAAGCCACCCCTGCTGCCCACCCCTGCAGCTTGGCAAGCACCCGATGAGGTTGCAAACCTGCCCACCCAGGTCCGGAGCCTCCACTGTTGTACACAATAGAAGCTCTGGAAATTGCATGTCTCCTGCTTTGTGTAAATGGGGCCTTTACGGACGACATTTACGCAAGGTATGAAATATGCAATTTATGGAGCCTCTGTTGTCTGCAACGCTAGAGGCTCTGGACAAGGGCGGATGGATGGCTGCCAGGCGCTTGTCAGAGCCACGCAGGCATTAGAAGTGGAGGCCTGCAAATGCACTGTAGTCCAGGGAGCTGGGTTTGGGGAGAGAAGGGCGGAAGTAGGGGAGTCGTTTCAACTCCCAGACCCAGTCAGTTGCCCGCAACATCCCTAGTGGCCACTGATGGCACGTCAACAGAAACAAGGAAGAAAAGAAGCAACTCTTCTTATTTACAATAGCTTCCCTGTGTTATGTTTTATGGTCCCTCCGGCATTCACGTGTTCTGGCAAACTGACACGGGACACTCCATCAGTGAGACTTCTTTTATCCAGGGAAATCTCACAGTGAAAAGCTTAATGGTTACATACTTCTAAAAACACTTAAAGCAGATTGATGGTCAGAATGCTTTAGGCGCTATGCTTCAGGCGATCAAAATGGGAATTCTTGAAAAACTTAACAAACCACGTCAGCTATAACTCTTACGCAAGGCTGGGGAGGCCTTGCATGAGAGTTATTCCGGACACCCTGGCAATTATCGTTCCTCACAGGTAGACAGCTGAGTCGCTCTCTGCAAACCTGATCTAGTCTTGTGGAAAATGCCACTCACCTTTTCTTTCACTTAAAGTTTAAAGAAATGGCTGTTCTGTCTTTTGACTGAATTTAAAAAGGGACATTCCCCCCGCCCCAGTAAAATCTCGGTTTCTTCTATTATAAGAAGCCTTACCATCAGTAATGATCTCAGCAACATAATCTGAATTCGCCTTGTTCCCAAATTCCTAAATGGAAATGAAGAAAAAACCCAAGTGAAGTTGAATCAGTGTTTCTCGTGATTTCAGAAAACACAAAAAATAAACAATTATTTGAATGGGTGAGCTCCCCTGGTTCCGGTCTCAAAAAGGATTGGCTTGGAAATAATTGGGTTTATTCCCCTTGTGGCTTTACCCCACAATTGATTATGTTGTATATGTCTGGATTAGTATTTCTGGTAAGTATGGAATGTTAGAATTGAGTGGGTGTGGTTTATGATGTAATACGTGGGGCGGGGGAGAAAAGAGTGTTGGGAGTTTGTGAGGTAGTATGAGTGAATTGGAGTTGGGGTACGTGTGACAGAGAGTTGTTTATTTGTAGAGTAAGAAGAGATTGGATTTTAGGGATTTAGGGTTGGTGTAAAGAGAGTGAGGTGGTTGGTGTGTGGAGAGTTCAGATCAGGCAGGATTGAAAGTATTATATTTTTATTTAAAGCTTTGAAATAACAATAAACTTATTATTATTTTGTTGGCAACCAAATACCTCGTGTCAGCTTGGCATTATTTACCTGCCTTAGAGTTATTAAACACCCACACCAGATTATACCCACAATGTATTTAGAGCACATCCTGTATTAAACCTGTTTATAGAATCATAGAATAGCAGAGTTGGAAGGGGTCTACAAGGCCATCGCGTCCAACCCCCTGCTCAATGCAGCAATCCACCCTAAAGCATCCCTGACAGATGGTTGTCCAGCTGCCTCTTGAAGGCTTCTAGTGTATCTTCCCTCATAGCTAGGGGAAAGGTTTTAATTAACCCACCTCGGGTTTTCAAGTGGTGGAGCTTAGCCTGAGAAGGGTTTATGCGACGGGCCTAGTGTAAAGGTCTGTTACGATGCACCCGTACCCCCCACACAAATCAGGGAATAGTTTCTTTCCGAGTGATTCTGCATCTGGATTGACCCGATTCTCCACCCCTGTGAACTTCCTCTTCCATGGGGGATTCCACATGTCATACTGAGGCCGCTTCCATGTGCCCCCGGTGCGGCCCCAAAGCGATCGTGTAACTTGCCTGCAGAAGACACGAGGAAGAGGCGTCCTTGCCGCCATCGCCACCGCTGCCACCCACCTACCTCCGACCCGGCCGGGTCGGACAGCTCGGCAGAAGAAGGCGGGGTGGAGAGCGGAAGCTCTCCACCCCGCCTTCTTCTGCCGAGCTCTCTGTCCTGGCCGGCGAGGAAGTAGGTGGGCGGCGGTGGCAAGGACGCCTCTTCCTCGTGTCTTCTCCAGGCAAGTTACACCGCTTTGGGGCCGCACTGGGGGCACATGGAAGCGCCCTCAGTACGGCGTGTAGAATCCCCCCCACTTCCTTACAAACCTCTTTTCCCCCTGCTCACAGGTCCTCCAGAACCCTCTGACTGCCTTTCCACCCATTTCTTGTTGTTGGAGTGTTAGCAGCAGCAGCTGGTTAGTGAGAAAGACACAGAGGAGGGAACATGGGAAATTAGTGGATAGAAGGGAAGAGGGTTGGAGGCTGGTTGGCTGGGAAAAATCTGCTCAGGTTCAGATTAACATTTGAGCTGGAGAAGAATTCTACAGGTGTTATGCTCACCTCACATTTGAATTGCATATCATAAGCTTCTGAGACTCATATTTCCAAGCCTGGAATTACAAGTCTCAGATACATTTGCA
The DNA here is from genome assembly GCF_023053635.1 of Elgaria multicarinata webbii. NCBI lineage: Eukaryota > Metazoa > Chordata > Lepidosauria > Squamata > Anguidae > Elgaria > Elgaria multicarinata. The sequence goes on along the minus strand of NC_086177.1, from coordinate 102,888,338 downwards.
GGCAGAACTTAAATATTCAAAAGGAAGCTTCTGAATACTCACAAACATTATCACAGTGACCATTACGACAGCCTTGGAACCATTACTGCAGCCTTGGAAAGTAGGCTAGTATTATTACCTCACTATGAACAAGGAGGTGGAGGAAGGCAGAAGGTGAAAGATGGTGGCTTGTATAAGGCCTTGCAGGAAATTTCTGTCTGTTATGAAATTTCAACCAAGGGACCTTCCAGATCACAACCCCTGACCTTAATAACGCTACTGCACCGGTTCATATTGATGAGTTATGCCTTAATCCACATTAACTACTTTGTTTCCTCTGCAGTTAGCATTATGAAAAGGTCGACCTTCCCCACCCTTTTCAATGCATGCTTAGTGATACAGTGCATCTATGTTCATAATTTTAAATATGGAGCCAGAAGATGATTTCAGTTTTGGTCCAAATTGATTCAGCTCAAGGTTACGTCAGGAGAGTCTTGTTGAATCAAATCAAGGCTCCACCTTGCCCCAACTTCCTGTTTCCAGCAGTAGGCAGCCTAATGCCTTCAGGAGGCCTATAGCCAGGAAAAGCGACCAACAGCCTTTCCTTGGGATTTGCTATTGAGAGTTACAGTTCCTCTGAATGTGGAGATGCTCCTTAGTCATGATGGATAATGGCTGTTACAAGGGGGTACTCCTATGTACATGGTACAAAGGATATCTGGGCCAAAAATGAACCCAGAAGATTATTGCATCCAAAATAAACCGAAGATAAAGAACCACGGGATTCTAGTACTTTCTTCAGAAATGCAATGAATAAATTATGACTCTTGATAGTTCGAATGTATAGAGGAATAAAGCCCCTCCCCTCTGGTAATGGTATCTTGCTGGCTTAGAACAGAAACAATCCCAAATGGCTGAATGCTGTAATTTTCCTCAGCATGGTCCTGTCTCTTGATCTGAAAATCGATTAGCACAGCATGAAGCTGAGCAATTCTGAATTATTCAGCTGTTTTATCAGACGTGCATACATCAGTGCTAATGTTCTCGGAGGAAAGTGGTATTTCTCCGAAACCTACTGCAAGCAGACGACTGCAAAGCTAGCAAGAGAGTTTTATTTTTACGGAAAGCTGAAGCTCTTCTAGTCAACCACAGAAGGTTGCTAGGCCCCCCTTCTGTAGATGGACAATCCCCTCATGAATTGTTGCGGAGGCAAATTAATTTGTTAAGTGATCAGGAAACTTAATGTAGGAACACAGGACTGGAAACTGGGCAAAGGGCTCATCAAGTTTAACCAGAAAAAACAAAAGATATTTTTATCCTGCCGTAAAAAAAAAGGGGGCATTTTATGCTATAATTAAAATGTCCCTCAAGAGACACCGTTGAGCGTTTCCTAACAGACTGCAAATACCAGTAAGGCTGGCAAGATGGAAAACATGGTTGGGTGCAAATGATGGCTAGATATGGCAGCCAGGTTGGTCACTGGAACATCTAGGGGTGACCACATCACACCAGTCCTAAAATCTCTTCACTGGCTGCCAATTAGTTTCTGGGCGAAGTATAAAGTGTTGGTTTACACACCAAACACCCACCAAACACCCTGTGTCTGTTTGGTGCATTCTCTTCCCCTTCTCATTGTTTTATTATGATTCTATTAGAATGTAAGCCTATGCGGCAGGGTTTTGCTATTTTATTGTTTTACTCTGTACAGCACCATGTACACTGATGGTGCTATATAAATAAATAATAATAATAATAATTGGTTATCACCTTTAAAGCCCTACACGGTTTGGGTCCAGGCTACCTGCGGGATCGCCTTCTCCCGTACAATCTGCCCCGCACACTCAGTTCCTCTGGGAAGAATCTACTTTAGTCAGCAAAGACTAGGCTGACAACCATAACTGAGCAGACCTTCTCTTCTGCTGCTCCCAGACTGTGGAATAGCTTGCTGGAGGATACTTGTCAGCTTGACAGTCTTTTAGCATTCAAGAAAGCTGTCAAGAATTATCTCTTCCGGCAGGCCTATCCAGTAGTATTTTAGGATATTTTAGTATGTTTTTAGGATACTTTTAGGATGTTTTTAAACAGTATATACCATGTTTTTAATCAGTATTTTATGCATTTTATGCTTGATGTTGTTCTCCGCATCAATCCAATTGGAGAGGCGGGTAGGAAATAAATTATTATTATTATTATTATTATTATTATTATTATTATTGTGACCTATGGCTGGTAAGAAGCTTCAAGGAGGAGGTTCTTCCTGGCCATTGGTGACTAGATAAGTAGCTATTGACAAAGCTGATTGAGTGTAGCACAGCAGGGCAGTATCTAATGGTAGAGAGGTCCCTCGCTGGGAAATCCATCCCCTCTGGATTTCCGCAGTGCGCGGAACTCAGCTTGCATTAGCTGACCTGCGGGTTTCTTCCCAAAATCTGGGAACTTTTTCAGGGCTTTTACAATCTGAGCAAAAAGCAAACTGCGCAAATGGGGCCATCATTTGTGTAATTTGCACAAATTGATTTTCATGCAAATTTCAAAAAACAAAACACCAAAAATGCAAGCTGGACCGTCTTGATGCAGACTGAGCTTGAGACAAAGTATGGGGGTGCTGAGCTGATGAAAACTCAGGGAGCTTCCCCCCACAGATGGATTCTTCCAACATCGCTTTCCGATGCCACCCCTGCCCTTCTGCTGTTTGTGTTTTGCCAGTGGGACCCACTGCCAGCATAAGAAAGAGTCAGGGCTTGCTAGAGCAAGCCTGGAAATCATAGAATCATAGAATAGCAGAATTGGAAGGGGCCTACAAGGCCATCGAATCCAACCCCCTGCTCAATGCAGGAATCCACCCTAAAGCATCCCTGACAGATGGTTGTCCAGCTGCCTCTTGAAGGCTTCTAGTGTGGGAGAGGCCACAACCTCACCAAGCAACTGATTCCATTGTCGTACTGCTCTAACAGTCAGGAAGTTTTTCCTGATGTCCAGCTGGAATCTGGCTTCCTTTAACTTGAGCCCGTTATTCCGTGTCCTGCACTCTGGGAGGATCGAGAAGAGATCCTGGCCCTCCTCTGTGTGACAACCTTTTAAGTATTGGAAGAGTGCTATCATGTCTCCCCTCAATCTTCTCTTCTCCAGGCTAAACAGGCCCAGTTCTTTCAGTCTCTCTTTATAGGGCTTTGTTTCCAGACCCCTGATCATCCTAGTTGCCCTCCTCTGAACACACTCCAGCTTGTCTGCGTCCTTCTTGAATTGTGGAGCCCAGAACTGGACGCAATACTCTAGATGAGGCCTAACCAGGGCCGAATAGAAAGGAACCAGTACCTCACGCAATTTGGAAGCTATACTTCTATTAATGCAGCCCAAAATAGCATTGACAAGCTATTGACAAATGACAAGCAGTGAGTCCCCCTGGTCCTCAGGCAACACTGGGTATTACCCATTGAATGCAATTTTATTTCTCTCTAGTGTTTTGTTCTTTGGACCGTCCAAACTGGTAACTGCCTATGGATATATGTGCCTCTACCTTTGACCGATGGAAATTGAAACAAGGGGAAGAGAAGGGAAACTCTGCTCATGCATATTCCTTCTGCCCAGTCTCCCCATGTCTCAGCCCATACTGTCCCCATACCCCCTAGAAAAGGCTTTTAGTGGAAGAAGGTGGCTGCATGGGTGAGTAGAAAGGAGCAAAGTCCCCTTCCTTCCACTCACAGTGCTCAGGATCTCACCACTTTTTCTGCCCTTTTTTAGGAGAAACATTTGAAGTCCAATATATGGATTAATCTCAACAAACCCAAACTGGCTGGTGTCCAGCGTATGTGAAGTTGCCCCCAAAACTGGTACTTTCCCCATAATGAACATCATAATCTCAGACCGATGGTAATCTGGCAGGTTGCTTCCAAAGAATCCTATGTACAAATAGGGGGAGAAAAAATATAGAGAAGAAATAAAGGAACAACGCTGGAGATCAAACACTCTTTTCTCCCTGGACCTAAAACCAAACATATTGATAAACTTTGTGGGGAGCAGAATTCCTCTTAAAGTATTCAATCATTTTCATGAATGTTTTGCATCCATTCCAAAAGTAAACCTTCATCCTGTCCTAGCTCAGTTTAAGGCTTCCAGGAGAGCCTGGGCTGCAGCAGTGATACCAGAAGGGCTGGATCACCTCTGGTAAAATAAGATCACATCCAGTGAGGCAAGGCCTCATCCAATAGGCCTGCTGCCTGGTTCTGCCCTATTGGATGAAGACCAATAGAGTCATTCAAGAGGCAGCTGGACAAGCATCTGTCAGGGATGCTTTAGGGTGGATTCCTGCACTGAGCAGAGAGTTGGACTCAATGGCCTTGTAGGCCCCTTCCAACTCTGCTATTCTATGATTCTATGACTTTATCTTGTTTATTTATTTGATTTTTGCTCGTACTTTTCTACTGAGAAAATGGCACTCAAGGCATTGTCACATTGGTCGTGATCTTTCTTTATCAGAAGTGATCTGGCCTGTCCTGTCAGAACCCAGGACAGATCACTGTGGCAGTTGTTGCCTGGAACTAACTCAAGGAGAGTAGTTGTCTCAGCAACATGCAGAGGCCAGCTGACCCCTTAAGAATGCTTGCAGATCTGGACCTGCTGTTAACTCCATCCCCTTTGAGGATCTATCTGCTTCTTAAAGGACCATTACCCAATTCTGCAGCCACTAGGTTCTATGTACAGGATAGTGAGGACTGCATCAGAGAGGTGCCTTCTGACGCAGAAGAGTCTAGGAAAAAACCCTCCAACTTCTCTGAACCAAGGGACTTAGCCCTCCTCCCTCTGGTGACCCTGCCGTACTTGGTATCACTGCTTCCATGCCACTAATACCCAATGCAGCCAAGAAAGGTTCTGCAAACCTGCAGCAACTACTCATTTCAAACATACATCATTTTTCACTCATATGTTCTCTTTTCAGAGTCACCAGATTCACTGAAAACATCACACACAGTATATTTAAAAACCGCAATATAAAAATACAGGATTGAATCTAACAATTCTTGTACACATCCTGTATTTAGATTCGACATATACCAGAAATAGGAGCCATCTCCCCAAGAAATCACCCTTGGAATAAGGGTGCAAAGCAGTCCTAATTTGCATAGATATTTTGTCCCTTCTAAACAATTGCCAAATTTTTCTCATGCCACCCTTTAAGTGGCACTTTACGTTATTTTCATCATGAAGCCGGTTGACATTTGGGCACCCAGCAACAATTAATTAATTGTTACTGGGTGCCCAAATTTATTAATTAATTGTTAGTGGGTGCCCAAATTTATTAATTAATTGTTACTGGGTGCCCAAATTTATTAATTAATTGTTAATGGGTGCCCAAATTTATTAATTAATTGTTAATGGGTGCCCAAATGTATTAATTAATTGTTAATGGGTGCCCAAATTTATTAATTAATTGTTACTAGCTGCCGAAATTTATTAATTAATTGTTACTGGCTGCCGAAATTTATTAATTAATTGTTAATGGGTGCCCAAATTTATTAATTAATTGTTAATGGGTGTCCAAATTTATTAATTAATTGTTACTCGGTGCCCAAATTTATTAATTAATTGTTAATGGGTGCCCAAATTTATTAATTAATTGTTAATGGGTGCCCAAATTTATTAATTAATTGTTAATGGGTGTCCAAATTTATTAATTAATTGTTACTGGGTGCCCAAATTTATTAATTAATTGTTAATGGGTGCCCAAATTTATTAATTAATTGTTAATGGGTGCCCAAATTTATTAATTAATTGTTACTGGGTGCCCAAATTTATTAATTAATTGTTACTGGGTGCCCAAATTTATTAATTAATTGTTAGTGGGTGCCCAAATTTATTAATTAATTGTTAGTGGGTGCCCAAATCGTTAATTAATTAATTGTTAATTAAGATAGTGTACAGGAAATGTTCTGCGTCTGAAAGTATGTGAAAATAAGAGGAAGGAGGGGGGATATCAAGAAGTTTGTATTCCCCAGGGCATCCCCAGTGCTGTGCCCAGGGGTGCCTGCAGGGACTTCCACATAGTCCTTCACCCACAGACTCCTTGAACTTAATTTTTTAAAATAAAATTAAAAAAAAATGTTAGGCTTCTGGGTTCTCCTTCCTGTTTCTGAAATTGCCACTGATCAGCTCTTCAGCGAGCAGAAAGAGAAAGCAAGGCAAAGGGGTAGAGAGGACAGGAAGAACAAGGCTAGAGGAATAGCAAGGCAAAGAGGTGGTTGGGGAGAGAAATAGCGAGGCTGCAAGTGGAGAGAAACAGCAAGATAAAGGAGTAAGTGGGAGAGAAAGAACAAGGCTGGGAGCTAAGAAGGCAAAGACAGAAGAAGGCTTGAGACAGTGAAGGGAGAGAAATAGCAAGGAAAGGGGCTGGAGAGATACTGAGGTTGGGAGTGGAGAGAGCGATTTCTCTCCTTGCCACCATCTCTTGACTATAATGCCCCCCATGGAGGCCATTATGTGACTACTTACATACTCCACAGGAGCCATTTTGTGGTGGGGCCTTCTCAAATTCTCAAATGTGCCGATGGGTCCCAAAAAGATTGGGGACCCCTAGTATATCCTGTAAGAGACTTTATGTAGCTAAGTGTTCCTTAAAATGACTCACCGATCGTTTGAATGATAGAATTCTGGACAATCTTCTCGTCGTTCTCCTTGGTGCTTGCGTTGAAGCTGGCACTACTGACTGAGCTACGTCTGTCACTCAGTTCAAAGTCGACACTGAAACGTAGATGCTTGAGTAATGTGTTAAACACCTCTAAGACCGTTGGGCCTGGGGAGAGACCAAAAGTAATGGCTTACACTTCGGGATTAAAAAATAAAACAGTCAGAGGCAGAGACAGAGACAGAGACAGAGAGAGAGAGCCCTCGTATGAATGGCCAATGGAAGAGTCAGGCCGTTTCTACACCTGCCTTTTCCCCCAGGATCATCCCTGTGCATCCAAATGACACACAGGGGATCCCGGGAGCAGGCAGGGATGATCCCTCCATTTTCCTGGGATAATCCTTAGGTGTAGAAAGGGCCTCAGTCTTCTAAATGGTCCAATCAACATGCTGTGATTCAGATGTTCACTGGGATTTGTACGTTTGGAGGAAAGGAACCTCTCGTGCAAGCACTGAGCCATGGCTGACTCTTGGAGGGACGCCAGCTTTCGCTGACGTTTTCTTGGCAGGCCTTATAGTGGGGTGGTTTGCCGTTGCCTTCCCCGGCCGTTATTACCTTTCCCCCAGCTAATGGGGTACTCATTTTACCGACCTCGGGAGGATGGAAGGCTGAGTCGACCCGAGCCGGCTGCCTGAAACCAGCTTCCACTGGGATCGAACTCAGGCCGTGGGGAGAGTTTCGGCTGCAGAAACTGCTGCTTTACCGCTCTGCGCCACACGAGGCGTTTACTCAAATGGAAAGGGAGCTGCTTCGTCATGGCCAGGTCTCAAGCTCATTTGGAACATCTGGGTGGAAGGAACTCATGGATCTTTCTTGCACAAAAGTCACCAGGCAGAATGGGAACAGCGGCATGGGAAGGAATCATGTCAGAATAACTTGCCCACCATGAAGGAACCGTCGCTTCTTCCATCCAGACTCTGAGGCTTCAATTTTGCAGCCTTCCTCACCAAACACTTGATTCTACTTATTAAACAACCTTGTTATTTAAAGGAAAGCTTTTAGCGGAGTAATTGTTTTTCTTGTATGGGTATGTTATCCTTTTTCCTTTTTGCCTTATTCTCGTGGTGGTTTTAGAGACTGCTGCTTTTTGCTCTTTGCTGAGATTTGTTAGGTTGCTACGTTGAAGTTTGTTTTATTAGGATTGTTGTGTCATGCATCATTGCTCTATTGTTTATATATGGTTTTATTATTGTAATCTTCCTTGTATACGTTTTAAAAAATTAAAACATAAATAAGTAGAACCTCATTATGCTGAAGGTCTGGTTTTTGGCTGTCACCGTCAAAGAATTGGAGGCGCCTAATATACCTCTCCTGCGCTCTAAAAAATAAGCTATTCATACATAGGGATGTCGGGCACATGCAACACATTCACGGGGAGAGCACCTGTGTGGACCAACAAGTGACTGGTAACCCTGTACCCACACCTGGAGCCTCCACTGTGCACGACAAGGGAAAGGAAGGAAAGGAACCTCTTGTGCAAGCACTGAGTCATTACTGACTCTTGGAGGGACGCCAGCTTTCGTTGATGTTTTCTTGGCAGGCCTTATAGCGGGGTGGTTTGCCGTTGCCTTCCCTGGCCGTTATTATCTTTCCCCCAGCTAACAGGGTACTCATTTTACCGACCTCGGGAGGATGGAAGGCTGAGTCGAGCCGAGCCGGCTGCCTGAAACCAGCTTCCCCTGGGATCAAACTCAGGCCGTGGGGAGAGTTTCAGCTGCAGAAACTGCTGCTTTACCACTCTGCGCCACACGAGGCTCGCATGACAAGGGAGGCGCCGGAAATTATGTAATTTCCCCTGTTGCGAAAATGGCGGCCGTAAAGGCCCCATTTATGCAATGGGGAAAATGTGCAATTTCTGGAGCCTCCATTGTTGCACTTAATGGAGGCTCCAGATGAGAGTGGATGTTTTCGTGACATAAAAGGAGCTCGGAGCAAATCGCAGTGGTCTCGGGGCAAGCAACCGATGAATCAAACCCAGGCGAGTTCACTTATCCCTACCATAGAGGTTTCCAGTTAAGTTTGTTGAGATTTATCCATCAACTTTCTTTTTGCTTAATGCTTTTCTCTTCACATTCACTTTGGACCTCCAAAGTTAGGAGACAGTTTCTGATAAATAGCAGCAGCAAAAAGCTGCTTTCCTGCCAGTCTCTGAAAAGCACACATAGCTCTTGGCTTTCTCCTTAATCAACCTTTTCCTGTCTTCTTATAGACATTCATCATCTAGTCCTGTCACTGCTTCCTCCAAGATTCCTGGGCTTAAAAAATCTAAAACAGCTCTGGCAATGTTGATCAGATCAGCATTCTGTTACAACTGTAAATTAGGAATGACCAAAACATTCAATTTTTTCCCCCCGTGGGCGTTTATGCTTTTCTGAACAATGGCATAATGTGCTCACAATCGTTTTGTGAATATGTGATTTATGGCATTGTTAATGTCGCCCCGAAGTGCTGACCGGCTATCACACAGATATTGTGTCAGCCTCCTGCTTCATTGTCTGTCCCCAGTTGGAAGCACCAACCAGTTATTTGTGCCTGTTCCCAATTCAAAAGCCCCAAGCAGGCAAATTGGCTAAATTGCACAATAACGGGCTGAACTTTGCAATGAGTCGGTGGTTGTTTCTTTTCTTTTTTTTCGAAAAATCTGATCATACTTTTGCAAGCCTGTTGGTTGTTGAGTATGTTTATCTACAATTTTCACTTTAGGAGCAGAAAATCAGAGAGCATTTAACTTGTTTATAACAGATGCAGAATTTTGGTCTTCATTATGAATAATACATATGCAATAAGAAAGCGTAAAAGCAAGAATTAATATTATCAAAATAATTATAACAACATCAAATAATCAAAGTCTGGGATAGAAGTAATCTAAGTAATGCTTGCCAGTAGAACTCTTACATGCTGTTCATTTGACCCAGTTGAGTATCTATCAATTACTCCAATCCCCTGCTTTATTACATCTTGATCGTGTGTTCCAAAGAACAAGTTCTAGCGTTTATACAATTAAGAAAGCAAAACAGAGGATACGGGATCAACTGCAGCTGACATTTTTCATAAGTACCTTTTCCCACCAGTTCCAATATCAAATTGTTCTACTGCGGCCTTCTCCAGTCTGGTGACCTCCACATATTTTGGACTGCAACAACCAGCATTCCCAATAATTAGCCATGGGGGCTGGGGTTAATGGGAGTTGGAATCCAAAACATCTGGAAAGGCTGGTCTACTACATTGTATGTTCTCTTTACCCTTACTTTAAGTATGGAAGACTGTTTTAGAACACTTTCAAATTATTTGTAGGGCGAAAATAATGCACTTTCATTTTGCATGTGGAACAAGAACAAATGAAAATAAAATCTTGTGTTTGAGAGTGAGGCAACCAGACCGGACAAACATTCGCTCCTGAACGGGCCCATCCTGTGGATGGGAGCAGGTGTAAAACTGCCCGTTCTACTCACCTGGTGTGCCTACTTCACCTCCAACATCCCTGCATGTCCCACATAGCGACGGAACATACGAATACAACCTATGGTGAAAATCCAGTGTGCGTAGGCCAAAACCATATACCTGATTTCCCCAGAAAAAAAACTGGGTTCTGCAGCGATCACAGCACTGCATTCTTACTTCCCATTCCCATATGGATCCTTCATAGAATCATAGAATAGTAGAGTTGGAAGGGTCCTATAAGGCCATTGAGTCCAACCCCCTGCTCAATGCAGGAATCCACCCTGAAACATACCCGACAGATAGTTGTCCAGCTGCCTCTTGAATGCCTCTAGTGTGGGAGAGCCCACCTCCCTAGATAACTGGTTCCATTCTTGTACTGCTCAAACAGTCAGGAAGTTTTTCTTGATGTCCAGCCAGAATCTGGCTTCCTGTAACTTGAGCCCATTATTCTGTGTCCTAAACTCTGGGATGATCCAGAAGAGATCCTGGCCCTCCTCTGTGTGACAACCTTTCAAGTATTTGAAGAGTGCTATCAGGTCTCCCCTCAATCTTCTCTGCTCCAGGCTAAACATGCCCAGTTCTTTCAGTCTCTCTTCATAGGGCTTTGTTTCCAGACCCTTGATCATCCTGGTTGCCCTCCTCTGAACACGCTCCAGCTTGTCTGCGTCCTTCTTGAATTGTGGAGCCCAGAACTGGACCCAATACTCTAGATGAGGCCTAACCAAGGCTGAATAGAGAGGAACCAGTATGTCAGAAGTGGTGCAGGTAGGCCAGATGGGCCAGTTCTGAGAAATAACATCCGATCGTGTCGAGAATCTTTAATTCCATGCAACTCACCTATAGAACCCTTTGCGGCAATGGCGACTGCTTGCAAAAGGGCCTGGATGATACCTGCTCGGACTCGGGGGAAATCTCTTTTGCGAGCATCAAGATGGGCCAGAATTTCCTGTATCACATGATGAGAATATTGTGCCTAGAAATCAAACATACCTTTTAGTTTCCTTTGTAAATTAAAAGCTACAACCCCATGGAAAACTGCCTGATTTTTAACTTTCCTTTCCGCCCTCCACTTCCCATTCCCTCTACAACCTGCCTGAAGAGGGATTGGTGTTTAGGAAATTTGCGCAAACAGATCTTTCCCCACCCGCTCCTCTGGTACAGCTTGTGTAGCATGCACATAAATATTTGCCATATTAATGTATCATAGAATCATAGAATAGCAGAGTTGGAAGGGGCCTACAAGGCCATCGAGTCCAACCCCCTGCTCAATGCAGGAATCCACCCTAAAACATCCCTGACAGGTGGTTGTCCAGCTGCCTCTTGATGGGAGAGCTGAAAATGCTTGAGCTCCAGTAAAATGGGACATAAAGATTCAGCAAAATGAGCCTCACGAGGAATTGGCCCCCAGAACAAGAATTCCTGATGTAAGGGAGGGTGGGGGATTCTATGGAAAAAACACATTCTGTAGATATTCTGGATTCAGGCCATTTGGGTTTTAAAGAGTAAACCCAGAACATTCATTCATGCAAAAATGGAGGTGGGTAGCCAGTGTATATCTTTCAGATGGTATATACAGGTGTTATATGCATCATTGTGTGATGTTCTCAATCACACAGACAGTGAAAACACCCACCTGTATAGAATACATGATGATTTTGAAAATGGAGACAGCAAATTCATTGGGATCCCAGAGTCTGTGATGGTCTAAATGTCTAATAAAACAAAGTTTAATATAATAAATTCAATGAAATCAACTCCCCACCTCGCAAAATATCCCTTTTAATTATTATTGGAACAAATGTTAACTTTTTTCCCCTGGGTGTGAGCAGAAATAAGTCAGCAGTGAGCACATAAATATCTTATGACCATATCCTACAAACTGGGGAATACCTGTTGCTAAGGAACATGGGTGGGAGGGTGCTTTTACTCGTGTCCTGCTTATGCATTTCCTGTGGGCAGCTGATTGGCCAATCTATGAACAGAATACTGGACAACATGGGCACTTGATCTAATCCAGTATGGCTCTTATGTTCTTAAGATGCTGTGCTATGAGAACCTGGAGGAGAAGGCTACCCTGGAGGAGAAGGCTATCAGTGGCTACTAGCCCTGATGGCTATGTGCTACCTCCAGTAGCCTGTGTGCACCAGTTGCTGGGGAACATGGGTAGGAGGGTGCTGTTGCACCATGTCCTGCTTTGTTGGTCAACAGCTGGTTGGCCAATGTGTGAACAGAGTGCTGGACTAGATGGACCCTTGGTCTGATCCAGCAGGGCTCTTCTTATGTTCTTATGGACATAACTCCTCATACAATTGGGTATAAGCACCTAGCACTGGTTCAAGATAGCAACTAATCCTCTATATAAAGGGTGTCAAAGGTCTTTTTGGTCCAAGGGTGAAATTTAATTTCAGAGAAGTGATCGGGAGCCGCATTCCAAAAACAAAAGAGGTGAGACCAGAATCTTAGCTTATTTGAGCTTAAAGCTCTTGTGGCCACCTTGGAGAGGCATTTTAACCTTTTAGAATGGGGAAAGAACTGCACAGAAGCTGGGAAGCAACCCAATGACCGGTGGTCAGGGGGAAAGGGTGTGATTATCTCAGGAGCCACACTGAGGCCCCAGGCAGGCCAGATTTTGTCTGCAGGCCTGAGGTTCAACACACCAGCTTTATGAAGGGATGTTAGCAAAACCTGCAATGGAATCCAATGAGTTCGGAATCAAAAGAGTACAGATATTTCCTCATTGGACCAGCTTTTCCCCAGCTGGGTGAATTCTGCAGACTTGTGGATTAGTTTCCTATCTTTCCCAAATCTGCACAAATTTAGTAATAGAAAAATATGATTTTTTTCAAGGCCAAAAATGTGCATTTCCCCCATATAGGCTGAAGAGTGAGAATGGGCGTTTTGGGGGGGGGGGAGGATTTGTGCATTTTCGCGACTGTAAATTTGTGTAGATGCAAATTTGCGCAAATTTGGAAACAAAAAAAATCTAATTTCATCGACGAGCGGAAGATGGAACGAAAGGCACATGACAATCTACAAACAGAGACTGAATGGATTTTACCCCATCCATACATCCCTGGCTCTATGCAAAAGGTAGTATGCTAAAAGTGCCTCCTGGGAGAAGAAGAACGTCCCAGATATTGTGCGCGTTGGTTTGTTTCCATGCAACCCTAAATGTGAGACTGCAGAGGCTGATACTTTTCTCATTAGAAAACAAAACAGTTCTCTTACGCAAAAACTGGCCGGACGGCATGGTTCATGTTGCCATAAGTCGCTCGACCCAGCAGTTCTCTGAAACAGTTCTCAGCCAGCACAGATGGATTCTCCTCTTTTTCTCCTCCAGAGGGTGACGACGGGGGGCAGATTCGACTGAAACAAACCCATTTGGCCTCAGGTTATTTATATATACACACCACCATCAGGCTATGTCATAACCGGGATTCCCAATCTTTTCTGGGATTGGTGGGCACATGTGGAATTTTGAAGTGTCATCGGCACTCTCACAAAATATCTGCCATGGTTAGAGGCGGGCTGCCGATTCATAAAATGGCTTCGTATGGTGTACATGGCGAGTCACAAAAGCCTCATTTCCCAGAGGGCAAACTGGTGAGACTAAGGGCATGTCTACGCCACAAGGGACTTACCGGCTTCCACGATCCTCCCTGGGTGTCCAGATGGCCATGCAACTTCCTGGAAGGATGGTGCAGCCGCCATTTTTTTAAAACAACTACAACACAGGAGAGGAGCGCGCGGGCACTCCTCTGCCAAAGTAGGGAAAAAACAACCAAACCTGTTCCCGCTACTCCACCCCACCCTCAATGGGCACGGAGCGCCTGAAGAGCTGGTTCCCGGCTCCTCACGTTTACTCACGAGGAGCTGGGAAGGCTGGCCCACACCTCCTGCAGTCTCGGGATGATCCCAAGACTGCGGGAAAAATCAGGCTAAAAGCCGTCCAGTTATCCTGGGGAAATGGAGGGATCATCTCTCCCCGCCCCCGGGATCTCCTGTGCATCATGTGGATGCACAGGGACGATCCTGGGATGATCCCCGGGATATCGCCCCATCTAGACATGCCCTAAAAGAAAAGTAACTTGCATAAGGACCTAGGTAAAAGGGCAGAGGTGGGATCTGAGCTCCAAAACACAAAACCAAACATCTGAATTGAAATAAAGATGGTGCTGGATGATGGCCTTTCACTTTTCAGCATGCTAGCAACCCAGGTAAAATAAATTAAGTAAGAGTATATTTAAAATAAACTACAAATCTAGAGAGGCAGATTGCATGGCGGGAACACCATGTTGGGAGACCCCAGCCACATACTAATAGCAAAGTGCCCTCCTACACGGCCAAGATCCTTCCATTTCCCTCCACGAACACAAAGGAGGTATATCAGCAATCTTGGGGAATTCCAAGGTTTGCAGTAGTAAAAAAAGCTTTATAAATATGTATCTCTAAGGGAGGGAAGCCTTCCAAGACAGCCCAGTGAGGACTGAGCATGGTCAGTGGACACGAAACACGGAGTGTCGGTTAGCAGGGGGAAGAGAAAAACATAAGAGGGGAATGGAATGGAGTAACCTGGAGGAAGGCATGACTGGCTGGAATCCTGAAGCAGAGCACTCCATACTGCATATTGTCCCAGGTCCCACTTACTCCCCCTAATAGAGAATTTAGGTGGCCAAGTGCCCGTCAGTTTGGAAATACAACAGAGCTACCCCAAAATAAAGCAGTGGCTTCTACACAAATAAGAGTATGCTACAATACCACTTATAAGCTGAGCCAAACCCATTAGAAATAGGCCAAACCTCACTGAAGGAACAGGGATTAACAATCGCCACCTATATTTAAAAGCTGATCTAGCCACATTAATAAATATCATGGCTTCTTTCATCTCATCTTTTATGTTAATGCCAGGTTTCAGTTTATCAATAAACATCGGGCAGTATCCAACAGGAGCACTGGACTCATGTCCTGGTGCTGGTGCATGCACTTTTGCTCTTCAGGAGCAAGCTCTACAACCCCGGCCACAGCTAGACCTAAGGTTTATCCTGGGATCATCCAGGGTTCACCCCTGCCTGAGCACTGGATCCCCTTTGTGTCACCTAGATGAACAGGTTTGACCCCTGGATGATCCAGGGATAAACCTTAGGTCTAGCTATGGCCCCCGTGTTACCTGACCCTTCCAGAAACGAACTATAAAGCCCTACACAGCTTGGGACCACAATACCTGATGGAACTTTTTCCTGACATGAACCTACCCGAACACTACGTTCAACATCTAAGGTCCTCCTCCAGGTGCCTACTCTGAGGGAAGCTCAGAGGGTGGCAACGAGAGGGCTTCCTCTGTGGTGGTCCCCCAACTGTGGAACAATCCCCCTGACGAGGCCCGCCTGGCGCCCACGTTGTCATTTATTTTCGGTGCCAGGTCAAGACTTTTCTCTTCTCCCAGGCATTTAGCAATATGTGATGAGCCTGGGTCTGGTTTTTTGGCTCATCATTTGTAAAGTCGTTATAGTGGTTTTAAATGTATGTGCATTTTGCATGTTTTTGTGGTTTTTAATTATTGTATATTATCTTTAAGTGTTTTTATCTTATGTGAACTGCCCAGAGAGCTTCAGCTATGGGGCAGTATACAAATGCAATAAAATAAATAAATAAATAAATAAATACATTTTTTTTTTGCTAGTTGTGAAGATTGCCACGACAGTGCAGCCATATGCACACCAGTGATGAAGAAGCATTCAGGACCCCTGTTGGATACTGCCCATGGCCCCCTTAATATTTTTATATGTTTTTAAAACTACAAAGTTTACTTTTAAAAAAAACAAAAAAAACTTTTAATCTGTATATTTATAATTTGGATATGCTACTGGTGGCCATTTTTTTTTGTTTTGAAGAACTGCATCATGTGCATTGCATCGCCTGCATACAGTTTGATATGGAGATAAGAAAAGAATCCTGCAGAAACTCATCTAAGAGGGAACTTTCAGCTGCCCATAAGATGCCAGAGACAGGAATTGCTATCTTTCTCCTGCCTTTTGTTCTTGACAGTCCGGGAGCAATAGGGAGACGGATGCAGCTGCCCAATCACAAACACTGGTTCAGTTCAGACAATATGTTAGTCAACGGTGGTTTTAGAACTCCACAGTGGAGTTTTTACATCACTGTTGAGAAACGTGTTGTCCGGCGGGAAAACTCCACGCAATGTTGGAGGGTTTTTTTTTTGTAAAACACTCCATGAAGAGTATCTGTGCTGTGCAGAGAAGAGTTCCTGCACAACCATTGTGTTGTGTGTTGTGTGGTGGGCTCTGTGGAGTTTTCCATTGTTTGGGTTGACTTTTCCCACTGGCTACAGAGTTCTATGGCAAGAGTGGCAAAAAGGAGGGAGTGCCACTCTAGGAGAGCCACCGAAATTGTTTTTTCACAGCAATAGCTGATGGGATAGCATCAGGAGAATCGGGGAAGGAGAAAGGGTTGAGGAACTGTCACTCAAACGTCATGTGGATTTTTACCCAACTCCATGGTAGCCCACAGCCACACAATGGTGGAGTTAGAACATATTGGGAGTACCCCCTACAAACTCAACCTCTGAGTGGAATTTCCACACTATGTTGACTAACCTGTTGTCCAAACTGAGCCTCCATATCTATCTAATCTATCTATCTATCTATCTATCTATCTATCTATCTATCTAGACACAGAAGTGAAACTGGGGAGTCACAACTTTGTCTAGAATCATAGAATAGTAGAGCTGGAAGGGGCCTATAAGGCCATTGAGTCCAACCCCCAGCTCAATGCAGGAATCCACCTTAAAGCATACCTGACAAATGGCTGTCCAGTTGCCTCTAGAATGCCTCTAGGGTAAAGACTGATGTTAAATGTTTGTTCTGCAATGATTGAGAACAGAATATCCTGTATCGGTCCAGGAGGCCTTTTATAGAAGAGAGTTGTCTAGTGGACATAAATGGTTAAAGTATAGTGACATATTGGAGAGGTCCTAGGGAGAATTTAAACTAAAAGCAAGAGAAGAGGTGTTAAAAGAGGGCCATATATGTCAGTGGTTTTCTTTCCTACAGATTATCTGTAGGTAAGAAAACCTACAGATTAAGAGTGATGTTTGAAGAAGCACTATGTACTAATGATGAACATGCTATTTCTAAGGTATGTAAACTATTGTTAAAGCTTGAGACAGAGAATGATGAAACAAAGGATTGTTTGTTAAAATGGGATCAAAACTTTGGGTATAAGATACCAATAGAATTATGGTAAAATATGTGGGTAAAAGGTTTAAAATATACGTTAAGTACTAGACTTAAGGAGAATTTCTACAAGATGATGTACAGATGGTATATGTCTCCTTCAAGATTAGCGAAAATGTATAGGGGTTGTTTGGGAGATTGCTGGAAATGTGAAGAACAAGAAGGAAGCTTTCTCCGCTGTGGCACCCTGGCTGTGGAATGAGCTCCCCAGAGAGGTCTGCCTGGCGCCTACACTGTACTCCTTTCGTCGCCAGCTGAAGACCTTTTTATTCTCTCAGTATTTTAAAACAATTTCAACTTAAACTTAAATTTTACTGTTCTAATTCTGTATTTTAATCTATATCAATTTCTGCTGTGTGGTTTTATCCTGGTTGTGCTTTTTTATACTGTATTTTGTATTTGTGTTTTTAGACTGTTGGTTGTTTTATTATGGTTTTAATTTTTGTGAACCGCCCAGAGAGCTTCGGCTATTGGGCGGTATAAAAATATAAATAAATAAATAAATAAATAAACCTTTTACCATATGTGGTGGTCATGTAAAAAAAGCAAAATCTTTTTGGACTGAAATTCACTTATTAATGCCAAAAAAATATTAAAGATAAATATAAAAATGAAACGAGAAGCATTTTTGCTGGGACTTATGGATGGGCAACTTAAAGAAAAAGGACTGTTATTTTTGTATATGACAACAGCAGCTAGACTACTATATTGCGCAATACTGGAAAAAGACTCAAGTACCATCAATGAAGGAATGGCTCTGGAGTTGGCGGAGATGGCGAAACTCATGGCGTTAGTAAGAGAAAAATCAATGACTTCATTTGCATTGGACTGGAAACCTCTGATAGAGTATATACAAGAGTTGCAAAAGAATGAACTATTTGTGTGTGGATTTTATATGTAATCTGTGGTTTTTATGTAACACTGGGCTGGCTAAAGTAAATAACTGATAGCTTCTGTCTGAAATGAAGATTGCCTCAAATGGATTATGGCATGTATACTGTATGTGTTTTTATTAGATGTAGAATATGTGATGTGATGTATTTTTATTTATTTATTTATTTTCCTTTTCCTCTCTGCCCCATGTGCTTTGCTTTCTGTAGAAATTAATAAAATTATTGATTGATGAGAACAGAATATCCTGCAGACTTCCAGGTCTTACAGCTCTCCAAACAAATCAGGATGAAAACCCGCTGATGTCAAAAATAAAAGTCACAACGGGATGTTTTTCTGATGGCCAAAGAAGCTTTTAGCACTAAGCTATTATCCAAAATTACAATATTAAACGTATGAGTCTCCGAGTAAGGTCAATAATTTAGGAACCTCATAGATTTCCCATCGTTCAGAGATTCCATTTGATATAATAGAGGGGTGCAGGTTAACCGCTTAGCCCTTGTCCACAAGTGATGGAAAGACAAAGTACAGGCATCTATTTGCTCTGACTCAAACTAGCAGCGCCATCACACAAGGGAAAATCGCGTTTGCTTACCATCGCTTCTCCGCCCACGCAGTTCTCCCTCATTACTTCCTCTTTTGAAAGAGGAAGTCAACAACTTGCATGTGGCCCATTCAGGGGACCGTTTTGATCCCACTGCTTCTACTGCACACAGCAGGACATAGTGGCAACTTCTGCCTTTAAAAATCAGTCGGACTTATTGGGGTGTTTTTTTGACGTGTGAAGAACGCTAGAAGGGGCGGGAGGCAGACAACGCCATGGGAGAGACCCGCCAAAATCCGAGAGTGCAATAAAACACTCGTCTGATGGAGCGCTAGATGTTATGCACAGATTTTATTTATTTACTTACTACAATTCTATACCACCCAATAGTTCAAAATCTCTCAGAGGTCTGCTATATTTTCCGAACTGCCCCAACAATCTTGTTTCAATGAAAAGCAGCCTCAAAGGGCTATGATCTTCAGCAATGGATCTGCCATGGAGGGGGTGCTTAACCTTTTCACTGCCAACCATTTCCTCCAGACACACAATTTACTAACCCCCCCCCCCCCAAAGCGATGGTAATCAAACGTGATTTCCCCATGTGATGACGCTCTTACTGCAACCTTTAATTCCTTCAGAGCTGAGCTGTGGTATGCAAGCGTTTGGGGGCATGAGCAGCACTCTGGAACAGGACTGGAGGGGGGAAGTAGAGCTTTCAGTGCCCCCATGTGCAGTATTTTTGGGGGCAAAACATCCCTGGAAGGCTGAATCTGTCCATTTCAATCGCTCCCAGTTTCTCGTTTTCCAGTCTAAAATCCTCTTAGTCCCAAACTGTGAGATTATGTTTTAAAACGTTCACGAAAAATGATCTTTTCAACATTTGCATTTTTGTACACAATTCTCCACGTACATTGTGGTATGCATTTCCCCCTAATCTACGCTTCTTCTTTTTTCCGAGCAATTTTCCTAATATAATTCATGTTTGAACTCAAGAGAAATGGGAAATGTAAAATCAAGTCACAAACCGTGAATATATTTTTATGCCCATAGCATATATTATTGCTATGACAAGATTTCCCCCCCTTCCCCTTTAAGTTGGGATTGTGTTCTTATCTATTCACTCTGCCGTTGCAGAAAGAAACTGCTTTCTCCTACGTGAGACCATCTGTCAGATCCATCTGCTTCTTCCTCCCACTCTTCAAGACGTCCTTCTCAGCACTGCCTCCATATGCAGGGAGTCACAATATCAAAAAGGAAAATGAGATGAGAAACTTATTGCCTGCACCATATGAGGCCAACTGATCAACAGCCCATAATACTGTTTTCAATGCTCTGCATCATATGTGCATTCGAAGGGTAGTCTGGGTGCTATTTTATCAGCATTAGTCTTTTGGGTTGGAGCATACTCCTCATACAACACAAGATTTCGAAGCGGTTGCGTTCCAATTTAACTCTCGTGTTCATTTTTTTAAATAGGGCTGTCTCTCAATTAAAGAAATTTTAATTGATTTGTTATCTGAGTTTTTAGGAGCCAACCTTATCAGCTGGACACCCATTAGGCAGACGCCTCTGATCTCGGAGGTTTGCAAGTATTGAATGACCTGCTGGAATGCTGCCGACGGAGCAGGAAGAGTGACTAAAGTGATTTTCACTTCTCCAGCCTCCTTTTAAAGTCCCCCCCTCTAAAAGCCCATCTAGAGGAGGAGTGGGGGCAGGGCTGCAGAGTCTATAGGGGTGGGCTTTTTGTATCTACCCCCCCATTTATTTATTACATTTTTATACCACCCAACAGCCAAAATCCTCTACAAGGTCCTCTGAGTAGGGTGACCCTATGAAACGGAGGACAGGGCTCCTGTATCTTTAACAGTTGTATTGAAAAGGGAATTTCAGAAGGCGTCATTTGTATATATGGAGAACCTGGCGAAATTCCCTCTTCATCACCACACTTAAAGCTGCAGGTGCCTTCCCCTCTTTTAAATCTGGTCACAGTATAGCTGCAGTATAGCTCCTGCAGGTTTAACTGTTGTGATGAAGAAGAAATTTCACCGGCTGCTGCATGCATACAAATGACACCTGCTGAAATCCCCTTTTCTATGCAACTGTTAAAGATACAGGAGCTCAGTTCTCCTTTCCATATGGTCACCCTAATATTGCAGCCATGTGGGATCTCACTACAATGATGCAGGTTTCAGTGTTTGTTTTATGTGTGAACAGGAGCCTTGCTTTGCCCTAAACTAGGGTGTCCATATGAAACGGAGGACAGGGTTCCTGTATCTTTATCAGTTGTATTGAAAAGGGAATTTCAGAAGGTGTCATTTGTATATATGGAAGACCTGGCAAAATCCCCTCTTCATCACCACGCTTAAAGCTGCAGGTGCCTTGCCCTCTTTTAAATCTGGTCACAGTATAGCTCCTGCAGCTTTAACTGTTGTGATGAAGAGGGAATTTCACCAGGTGCTGCATACATACAAATGACACCTGCTGAAATTCCCTTCTCTATGCAACTGTTAAAGATACAGGAGCCCTGTCCTCCTTTTCATAGGGTCACCCTACCTCTGAGGCCACTCTTGCAGGTGCCGTGGTTCTTTCCAAGGGGGCTGTGAGGGGGAGGAGGGGATCAGACTGTGTAGTCCCCTTTCCAAAATCGTAGAAGGGGCTACGGCTCCCGGAGGGGGCATCCGAGAAATTCCTGGGATGCCATCCAGGGACTGCCAGATTGCTCTGTTTATTGATTAAACAACGGATGACATTTTTCATACATTCGCATACGAATGCAACCACCGTTCTGAAGTAGGAGGAGTCTTTTAAATGAAGCGCACACATGTTGCAGCGGGCACCGTCTCAGAAAAAGAGGAATGGGTTTCTTAAGAAGTTGTCTGCCACCCATGAATTTGTAAACACAGCTCTGCTAGGCCTTCCTCTGGGGTACATGCCACAGCAAATCTGGCAGTGGTGCCTTGCCTGGAAATCTTTGCTGATGCTCACTTTCTGCCTGAACTCTTTCCTCAGGCCTTGAGTCCTTACCGGGACAACAGGCTGCCTCCTCTGCATGCAGAAGCCCTCCATGAAGCCTTCCCTGGGCTTTCTCTCTTTGCAAGCAACTCTGTAACTATGGGCTACCTAGCCTGGGTCAAGCATAAGCTTGCCTAACCAATCTTAAGTCTATCACTATCGAGATGTGAACGATTTTTTTCCCTTTTAGTTTGACTTGTTTAGATTCCCTGACATTTGGGTTGCAGGCCTAACTAAAACTAGAGTGGCCAGGTGTCCTGCTTTAGAGAGGACAGCCATTTATCTGAAGGGGTGTCAGAGGACAGACATCTGTCTAATGGCGTCATCTATCTGAAGGCCGTGAAGGGAGCGCAGTGGCCTGGCCCATCACCCATTAGCACCAGGCCAGCAGACTGAACAGTCAGGCACACAGGTCACCTCATCCCAGTCTTCCTCTCTATGATGTGATGCATTTCTATTTAAGTCATAGAAAGGAGCTTCGGTTATTGGGCGGCATAAAAATGCAATAATAAATAAATAAATTCTTTCTAAATGTGTGCGTGTGTTAGCATGTGTCAATTTTCATGCAAAGGCATGCCTTCATTTGTCCTCGCTTTTTGCTGATGCATTTCCTCTTTTTCGGCAAGGCATAAGTGGCCACCTTGACTGTCCAGTCCATGTCTGGTTTAAGGTAAGAGAACTAGAAGCGACGTTGAAGTTGCTCCATACAGAGTTTGCACCTGGGCAGCTGACTGTTCAGGCACTCTGGCCATAGTCTTCTCCACTATGGTGAGATGTACTGCCACAACATGAGTGCTACACACACACACCTGCCTGTAGGAATGTCTAGCTTTTATTATACACACAGTTGTCAAAAATCCACAATGCTTAACCAGGAACCATCTTTCTTTCTTTCTTTCTCTTATATTATATCCTGCCTTTCTTCCAAAGAGTTGAAGGGAGTGAACATGCTTCTCTCTTCTCTTTATCCTCACAACATCCCTTCGAGGTAGGTAAGGTTATAGGAGAGAGTGACTGATCCAAGGTTGCCCTGAGAGTCAAACTGCTACACTGCATTGGAGGTCTACCCTGGATAGCCGTGGCCTCTCGGAGCCCTCTTCCATGTGCAGAAGGGGATGTGGGGACGTGACATCAGCTCCTGCAGCTGGAAAACGGTACAAAGCATCGCATTTGGCCTGGCCCAGCGTAAATATTAGTAGATGGGTATCCTGCCCTGGTCCAGTTTACTGAGCAGGGCCTTCTGCTTGTGGCAAGTTCAGGCTCCAGTTTCCAGCTCGGGACCTTGACTACGCCCCTATCTGGACAGGGATAACCTGGCTTCAGTTGTCCATGCTCTGGTAACCTCCAAGTTAGATTACTGCAATGCACTCTACGTGGGGCTGCCTTTGAAGACGGTTCGGAAGCTGCAGCTCGTGCAAAATGCAGCGGCCAGATTGATTTCGGGAACCAGAAGGTTCGACCATATAACACCTGCTCTGGTCCGCTTGCACTGGCTGCCTGTATGTTTCCAAGCCCAACTCAAGGTGCTGGTTTTGACATATAAAGCCTTACATGGCTTGGGACCACAATACCTGTCGGAATGCCTCTCCCAACGTGAATATACCCGGTCACTATGTTCAACATCTAAGGTCCTCCTCTGGGTGCCTACTCCGAGAGAGGCTCAGAGTGTGGCAATGAGGGACAGGGCCTTTTCGGTGGTGGCCCCAGACTATGGAACGATCTCTCTGACGAGGCTCGCCTGGCGCCAACGCTGCTATCTTTCCGGTGCCAGGTTAAGACTTTCCTCTTTGCCCAGGCATATGGCAGCATATCTTAATCACCCACATGTTTATTTTAAACGTTTTTTAATGCTTTATGTATGTATGTTCTGCGTTTTAAAATTTTAAATGTTGTATACTTGTTTCTATCTCAATTTTAGAATTTCTGTAAACGCCCAGAGAGTTCTTGTTATGGGGGTGGTATATAGATGTAATAAATAAATTAATTAAGGGAATCCACCCTCCAGGTTGGGATCCAGCATATAGCCCTGTCCTGTCCCTTAAAATACTATAGGCTTAAGTGGCATCATTGATAGCGCTGAAACCAACAGTAACAGGAAAAAATAAATATATAAAATAAAATAAAAATAAATAAATGTGTCTCTGAACACATATTAAATCTTGACTGGGAGCAGGGAGTGGTTTCATGGGCTTTCACCTAAGTACCTGTCAACATCTTCAATCTTGTGCATATTAAACAGCAGGGAGGGGACTATCTTGTCCATATGCTGAGGCTCCCATATGATTGCTTGCAGCTCATCATTAACGGTCTTTCGGACCACTCCTTGGATGCCCCGGATGCCAGCAATTCGGATCCTAGGGGAGGACGATAAAACAAGCTTGAAGAAAACGGCCATCTGTCAAGGCGATTTAGGCATTTGCCACATGTTGTTCAGATTTATATTCTGCTTTCTACAAAGGTATCAAAGCGGTGAATGTAAAATGCAATGGCATAACAACAACAATAAAAACAGTACAATACAAACTCATCAAGAATAAAACCACAAGTTCTACTGTGTGCTACAAACCATAACTGGCTGGGTCAACCTTCAGGAAAAACTTCCTGACTGTTAGAGCAGTACGACAATGGAGCCAGTTACCTAGGGAGGTGGTGGGCCCTCCCACACTAGAGGCATTCAAGAGGCAGCTGGACAAGCATCTGTCCGGTATGTTTTAGGGTGGATTCCTGCATTGAGCAGGAGGTTGGACTCGATGGCCTCATAGGCCCCTTCCAACTCTGCTACTCTATGATTCTAAGAAGACATCTCAATGTCAGAACTGTGAGCACCTGTCTAAGGTGGGTGCTACACAAAGGAATAGTGCACAGCCTGTGGCAGGGTGTGGCCAAAGGGTGCATTTACATGGCTAACATTACCAATGTGCACCATGCCTCGAAGAACTGCAAAAAGTATATGATTGCACATACATTTCTATGAAACTTATTTTTGTGTGGTACTCCATTAATGTGCAGGGGCATCTTGAACTCAAGTCTTTCTTGAACGGATGAGCAAATTTTCCTCATTCTATGCCATTCTCGTTCTGCCAGTTCTCCCTGAATTCTGGTTCAGCTCATAGATTTTTCCCTAAGACAAAGCATTCTAACGCACGTCTCTGTAACATACCCATTTTTGGGCCCACTTTCTGTATTATCTGCATTTTTGTAATCTGAGTGCTTTGATTGCAGACTTGGAAGTGTCATTATCAATGTGTTCCAGTTCATGTACAGGTTCCCTACTGTTTTAATGTGACGTTAGTTGGCCTGAGAAGATTTGTGCTGGAGGCTGTGGCGAAAACATTTATTTATTAATAATACAAAGACTGGAGTATTCCCTTTCCTCCAGCATTCACCAGAGCTACTGAGGTAAATATGTAAACAAGCCCTCTGAAAAGTTGGTCTTCTGAATCCTCTTTGCAGTTTTGCACAGAATGAATGTATCTTTTCAGCAGAGGGAGCTAAAGACCAGAGTATATGTTATTAGATAGACACAACTTGATACCACAAGCACACAAAATATTCTACTTTTATCTTCTAACGTCTGTGTGCAGCTACTTAATTTTACTGTGTGCAGTGTCACTTAAAAATGAATAATTTAAAATAAATAAAAATACAAACAAAAATGTCTAGAAGTAATCCATTCAAATACACCATTTCACATGATGTGTCCACTACAATCTTAACATTTAGATACACCAATTACTGGTAATTTGTGTCCTTGCGAAAGCCGAGATTTTTTTTAAAAAAAAGGTTTTTAATTTTAAAGGGTAAAACGTATAAAATTAGCTTTATTTCACTGGTGAATTTTCTTAGTATATAACAAGTCAGTGTAGCAATTTGGGATATTTTATAGCTGCCTGCATCATCAGTAATAGCTGTTTTCTGAAGCTACCTTCAAAACTCTAGCTGCAGAGATTAAAAACAACGCTGACATATGACCTGTGCCAGGTTATTTTAGGAAAAGAGATTGCCATAAGATGAGTGGTTATGAATAGAAACAGCGAGATGATTTGCCCAGAAACAAATTGAGCAAGAATGCGTAGGCCTCTCCTTCACAGCCTGTGCAGCTGAGGGGGGTGGGACGGCGGGGAGGCAAGCATCTCAAGTCTGTCAGAGCTTTCTAGAAGGTTCCATGCTGCAGTCCAAGCAAAACAAGACCACAAACAGAACTGCCACTGAATGCAATATGATAGGGTGACCATATGAAAAGGAGGACAGGGCTCCTGTATCTTTAACAGTTGCATAGAAAAGGGAATTTCAGCAGGTGTCATTTGTATATATGGAGAACCTGCTGAAATTCCCTCTTCATCACAACAGTTAAAGCTGCAGGAGCTATACTACAGTGACCAGATTTAAAAGAGGGTAGGGCACCTGCAGCTTTAACTGTTGTGATGAAGAGGGAATTTCACCAGGTTTTCCATATATACAAATGACACCTGCTGAAATTCCCTTTTCAATACAACTGTCAAAGATACAGGAGCCCTGTCCTCCTTTTCATATGGGCACCCTACAATATGGTTACATTGACCAAAATGTATGTGTTAAACCTTTAGGAGAAATGCACTATATTATCAGCTTTGTAACCATCATCATCATCATCCCATCATAGATAGAATATACATATATAAATATCCTATTTTAAAAAAAATATATTAAAAAAGCGGGGGGGGGGGGAATTGAGGAAAGCGTTGTTAAGAGTGACATATGGGATCTTCGCTAACAGGAGAGTCCCCCCTCCGCCTCTGTAATGACTGAGGTCCGGTGTTTTCATACAGCAGTGTCATGATCAGGCCTCTTCCCCTTAGTGTGGGTGAAGGAGTTTCAAGCTATCAATCGGAATCAGATTCTAAACCAGAAGAAACAGGACTAGAAATGCACTAGCCTACACAGGAAGCAGGGGCGGAGATTCTCCCAGGCTCTTCAGCAGCCAGGGATGAATCTTCAGCGGACATTTATCAGAGAAAACGCTAACAACTCAGAGTCTGTGGGAACTCAGCAATCCTCAGAGGGGGAAGGGACTTTAGAGTTGACTGATCCCAGAGTCCGCTGCAGATTCAAACAGGTGGAGCTAAAAGAAGGCGACAGGCGATCAACTCAGCTAGCTTCTCGCCAACGGCTTCTTCAGAGGCATCCTTGCTGAAGTTAAAGGGTTCAGGGGAAAAAACTTCCCTTTTGTTGAAAGGACAACTGTCTAGCTTAGTTAGTCAAGATTTAGCCTAAGGGAAAGTTCCTAGTGTTTACTCTCTCTTCAGGTGCGAAGAGATGTTTATTTGCTGAATAAAGTTTGTGGATTACTTGGCAGACCTCTTTTTGTCTCGCATCACAGTGGGAGGGCTTGGAAACATGACAAGCAGAAAGAAATGGTAAAAATGTCCTGGACAGTACCATTTCAGAGTATGGCCAGAGGCACCAATTTTGAATGCTCCTCTATATAAAACCGAAACATGTGTGTGAAACTTGCCCGTTAGGGAGAGAGGTTTTTACCCATGTCATTCCTACTTCCAGGGTGTTTTTCATACAGGGCAGCATTCATCAATGGTCTGCAGTATGAATTGATACTGCCACACCCTGTTGCTTGCGTAGAAGAGGACAAATATACAGTTTACTTCATATCATGATGTCAAAATATCCCACATTTTCCAAGATGCCACAGTGGGCAGTCAATACTGTGAAGCAGGAATGGGGAAAGGTAGAATAGTGTGACATCAAGACACAAAGTAAGTTATATTAGAAATCAGAGGGGGCAAGGTCAGGCAAAACCAGATGGGTGTCTACCATTTTCGGCAGGAACTGTATTTTCAGGGTAATGTCTCCTTTGGTTCTAATGTGAAAGGCATTCAAGGATAACTTGCGGTCATGTGACTCAGTCCTATGACAACAGATGCTGCTGTGGATAGCTATGACTCATTTCCCATGGGGTAGAGGCGAAAATGCACAGGCTTTTCCTGAGGCTGTCATGAACCTGGTTCATCACGAATAGAGACCTCAAGTGAAAGCCGTTCACAAAAAGCTTTCAAGGCAATTTCGCTTCTGCCTCTGTACTGCACGGAGACGTGAGTCACGAGACCGATGATAGGCCAGCTGTTTGAAATGGATGCAATCCCAGTCAACAAATACACTGGTGACAAATCTTAGTCAGAGCAACCAAGTGGAGAGAAAGATGCCACATCAAGTAAGTGAAGTCCTGAATATTGAGAACCACCCTATGGGCAAGTGAGATGGAGATGTTGGAAGTAAACCAGTCAAAAGACCTACAGAACATGATTTCATAGACATCGAACCATTGGGTTACTTACTCGGTTTGTACTTTGGGATCCTCGTGGTAGGAATGACACATGGCACTGAATCGAGAAACAAAGAAGTCGTAGCGCCTGTGGTACGAAGGTGTATCTTCTTCAATGTTCGCAAATTTAACAAACTAGGAAAATTATGGGGAAGAAAACATGAGGTTGGTGCATTGTCTGCTATAATGCTTTAAGAAGATAACAATAGGAGGGCCAGGATCTCTTCTCGATCCTCCCAGAGTGCAGGACACAGAATAATGGGCTCAAGTTATAGGAAGCCAGATTCCCACCTGACACCAGGAAAAACGTCCTGACTGTTAGAGCAGTATGACATTGGAACCACTGACCTAGGGAGGTTGTGGGCTCTCCCACACTAGAGGCCCTCAAGATGCAACTGGACAGTCATCTGTCAGGGATGCTTTAAGATGGATTCCTGCATTGAGCGGGGGGGGGGGGGATTGGACTCGATGGCCTTGAGCTGGTCACTCTGTCTCTGTGTGACCTACCACACATGGTTGCTAAGAGGATAAAAAGTGGGAGACCCAGTCTGGTGCTAACTTTGGGGGAATGGTGGGGCACCATACTGGGGGAATGGTGGGGTTAAAAACACATACATAAGACATGTGTTGGTGTGTTAAATACAATGCTTTACGATCTGCACAGGCTGCTAATCCATTTCCAGGCCCAATTTAAAGTACGGGTATTAATTTACAAAGCCCTAAACGGCTTGGGTCCAGGTTACCTGAAGGATAGTCTCTTTCCATATATACCTACCTGGATCCTAAGATCATCTTCAGAAGCTCTTCTCTGGGTGCCTCCACTGAATGAGGTGAGGCGGACGGCTACAAAGGAGAGAACCTTCTCAGTGGTGACACCCCAGTTGTGGAAAGTCTCGCTTGGGGTCTACATTGTTGTCTTTTTGGGGCCAGGTGAAGGACTTTTTAAAATTTTCCTATGCTTTTTAGCCCTTCAGTTTTAAGAGTGGTGTTAGTATGTTCTTAGATTTTGTACTGCTGCTAGCTTTTAACTTGGTTATTACGTTGTTTTCATTCTGTTTTAAACTTATTAATGGTTTTTAATAAACTGTTAAAATTTATGGTTTTGAGATATGTCTGGTCAACCACTCAGAGAGCTTCGGCTAATGGGCAGTATAGAAATGAAATAAATAAATTGAATAGTTTTTCATGATACCAAAACGTCACCACTAAAACGACATAATGAAAACAATATAACGCCAGCATACGTTACAGAGAAATAGAATCAGGTTTAGGACTTAGTTAAGAGAAAAGTTTTTTCGCTGGGGAGCTAAAAGACCACAGCGACAGAGAAAGCTTGGAGAACGTAACGTGAGTGCCACCACTGAGAAGGCCTTGTGACTGGTTGACAACCGCCTCACCTCAGAAGATGGGGCCCCTCAGAACAGAGCCTCCATTGATGAACTCATAGAAAGAGGCACTCCACTGGATATCCTGATCCCAGAAAATTTAGGAAGAGATGAAGAATGAATTTCAGCCCAAGGGGCAAATTCAATTTCAGAGAGGTTCTTAGGGGCCACATTTCAATGGTAGATGGGGCGGCAAACAAAGGAAGTGGGGCCAAAAATACCCCCACCCCCACCCCAGGCAAGTTCTTACTGCGAGTAACTAAGCCTTAGGAAAGGCGTTTCAAACTTTTGGAATGTAGGGGAAACTGCACAAAACACTGAACAACTGGTAGTTGGGAGGAAAGGGGGTGGGGTGGGAGTGGAGTCAGGGGAAGAGGGAGGGGCCTTCTGGGGACCTGGACTGGGACCCCAAGCCTTTCCCCACATTTGATTTAGGGCACTGCAGGTTAAAAAAAAAAAGGCACCAGGAATTATTACATAGCCAATGAGCAATCAACCACAGAGAATGCTCGGTTCGCAAAATTGTGATGTTCAATTCAGACTTTCCATAGATGTCCAGACAAGATTATACTTTTAGGGAACAAATTAGAGCTGTGCAGCCTTGGAGGCCGATCCGGAGCCCCCGAACCAGCCCCGATCTGCCTCCGGGCTGCCTCGGAGGTTGCCTGAACCGCCTCAGCGCCTAAGCCGAGGCGAGATTCGGGCCCTCCGAGGCGAATCAGACTTTTCTGAGTGCTGGCTGTGCAGCCGGCACCCAGAAAAGACTCCCCCCACCAGTCTCCTTACCTGCTGCCTCCGTCGCTGCCGCCATCTTTCTTCTGGCGGCTTCCAGTGCCGCCGCTACCGCCAGAAATGAAAGGGAGTAGGCCACGTGATTTTAAGATACAGCGCAGCCTCTACTTATTAGTACCTCTATGGTCACCATAGTTTGTGACCATAGAGGTACTACCTCTATGGCCACAAACTACAGTAGCCATAGAGGTACTAATCCCAGCAGAGGCCACGTGATATCTTAAAATCCCACGGCCTACTCCCTTTCGTTTCCGGCGGCGGCACCGGAAGCCGACAGAACCAAGATGGTGGCGGTGACAGAGGCAGCAGGTAAAGAGACTGGTTGGGGGTGGGGCTGGCTATGAAGCGCCGAGGTGGTCCGAAGCTTCGGAGCCAACTGGCTTCATTTTCAGGCCGCCTCGGACTTCACCCGAACCACCTCGGATCAGTGATTCGGAGGTCCGAATCGCCCCGATCTGCTTTGGTTTTGGAGTTCGGATCCGAGGCGGTGCACAGCCCTAGAAAAAATCGACTTCATGAAGGTGCCAACGCTGACTCCAAGTAAGAACAGGGCTTTTTAATAAAGCCTTTGATGGTTAAATTCACCTGGCTTGCGCATTGTTTTAACTGTTTTATTTGTTTTTATTGCTTTTAAATTATATATTGGTTTTAACTTGATTAATAGTTTGATTTATTTTTAACTGTGTATATTTATTGTTTTATATTGTATGATTTTACCTGTACGCCGCCCTGAGATCCTAGTGATATAGGGCGGGATACAAATGTTTTAAATAAATAAATCATTCCCCCTGCCCCCATTTTGTTAGAAATCTCAAATTTGCTACTTTTACATCCAGCTAATGTACTTTCTGCAATAGTCAAATCCACATTAAAAGAAGGGCTGTAGCCAACTTGAAACCTATTCCAATTAAACAGAAAAGAGTTAAAATAATATATGTTCTATTCTTGAATTGCACTTTCCTCCAAGTCTTTCGAACCACTCATGTTGCTATGGAAAAGACTTATATCAATACAGGAAATTACACTATCACATCATTGGGGAAGAACCGCGAAGAGCGCAAAGCAAAATTAAAATACATTAATTTTCAATACTCGATAGCAAGACAC
The DNA here is from genome assembly GCF_023053635.1 of Elgaria multicarinata webbii. Taxonomy (NCBI): domain Eukaryota; kingdom Metazoa; phylum Chordata; class Lepidosauria; order Squamata; family Anguidae; genus Elgaria; species Elgaria multicarinata. The sequence continues at coordinate 102,856,939 of NC_086177.1, read as the reverse complement.
CGAACTCATTTATGTATATTACACCCAACATAACTCAGAGGTCACCTTCTCTCTCCGTTCTTCAATCACTGTATTTAAGAGCACTATCTGCTTTCTTTGAGCCAGGTTTGAATAGCAGAGGCGTTTTTAATGGCCACTCCACTATTGTGGAATCCCTTCTTTCAGTAGCGGTCTTCAAAGGCTGACACGATCACCCCAGTTCGCATGATCAAAACAAGCCACCATAGATTAAATAAGCCATGATAGCTTGTTTTAATTCGCGGCACACGCGAGGCACCACTTCCCGAATTGCCCACCGGGGCATGGCTTGTCAGGTCATCTGAACCTGGGTAGCATGGTTTGTTTGACCCTCAAACTCCTCCCATCCACCCCCAAAAAAGCCTTTTGGTTGTTTACTTAATCATGTGAAGCCAGGACCAGGCAGATAATTACCCAAATCATGCCCTGCACATATCCACACACCCCGTGGATTTAACAAGCCTCAGTGATCATGCGAACCAGCTCTATGTTAAATACATAGCATTGTTATGCTCCAAACTTTATAAATTTAGTGTAAGTGTGTGGGCCCCAAATCTGGATCAGGACCATCATGCATGGATAGGGAGGGTTAAGCTTCTCACCCAGCCACCTTCCCTCCATAGTTTCGCTCCCTCCTTATACAGGGGCTAAGGAAAGAAGAAGAAGAAACTCTACTGGGACAAATGGAGATTTTGCCCACTTTCCCCCTTCCTCATAGGGATGGAATTTGGGAGGGGGAAGTGTCTGGGTGGGAGGGTTTAACCCCCATACCCACATATGGTGGTCCTGATTCATATTGTGTACCACAAACTTACACAAAAGTAAAGAAAAAATAGGTTCAGATACACTGCTATGCATGTATGGTGCTGCTTCTGGGGGAGAAATGCTGGACCATCAAGGGTGAGCTATTCCACCTGCTCCCCTCCCTCCCCCCTCCACCTGGAGACTTTAAAGCAAGGCTGGAGCTGAAGGCTGGGGAGTGCTGCTTCGGGGGAGAAATGCTGGACCATCAAGGGTGAGCTATTCCACCTACTCCCCTCCCCCCCTCTTGGAGACTTTAAAGCAAGGCAGGAGCTGAAGGCTGGGGAGTGCTGCTTCTGGGGGAGAAATGCTGGACCATCAAGGGTGAGCTATTCCACCTACTCCCCTCCCCCCCTCTTGGAGACTTTAAAGCAAGGCAGGAGCTGAAGGCTGGGGAGTGCTGCTTCTGGGGGAGAAATGCTGGACCATCAAGAGTGAGCTATTCCACCTGCTCCCCTCCCCCCCCCCACCTGGAGACATTAAAGCAAGGCTGGAGCTGAAGGCTGGGGAGTGCTGCTTCGGGGGAGAAATGCTGGACCATCAAGGGTGAGCTATTCCACCTGCTCCCCTCCCCCCCCCAACCTGGAGACATTAAAGCAAGGCTGGAGCTGAAGGCTGGGGAGTGCTGCTTCTGGGGGAGAAATTATTATTATTATTATTATTATTATTATTTATTTATTTATATAGCACCATCAATGTACATGGTGCTGTACAGAGTAAAACAGTAAATAGCAAGACTCTGCCGCATAGGCTTACAATCTAATAAAATCATAGTAAAACAATAAGGAGGGGAAGAGAATGCCAACAGGTACAGGGAAGGGTAAGCAGGCACAGGGTAGGGAAAAACTAACAGTAGAAAGTAACAGTAGAAGTCTGCACAACAGAGTGCTGCTTCTGGGGGAGAAATGCTGGACCATCAAGGGTGAGCTATTCCACATGCTCCCCTCCCCCCCCACACCTGGAGACATTAAAGCAAGGCTGGAGCTAAAGGCTTTTTTCCCCTTACCTGGTTTGTTTTGCTGTACATGCGTGTTTAGTATATTTTGAATATTATTGTGATATTGTTGATTTGTACATTGTTAAATATTGTTGTAGTTTTTAATTTTTGTAAACCGCCCAGAGAGCTTCGGCTATTGGGCGGTATAAAAATGCAATAAATGAAATGAAATGAAATGAAAAACGTAATTCAAAGCAATATTATTTTAACATTTTGTTTTTTATAAAAATGAATAATATGCTGAAAGTTCCTTCTAAAAGACAATTCAAGATAAACACCAAACACATCTTTTTTTTTTCTTTTGAAGCCAAGGCCGTTCCATGCCAGTTTGGCCTTCTTCAGCTGAAATTGGACTACAGTTCAACTGGGTTTACTCACTGAGTTGGTTCCCAGAACTTGCAGTTTTGGCTCTCCGGACTCCAGCAGCTTAGCAACCATATGAAGGAAACTTTCAACAAACGGCTTAATGCTCTGAGAATGGCAAGCCATCAAGAGCTGGTCCAGGGCCTCCATGGCAATTAAAACATATCTGAGGGAACAGACGAGTAAGATCCGCCTAAGTCGTGCAGCGAGTATTCAGGAAAACAAGCATGTTATATTGCCAAGTGAGCTTAGAGGTTCAGTGGTCCAGGGAAAGACGAACGAGTGATGGTGCTAAACCTTGCAATGACCCAGTTTGCAATGCCAATCTGCCGTGCTTGCAAAGCATACCAGTACTCTGAACCTGGTCACTGCCTCCTACCCCTTTCGTAGCTGAGGTAGGAAGGGAGGTATTTCTCTTTCTTACCTCTTGCCTGATTCTTAAAACACTGGTAAAGTAGCATCATTGGCACCAGGATGCTAGGGATTTAGCTCAGTTTCTGGACCAGAGGATGGTTCACCCATCATTACCCAAGACTGCAATCTCATGCACATTTACCTTGGATTAAGGGTCCACAGGACTCAGTAGGGCTTTCTTTTATTTCAAAATACACAGGGTCAGGCTCTAAATCACTGCCATTTCATAAATGTATGCACAGCTGATGTACAAGGTACAATATCCACAATATTCGTTTTTTTAAACGAAACTGAAGAAATGACTAACTACATTGGGCTGAATCCAACTGTGTCATCCCACTGATGGAAGCAGTGGAACCAGAAGGGAGCTATTTCCCCCACCATCTACCCACCCTGCAGCCTCTGCATGCCCTCAAAATCTGCTCCGGAGGACTGGGAAACCTTCTGGAGAGTTGCAGAAGTAATTTGGCCCAGACCTGCAGAGCTGGGAGAAGCAGATACTTGCAAGAACTGCTTCCTCTTCCTCCAACAAGCCTTGCTTGAGCCTTAGACAAAGAAGAAGCTGGCTAACTAAGACTTTGCCTGCCTCCTCTCACGGTTCCACAAGGCTAGAAGAAGGAAATAGAGCCTGTTCCTCTAGCTCAGCCTTCCTCAACCTGGGGCGCTCCAGATGTGTTGGACTACAACTCCCAGAATGCCCCAGCCAGCTGGCTCGGGCATTCTGGGAGATGCAGTCCAACACATCTGGAGCGCCCCAGGTTGAGGAAGGCTGCTCTAGCTGCCCCCCTCTTCTTTTCCCATAAATGCCTCTGGGTCCAAACATGGGGCTCACAGACATTCTTAGGAATTTAAGATGGCAGGTGGTGGAAGGCAGATGCTTTAATCTGCAGCACAACCATTTTGTCGCGGTGCCCAAGGGCCAAAAAAAGCTGCCTGCCCTTTGATTACAGTAACTCTGCTCTTTTCATGATAATGAGTGATCATTAACTGTAATTATTTCAAAGCGTAAATGTACTAATTCAAGCCTTTTTAGCAATTAGTTTAAGCACTGTAAAGTCGGTGAATGAACCACAAGCTAAAATGAGTCTCTCCTAAACTGAAATGGGATTATCTCACTTCCTTATACTCAGTTGAGGTGGTGGCTCCAATTTCAGTGGGGTGGTAAATCTGCTCTGGGGTTCAGTCAGGACCTTGGATGGCTCCTTCGGAGTTCTGACTGAAACCCAAAATGGATTCACCACCCCGCTGACATTAGAGCCACCAGCCTCTCCTGTCCTTGCTGTCCCCCTGCATTTCAGGCACTGCCCAGCCAAAGTTCCTAGTTGCAGTCTTGTGGTGTCAAAGGAGCAAAGAGACTTTGCAGTGCAGAAGCAGCTACCTTTGTGCCTAGTCCGTAAAATTCAACTAGTTCAAAATAAGGCAGCCAGGTTGGTCACCAGCACACCTAGGGGTGACCACATCACACCAGTCCTAAAATCACTTCACTGGCTGCCAATTAGTTTCCAGGTGAAGTATAAAGTGTTGGTTATCACCTTTAAAGCCCTACATGGTTTGGGTCCAGGCTACCTGTGCAATCGCCTTCTCCCATACAATCCGCCTCCCCCACACTCAGGTCCTCTGGGGAGAATTTACTACAGTCAGCCAAAACTAGGCTAACAACTGTTACCCAGAGGACCTTCTCTTCTGCTGCTCCCAGGCTGTGGAATGGCCTGCCAACTTAACAGTTTTTCTGAATTTAAAAAAGTTATAAAGTCTGATCTCTTCCGGCAGGCCTACCCAGTTGAATTTTAAGATGTCTGGCAATTATTTTAATAATGTATTAGTTTTATATGTTTTTAATCAGTTTTATGTATTTTACAGTATTTTTGTATTTGATGTTGTTCCCCGCCTTGATCCAGAAGGAGAGGCGGGTAAGAATTATTATTATTATTAATTATTATTATTATTATTATTATTATTATTATTATTCCCAAACATGAGACGTCCACCAAATATGTAGATCTAGCCTAAAGCAAAGGAACAACAATTCTATCACCAGAAAGGTTTGGTTCCTCCCAGGACAGACTTACGACATCAGTACTTTGACTAGTATCCAGTTGTTTTCAGGTTTTTTTTCCAACCAAAGTTACAAACAGCTCTTTCTACCACTATCCAAGGTTCAAGCCCATAGGATGTATCTCCTTACCCATAGCGGTGTCTGACAACATCCCGGCTCAGTCGCTCTGCTAGGTAAGCACCAATTCGATCTAGCTTCTCAGGTGCAGAAACAGCATAGAAAGTCAGCTTCTCCATATCAGCTTTAACAAGGCCATCCTAATAATAAAAAGATTTACAAGTCAAGTTTCCACCCTCACCCATCAATTTACAGTAAACATGATTTATACATCTATTACTATGGCAAGATATCAATTTGGCTAAAGTGTTGCAGATAATGGTAACAGATTGCTTGTTTGCTAGAGGCTCTTTCAGACATTATGGGCTTCTCTCTCTCTCTTTTAAAAAATCATTCCACTTTACTGCGGCTATCTGCACCCGCTTTCTTTCTTGGATGTGATTGGCAGCATTACATGGGCATTAAATTTCCTGCTCCATGTGCTCAATTGACTTTACTGAGTCAGTGCCCTCTGGTGGCGTAACTGATGGTGCAATTTCCTGGATAATCCCATTTTGGGGGTTTCAAACCCGCAATAGCATGAAAAGGGCCCTGGATGATAATGACATGGTGAAATGAACCCGCAAACTTCCATGAGTGGCAAGTCACAAGCATGCTATGAATCACTCGTTTAGAGAAGCTCTATGTGTGAATGGGATGGGTGGGGTGAAGGAGCACGACTGTGCACTCCCAATTTCTACAGTTCATTATAAGGTCTAAAAAGAGCTCCTGTATGTACAACTATATGTGCATAGGGCTCCTGCATGTACAACTACATGTGCATTAGGGCAGGGCTCCTTTATCTTTAACAGTTGCATAGAAAAGGGAATTTCAACAGGTGTCATTTGTATGCATGAAGCACCAACCCACATTATACTGGGAGATCTATGACTGGTCTTTTCTTTTCGATTTTTAAGTTAAGCCCTGCGGATGAAAGAAGTGGCACAAGGATAAGGATGTTTAATCCTCCCGCATCGGCACCGTACCATTTCCCCCCAATCTAAACCGCTTCTCTGGATCCAAACTCATTGGGGCCATAACTAGACGGGGCTTTATCCTGGGGCGATCCCCAGGATCGTTCCTGTGCGTTCACATGATGCACAGGGGATTCTGGGATCAGGAAGGGATGATCCCTCCCTTGCCCCAGGATCTCGCCCTACACTTTAGGCCCGTTTTTTCCACGGTCTCAGGCTGATCCTGAAACCACGGAAAGTGTGGCCCACCATCACGGTTTGTCCCAGCTCCTCGCGGTTACTCGCGAGAAGCTGGGACCCACGCACAGGGCACAGAGCTCCTCAGGAGCTCTGCGGCCATTGGGGTGGGGTGAGCGGGGTGGGGTGGGGAAACCACTTACCTTTTGCGCACGAGTGCTTGTGCGCTGCTTTAAAAAACAAAACAAAATGGCGGGCACAACATCCTCTCCCTCTGAGGTCATCGCGCGCCATGTGTTAACAGAGGGGGAGATCTCGCTATAAAAGTATCGTGAGATCTTCACCCTTCCATCGTGCTAGACCAGTAGTCTTCCCAGTCTCCAAAGCAGGGAGAGGGTAAGATAGATGGATACAATTCCCAGGGGGAATCGGCTCAGGTTGTAAGGCCAATACCACAAGGAAATGTTTACTGCTAAATTTCAAATACAGCCTGATCATATTTATGGAATCTTCGTTCCCTGAATCAATATGAGGTTGGCCAGAATGTGTAAGAACCAATTTGCTACTGGGTCAGGTTTAAATTTTTGCTATTGGTGTATAAAGCCCTAAGCAATTTGGGACCAGGATATTTGAGAAAACACCTTCTCCCTTAACGGCCTGCCCAGTCACTGAGGCTATTAGAACCACCCTCCTCGTGGATCCGCACGGATCTGCATTCCGTTTGGAGCCCATTCACAACGTATTAGCTCCCACTCTGTGAAACTCCCTGCCTGTTGATGTCAGGAAGGCACCGACATTATGTTATTCTTAGCACATGCTGAATCCATTTTACTTAAACAAGCCTTCCCTGACTGACCGGTCATGGTTTTATTGGAACAATCTGATTTTAAAGTTTATGATTCTAATAATAATAATAATAATAATAATAATAATAATAATAATAATAATAATAATAATATCCCTTTTATTGTTCAATGCTCGGATATTTTATTGGATGTAGAGCGGTATATAAATTGTGTAAATCAATCAATGAGATCTTGGGTCATCTGCTGGAGCAAATCAGAACCAGTGTTAGAATAAGCAGCTATCTGATCAATGAGCTGCTGCATTGCTCCGCATGGCTCAAATGCTGTGTTACTTACTTTCGGGTCTTCAGGGAAGATGTTATCCACAAGCCGTTTGTAGCGAGGACGCAAAGCAGCGCAGCAGCAGCAAACACCTGCAAAAGAATCATTATTCAAGGACATGGACACAGCGAAGATAAATGTAACAGGAAGAATCGGGGTGCAGTAGCAAGAATTTGGCATGGACTAGAACAGTATGAAGTGCTGTAAAATATATACAAATGAACTTCTCGTTATCGCAGTAAACAAAGAGTTAATTGGGCTTGCGACTTTTTTGCTTGGCCCTTTGCTCACATATGTTTAGAGACAGCTTGATCCACACAAACGGAAAAAGCTGCAGTATGTGGAATGTGCAGGTGAGTGGAATGTATGTGGAATGTGCAGCTTTCCTAGGCAAAAATCCAACTCAGGCCTCATCTACACCAAGCAGGACATTCCACTATGAAAGTGGTATGAAAGTGGTATATAAAAAGCAGGAGCCACACTACTGCTTTATAGCGGTACTGAAGTGCACTGACAACTGTTGGGGCCCATTGACACAAGCCACATACTGCTTTCATACTAGGGCTGTGCACTGCTTCAGATCCGAATTCTGAATCTGAAGCAGATCAGGGTGATTTGGACCTCTGAATTCCTAATCCGAAGCGGTTCGGGTAGCTCCGAATAGCTTCAGACCGATTTGGATCCATTCGGACCCTTTCCTAAGCACATATACACATGAAACTGGGCACCGTAATAGCTTCTAATAGATCCTTAGTCATGCCAATTTTGAAGCAAATCAGATCATCCCCTGATTGTTAGGGAATTTTTAAAGTTTCCCCATTTACAAAACTGCATTTATCTCTGTCATTTTTCAAGATAAACACATGTAACTGGGCACCACGATAGCTTCCACATAGGACCTTAGGCATGCCAACTTTGAAGCAAAATGGATCATCCTCTGATTTTTAGGGAATTTTAAAACATTTTAGCATTCCCCCATTTACAAAACTCCATTCACCTCTGTCATTTTTACAGTTAAAGACATGTAACTGGGCACCGTGATAGCTTCCACATAGCACCTTATGCAAGCTGACTTTGAAGCAAATTGGATCATGCCCTGATTTTTAGCAATTTTTTAAAGTTAAACCTCAACCACAATCTACCTCAGAAATAAAATGTATATTGGAAGGAGCGAAAGTGCATTTCAAGACAATATTAGCACTTCAAAGGGAACACAGGGGAATCTCTCCCCAAAATAGGCTAGTAGTATGACTTTTAAATGAAAACTGAATAGCAATAGGAATTAATGAAGAATAATGGAAAGTAGTTTTTACGAGAGGAGTAACCAAATCAATCTGCGTCAATTGAAATTATTACACACAGATTTATTGCTGGTATCAAATACCTCATAGATTAAATAAAGTATATAGGAAATATAACTGTGTATGTTGAAAATGTGGAATCCAGTAGCTGATTATATGCACATGTGGTAGATGTGTTCAAAAATTCAAGTTTTGGGGAAATGGGCTAAGAGGGATATAACCAGGACAACTGGATACAACTTGTTCTTTAGCCCTAAAACAATGTTATTAGAGTTCTTGTAATCAGAGATCCCAAAAATTCATCAGCCCAGCAGCAAAACTGGTTATTGCCAAGAACTGGAAAAATACAAAACCAATTACATGTAAAGCCAGCTTTATTAAAAGTTGGCAAATGGCACAATTATTGAAAATTAGTGAGGTAGCTAGACTGAAATGAGGTAGATAAAAGAATCCCAAATTTATGGAGGAACAGAAATCTTTTATGGTATAGAAATTATGGTATAAAAATTAATATATATTTTTGCTTTGTTTCTTCCTAAATTATTTGTGTAAAGATATGCAGAATTGGATGTTATGTATCCTTTAACTTATTTGATACTTAATGCAGTGATAGATGTATATAATTTATTTATTTATTTATTTATTTATTTATTTATGTATTGCATTTGTATACCTCCCCATAGTCAAATCTCTCTGGGCAGTTCACATAAGATAAAAACACTTAAAAACAATATACAAAGATTAAAAACCACAAAAACAAGCAAAATACACATACATTTAAAACCACTATAACAACTTTAAAAACAATGAGCCAAAAAACAGACCCACAGTCATTACATATTGCTACATGCCTGGGAGAAAAGAAAAGTCTTGACCTGGCACCAAAAAGATGACAATGTCGGCGCCAGGCGGGCCTCGTCAGGGAGATTGTTCCACAGTTGGGGGGCCACCACAGAGAAGGCCCTCTCTCTTGTCACCGCCTTCCGAGCTTCCCTCGGAGTAGGCACCCGGAGGTGGACTTTAGATGTTGAGCATAGCATTCAGGTAGGTTCATGTCGGGAAAGGCGTTCTGTCAGGTATTGTGCCCCAAGCCGTGTAAGGCTTTGAGGGTTATGCAGGTTATGTGTGGTGTTATGCACGTCCTTTAGGTTGAGGAGCTAATACATTTGGAAGTGTATATTGCTCCTGTTATATAATAAAGAAGAAAGACAGATAGACTAACAACAGAGTAATTCGAAAACCTATTTAGAGCTAAACGTGTCAGCTTCTATGCTCATCAGTAGCTGTGATATTAAATGGCTACCTGGAGCAGGACTTTGGAATGCTGGGAGATTAAAATTCCTAAGGAGGAAAAAAACCAGGTATTGACTGGAACAATGCTCATGAATTATCCTCCAGATTAAGGCCATTTGGACTGGACAGTTCTGAGTCTGTAGATCCAAGCATGTCAGGGTCCTCTGTTTGTTCAATTGGAAGCAACTGGAAAACAGAGAGCCTACGAGCTCCATCCAACGAGCATTTTATTGCATGGTCGTTACTGGGCACTCATGGATTTCTTGCAGGCTCCTCACATGATGTCGTCTGCCTCTCTCACGCCTTCCGCCCCTTCTGGCCTTCCTTGCAATGCAAGAAAAACTAGAAAAAGTCCGGTTGCTGCTCTCTTCTGCTGTGTGTGGGAGAAGCAGCGTGATTATCATGCCGGACTGAATGGGCCTCATGCTCCTTGTTTACTTCCTCTTTTGAAACAGGAAGTACTGGTAACTGAGCGACGAAACTAGGAGAGGGGAAGCCATGGTAGCCAGCATTTTTTCCCCCAGGTGTGATGGAGCTTTACGTGCAAGTGAGTTAACATGTCTTCCAACAGGCTGCACTACTAGTAGTAATGATGTATGTTGTTATTACGTATGAGTCAAAGTTTTTAAAAAATGAATATTCAAAGGGGGTCCTGAAATATCCTTTGGGGGCCCAATGCCTCCTCCCCATTGCAGCTTTGGAAACACCCACCTGGTTGGGTCATTTTAATGCTCGCCCACCCATGTGGTAGCTGCTCACAGCTAGGAGAATATCTAAGGGGGGGCCTGATAACTGGATAGTTTGCTGAAATTCTCTCACATTAGGGTGTGTGTGTTTTATCTATCAATCTGCCTTAGCTTAATCCAGCCTTTCCCAACCTTCCAGCTGTGTTGGATTGCAATTCCCATCTTTCCTGGCCAGCATGGCCATTGGCTGGGAATACTGGAAGCTGCAGTCCAGCACAGCTGCTGGGCACTGAGCTGTGGAATGCTGGGTTAAGCTAAAAATTGAAATCATTCACCGTGAGAGAGAGAGAGACAGACAGAGACAGAGAGAGAAACCACCATGTGCAGTTAATAAAACAATGATATTTCATAAGCTATACACGATGGTTGTAATTAAGACTGCCAGCGCTCTAAGCAAGGCTGTGTCACGATTACTTGCTCAAGCAGTAGAACGTTACAGGGTTGCCGCAACGTCCATCAGCTAGGGGAGAAACACACACACACAGTATGCACCAGAGCTGAAGCATAAAAAATCACATATCATCTCTAATGACGACTGAATCCTTGGAGGTAAAAACTCGTTCTGCTTCATAAACCTGTAAAAACGCACAGATTTAACAGATGGAATGCTTCTTTTTAACTACTGCGGCAATTCTTTCCATTTTTTAAATTTTAAAATATCACTTACTTTGGTAAGGAGCACATCCTTTCTCTTTGACCAAATTACTTGCTTGACTGGCAATACTTCGTTTACTTAGAAAGAAAACGCTTCCCTTTGAAGTATGAAGGGTTTGTTGCTGTGGTTTGATTGTAAACTAAGGACATCACATGACAGTTTTACATGAGATCAGTGTTGCAATTATGTATTTTTAGGCTCTCAGAGGGGGCTCTTTAGATTACCCTTCCCCAATCTGCTCTCCAAATGTGTTGGGTTGGACTACAATGTCCAGTATCCCCCCAGACAACATGGGCCCCAAGTTGGGGGAGGCTGCTTTAGATGGCCATGTGTATTTCTTCACTTCCTTTCAAATGTGGTCATCCAGCCCTCCATCATTTGGGGAACTCCAGCTCAATCTGCTGAATGGTGCCCCGGACTTCTGCTCTAAAGTCCTGCCCTGATGGCACCACTGAATGAGATCTAAGCCATCCAAGAGACGGAATCTCAAATCCCTGGCTTGCAAAATGGCTTCATGGCATCCTTTCCAAGGTGACTGGGAGAACGGAGCCTCCAAATGGCAAGTGCAGTTGTAAAGTGATGCAGGTTGGGGCCAAAAAAACACCACCTCCAACTTCAAGTATAACCTGATGGATCTGAGCTAGCCTTGACTAGTGATAGCCACTGTGGGGAAATTCAGCCCTTTGTAGGTCTGCTGGATTTCCCCGCCAGCCCCAGCTCAGCTTGCATTTGTAAGCCAAGATGGGGTCTTTCCCCACAAATCCAGGATTGTGTGGGTCTTTTTTTGTTTTTGTGGGTAAATTTACGCAATTTACAGAGATAAATTTGTGCAAATTTACCCAAGGAAACAACTAAAAACCCTGTTCCCACCGCTATCAAGCGACTGTCCCTCCCTCTCCCAGTGGCTGGTGGCTGCTCGAAGTGAGAGCCGGCAGGGAAGTGCCATGCACTCACTTGCTGCCCCCACTTATATCCCCCGCTGCTGCCCCCTGCCCCTTACCTGGACCTGCCTTGAGTGCCTGCAGCCATATGGACATTGCCAAGGTTGGGCTCATGCAGCGTGGAGGGGGGGGGGGGGCTTGGTGGGCAGCCAGCCAGCCCAGGAACTTGCTCCAGGTCAGATCCTGCCAAGGTCGATCACAGCAGATTTGGTTGCTCTGAATTAGCCTCCGAAGCACAACCATATAATTTACACAAATTGCACCTGCAATTTGCACAAATTACAACCAAAATCTGTGTGAATCATGCAAATCGCACCTGCAGTTTGTGCACATTTCTACTTACATCAATTTAAAAACAAAACACATCCACCGCCCCCGGGAAAATCTGTGAACTGGCCTGATTCAATGCAGATTAAGTCAGGTGAACTTGCGGGAAAATGAGCTGAAGTCCGGCGAGCTGAGCTGGTGAAAACTTAGCAAGCTCCTCCTCCTTGGACAAATCCCTCTGATATCCCTACCCTTCCTCTGACTTCCCTATTCTTAACTGACTTTCTTTGGTTACCAATAAAACATAAAATGAAAGAACGGTTGGGAATCTCATTGCATCCTATAATTATATTCTTGGGGTATTTGGAAGAAGTAGAAATGGAATAGGATATTGACTGTATGATCTACTAGCGTAGGGACCTGGCTTTGCATGGGTCGGAAAAGCCCTTAGTTATGTACAACAACGCCTCCAAGCAAATCCTGTCGTTTTTTCCTGTATAATATTACCAGGATTCGATCATTTTTGTCTGTCTCTTCTGCCAAGACTCTTGTTCATGCACTGGTTATTTCTCGGTTGGACTACTGCAACCTTCTTCTCACTGGCCTTCCTTCTTCTCACATCAGTCCATTGGTTTCTGTTCACCACTCTGCTGCTAAGATCATCTTCTTGGCTCACCGCTCTGACCATGTTACTCCACTTCTGAAATCTCTTCATTGGCTTCCAATTCACTTCAGAATCCAATATAAACTTCTCTTGTTGACCTACAAAGCTTTTCACTGTCTAGCTCCTTCCTAGCTCTCCTCTCTCCTCTCACACTATTGCCCCGCTCGTGCTCTTCGCTCCTCTGATGCCATGTTTCTCGTCTGCCCAAGGGTCTCTACTTCCCTTGCTCGGCTTCGTCCATTTTCTTCTGCTGCCCCTTACGCCTGGAACGCTCTTCCAGAACATTTGAGAACTACAAGTTCAACCGCAGCTTTTAAAGCTCAGCTAAAAACTTTTCTTTTTCCTAAAGCTTTTAAAACTTGGTTTTGTTCTGACTTTATACTGTTAGTTTTACCCTACCCAGCGCCTGTTTACCCTACCCTGTGCCTGTTTGCATTCTCTTCCCCTCCTTATTGTTTTACTATGATTTTATTAGAATGTAAGCCTATGCGGCAGGGCCTTGCTATTTACTGTTTTACTCTGTACAGCACCATGTACATTGATGGTGCTATATAAATAATAATAATAATAATAATAACAACAAAGGTAGGCAGCTGGCAGAGCGGGCCACATTCTGCCCGCTGTGAGTGATCCTTTTCCTGCTGGCACTGCTGGGACCAGTTCCTGCCACGGTCCTTCCTTCTTAATAAGTTTTTTTTAAAAAATTGAATGTATGACGTTTCACTTGTGCTATTAAACTAATCTCTCTCTCTACTTCTCTTGCTCGGCTTCGTCATTTCTCTCTCGCTGCCCCTTATGCCTGAAATTCTCTTCCAGAGCATTTGCGGACCACGAGTTCAGCTACAGTTTTTAACGCTCAGTTCAAAACTTTCCTTTTTTTCCTAACGCTTTTAGAACTTTGATCTTACTTTTAAACTGTTAGTTTCATTGTCAGTTGTGCCTGTTTGGCGCATTCCCTTCCCTTTCTTATTGTTTTATTATGATTTTATTAGAATGTAAGCCTATGTGGCCGGGTGTTGCTGTTTTATTGTTTTACTATGTACAGCACCATGTACATTGAAGGTGCTAAATAAATAAATATGTATCCCCAACCTTTCTCCAAGAAGAGAAAGCGTCTGGGCCAAGATTTATTATTATTATTATTAATTTAATTGTATCCTGCCTTTTGCCCAATACTGGGCCTCAAGGTGGCCTTACAAAGTTTAAAGCATACATTGTAAAACCTGGAGTGGTGTGTGGAATTAAAACATAAACGTTTAAAATAAACGACAAAATTATAAGTCGTTAACATAGATGGAGGACCAGATTGTTCTCCAAAGGCGTGCTGGAACAAACATATTTTTGCCTTCTTCCGAAAGCCCATCAAGGAGGGAGCCAGCCTAGCTTCCCCGGGAAGAGAGTTCCAGAGCAGCCACCGAGAAGGCCCTCTTCCATGTTCTCACCAAGCGCACCTGTGAAGATGGTGGGACTGGAAGAAGGGCTTCTCCAGAAGATCTTAAAGCATGGGCAGGCTCATAAGGGAGAATATGGTCTTTCAGATAACCTGGACCCGAGCCATATAGGGATTTATAGGTCATAACCAGCACTTCAAATTGTGCCCGGAAACAGACTGGAAGCCAGTGGAGTTGTTTTAACAGGGGAGTTGCATGCTCCCTGGAACCAGTCCCGGTCAACAATCTGGCTGCAGCTCTTTGAACCAGCTGGAGTTTCCAAACACTCTTTAAAGGCAGCCCCACGTAGAGCGTGATAAGTTTCGCAGCCTAGCAGAAGTCCACCTTAGCAATGGGCGAATCGCCCCATCCCCTGCTGTAAGCTTTTCCACCCGCCTCCCACTTCCCCAAACTTTCTGAAGGAGAATGGAGGCAGTGTCAGGAGTTGGCTCACAAGAGCTATTCTGCCTCAGCTTGACCCCTGGATGTTGTCATCAACATGCCCAGCAGTGACTAGCTACTCGAACAATGGAAGCCACTGTAAGTTGTTTTGATGGTCCCCCAGGCTGGAAATGTCAGACCCAAAATGTTTGTTCAGAGAACACGACAGGAAGGATTGAAACCTCTGATCTTGATTTCTTCCAGCTCCGTTGCTTCTGGTTGTCACAGATTTCTTTTAAGAAGAGCTTGAAATGAAACTACAGCAGACTTTCTAAAATGTCAGCTTTCTAAAGATTTTTTACTATTATTATTATTTAGCATATAGCTCATTTAAACACACACACACGCACACACACAAATGACACTACCGTATTGTTGGACTCAGCGCTTTCGAAATTGGCACATTCAAATGGAACACATGAGTTCACGACTGTGCCTTTTATGTTTAGGTCTGCCTGTTTTAAGTGGATTTTAAAAAAAAAAGGATGGAAAAGCACAGATCCAGCTGTGACGCACTCCTTTCGCTGCTCTTGCCAGAGAACTCTGTAGCCAGTGGGAAAAGTCAACTGAACACAACGGAAGACTCCACAGAGCCTGCCACACAAGATGCAACACAACAGTTGTGCAGGAACTCTCCTCTGCGCAGTGTAGATATTCTGTGTGGAGTGTTTTCCCAAAAAACTCCACTGTTGCATGGAGTTTTCCCGCCAGACAGCACATTTCTCAATGGTGGTGTAAAAACACCACGGTGCAATTCTAAAACTACCATTGAGAGATGTGTTGTCTGGATTGAGCCTCTCTCTCTCTCTCTCTCTCTCTCTCTCTCTCTCTCTCCCCCTCACATGCGTGCAATCCCATTCTTTCTGACATACAATCACTCAACCCTAACTCCTCCACCTCAGGCTGCTTCCAGCTGTATCCTATAACCCCATGTGGACATTCAAAAGGGGGAGGGGAGATTTCTTTCTTTGTTTTTGAAGGCAGAGATAACAGAAAGCAAATAGTGGTGGTGGCAGTTTTATTCCTCCCCTCCAAATTGTGGTTGTCCCAATCCAAAATGGGGCAGCATGACTTAGGGCTCATCTACACCAAGCAGGATATTCCACTACGAAAGTGGTATAGAAAAGGCAGGAGACACACTACTGCTTTATAGTGGTATTGAAGTGCACTGACAACTGTTGGGGATCATGGCACATCTACACCAAGCAGGATATTCCACTATGAAAGTGGTATAGAAAAGGCAGGAGACACACTACTGCTTTATAGTGGTATTGAAGTGCACTGACAACTGTTGGGGATCATGGCACATCTACACCAAGCAGGATATTCCACTACGAAAGTGGTATAGAAAAGGCAGGAGACACACTACTGCTTTATAGTGGTATTGAAGTGCACTGACAACTGTTGGGGATCATGGCACATCTACACCAAGCAGGATATTCCACTACGAAAGTGGTATAGAAAAGGCAGGAGACACACTACTGCTTTATAGTGGTATTGAAGTGCACTGACAACTGTTGGGGATCATGGCACATCTACACCAAGCAGGATATTCCACTATGAAAGTGGTATAGAAAAGGCAGGAGACACACTACTGCTTTATAGTGGTATTGAAGTGCACTGACAACTGTTGGGGATCATGGCACATCTACACCAAGCAGGATATTCCACTACGAAAGTGGTATAGAAAAGGCAGGAGACACACTACTGCTTTATAGTGGTATTGAAGTGCACTGACAACTGTTGGGGATCATGGCACATCTACACCAAGCAGGATATTCCACTACGAAAGTGGTATAGAAAAGGCAGGAGACACACTACTGCTTTATAGTGGTATTGAAGTGCACTGACAACTGTTGGGGATCATGGCACATCTACACCAAGCAGGATATTCCACTATGAAAGTGGTATAGAAAAGGCAGGAGACACACTACTGCTTTATAGTGGTATTGAAGTGCACTGACAACTGTTGGGGATCATGGCACATCTACACCAAGCAGGATATTCCACTATGAAAGTGGTATAAAAAAGGCAGGAGACACACTACTGCTTTATAGTGGTATTGAAGTGCACTGACAACTGTTGGGGATCATGGCACATCTACACCAAGCAGGATATTCCACTATGAAAGTGGTATAGAAAAGGCAGGAGACACACTACTGCTTTATAGTGGTATTGAAGTGCACTGACAACTGTTGGGGATCATGGCACATCTACACCAAGCAGGATATTCCACTATGAAAGTGGTATAGAAAAGGCAGGAGACACACTACTGCTTTATAGTGGTATTGAAGTGCACTGACAACTGTTGGGGATCATGGCACATCTACACCAAGCAGGATATTCCACTACGAAAGTGGTATAGAAAAGGCAGGAGACACACTACTGCTTTATAGTGGTATTGAAGTGCACTGACAACTGTTGGGGATCATGGCACATCTACACCAAGCAGGATATTCCACTATGAAAGTGGTATGAAAGTGGTATATGGTATGTATCAATGGGCCCCAACAGTTGACAGTGAACTTCAATACCGCTATAAAGCAGTACTGTGGCTCCTGCCTTTTCTATACCACTTTCATAGTGGAATATCCTGCCTGGTGTAAATGAGCCCTTACTTTACACAATAAGCCTCATCTATAAGCTATGCAATACAAGCTATGCAATTAACATACAAGCTGTGCAATTAACATTAACACACAGTTTGGAATACCAAATATCAAACATTCTTGAACTTGTACCCAACTGAGTAGCAGTTCTGATCAAGACAGATTTATTTAGCAGCCATTCAGGCTCATGTCTAGATTAATGGTGCAACAGCATCGCTCACATTTGCTAGTGTCATGGTTGGCGTACCTCATCCCTAACACACTAGCCATTTCCACTTAGATACTCAAACTGTTTGGACCGCAGCAACACCCCCAGAACCAAGCTGTATCTGGAACAACTCATGCCACAGTAAGAAGTCTACCAGAGGCTAAAGGCGGAAAGCTCTCAAAATCGATGCCTGTACATCTATAACTCCCACAGTTTTAAACGGGATTTCAGAATCTAATGGTTAGACTACAGATGGTCCGAACATAACTGAAAAGGAAAAGGTTAATACCTTTATTTATTTATTTATTGCATTTTTATACCACCCAATAGCCGAAGCTCCCTGGGCGGGTCACAAAAATTAAAACCACTCAAAGTATAAAACTGACAGTATAAAAACATGATATAAAATACAATATAAAAGCACAACCAGGATAAAATCAGCAGCAGTGCAGAAATACAAATTTTAAAGTACAAATTTAAAACAGCAAAGTTAAAACTGAATTTACAGACTGTTAAAATGCTGAGAGAATAAAAAAGTCTTCACCTGGCATCTGAAAGAATATAGTGTAGATGCCAGGCGAACCTCCTTAGGGAGCTCATTCCACAGACGGGGTGCCACAGCAGAAAAGGCCCTCCTCCTGGTAGCCACCTGCCTCACTTCCTTTGGCAGGGGCTCGTGGAGAAGGACCCCCGAGGATGATACCTTAATTCACTTCGGGTGCAATCCTATCCCGATGCCCATCAGCCTCTGAACTAGGAAGCTGACAGCCATCGTATGCAGAGCAGGATTAATGCGGAGGCAACTGCCATCTCCGTGTTTCTCCTGCTCTGCCTTTTTGCTATATGGGTGTTCCCCCCACTGCCCGTCTAGCTAGGGCTCTGTGGAGGAGGTGGGGAGAGGCTGGGGAGGGCTGGGGATCGCTCGTATCCCTGCTTCCGCAGTCCCCTCCCCCCTGCCCACAGAAACGGCCCTTTCCATCCTCTCAGGGATTGTTTTTGCAAAGTCAGACAGGCAGCTGACACACACAGTTCACTCCACGTCGACTGAAAGGGAGAGGGGAGATTGGGGGCCAGGGTCGGAGCGCTGTCTCTGACTTCGGATCCAGAAATCCAAACCATTTGGTAGTGAAGGGTGGTATATACATATTTATAAATAAATAAACAAGGAGAGGTAGCGTTTCTACATTAAATGTACATTTTCACACTGGCTCCAGTCCCTCAAAAAGGGGGGGCTGTATTGAGGTTGTGGCAATAAGTAATGCTATTTACACTCATTTAATTAAGAAGCTAGAGCTCAATCAACTAAAAAAAAGTCTTTCATTCACTGATAGCCTGACAAAAATGCAAATATTTAGACACTGCAGGCTCATCTTTATCACTCCACAAACCAGACGTGCATGGCATACATTGCTTGGCACTCACCTTTCCGAACCATGACTTTGAAACCGGCTGCAAATACTGCACATGAAGTTTAATTGACAATCAGCGCCAAATTTTGGAGCAAATGCTCATCTAGAAAGGAAAAAAAAAAGGAGAGTAGGATTTTATTGAATAGTTAAAGGCACAATCCTGTGCAGGCTTAGACAGAAATAAGTCCTACAACTCCCAGTGTTCCTCAGTCTGCTGACCGGAGAATGCTCAAAATTGTCGGACTTTTTTCTGTCTAAGCATACATAAGATTACACTGTAAATAAAGTATACTTGGTACTCAAAGGGAACTTATAACCAGACTATTACAGAATATTATGCCAGTGCTTTGCAAACTGCGCCAGGTCCCACAACGGTGGGCCTTCACGCATTGCCAAGGAAAGAGGGAATGTGTCACTTTAAAAAGAGGACACTAATTTGCAGAAAATGTTCATGGGCCAATTTATTTGCACAGATGCAGATTTAGGAAGAATTACCGTAATTTAAGTAATTTCCAGTTGTGTAGCCACGTTAGCGTGTTGCAGCAAAAACAACAGAGTCTTGACCATCTGGTGATGTGGACAATGTCCACGAAAGCTTTAGCCAGAATGCATTTGTTAGTCTTTAAGGTGCCGCAGGACTCAGTCGGCAGGATCCAAGGGTGTCATTCCGCTTGCACAGCTGCTTATGCAAGCAGGTGTGAATCCGGATGCATGACAGGTTGCACCAGTGGATTGTGCAACAAATTGCACAAGGGTTTACACAAGAGTTATGTGCACCTGGTTGCCCGAGGGGGTTGCAGAAGCTTGTGAAAATCTAATTTTAGTTGGATTCTTCTTTTGCGCAGAATTCAGAGCCTAGTTTCTGCTGGCACTTCATTTGTGCTAATGGAATGAAATAGTTGGATACTGCCTTTTGTTATTTATTTATTTATTTATTTATTTATTGCATTTTTATACCGCCCAATAGCTGAAGCTCTCTGGGTGGTTCACAAAAATTTAAATAAAAATACAATATACCTCAACATGGTGGGGAAGACTGTGACCAGGTGACCTGAGTTCCTGCTCAGTCTGGCATCCAGGTGTTACCTGCTGATGGGCAACTTCAAGGACTATCAGTCTTGCTCTCCCTTCTTATGGTTCTTGAACTGGACAGTCCTTCAAACAGAGGAGTGTCCAATCATTTACAGGATGGTCCTCTGATAGCCCTTCAAATGGAGGACTGTCCTCTGTAAAGTAAGACACATGGCCACCCTAACTCCTGGTCCATTTCCGGGCCCAGTTAAAAGTACTGTTCTTGACAGTTAGATCCTTTCACAGCGTGGGGCCAGGGATCGGAAGCGCCACCTGTCTCCAGGCGTGCCTGCCTGTACATTTTCTTCATTGGAAGCCTTTCTCTGGGTTCCCCTGTCACTTGAGGTGCAGTGGGTGATTACTAGGGATGTTGCAGGTGTCCGATTGGGTCCAGGAATCCACACCTTTACTCTTGCATAATGGGGCCTTTCCGGCTGCCATTTACGCAGCAGGGGAAATCGTATAATTTCTGGAGCCTCCACTGTTGCTCACCAAGCTGAATCAGAAGCTGACACGGTGCCACGAATGGTAGAGGTGGACAAATTAGGCATGGGTGAGTTTGCCCATCCCTAGGAAAGGGACTTCTCCATGGTGGCCCCTGGCATTGGATTAGTAGGCAAATCCAGTACCTACTCTGGTAGCTTACTACTCCAAGCAGAGGCCTTTTTAAAAAAAGAAAGATTTTGGGCTTGTAGTGGACGGCTCAATGGAAATGTCCACCCAGTGTGCGGACGCTGAGAAGAAGGCAAACTCCATGTCAGGCATTATTCGAAAAGGAATTGAGAACAAAACGGCCAGTATCATATTGCCTTTATACAAATCACGAATATTGTGTACAGTTTTGGTGAACACATCTAATATATATATATATATATATATATATATATATATATATATATTGTAGAGCAGGGAAAAGTGCAGAAAAGGGGGGGCAGGTTACTGAGAAATGAACCAGCTTTGATGGTCAAAGCTGTGTCAACACCAACTGTGTCAACACCAACACCTCCATAGGGAAATGCAGATCAATTTATTCATTTATTTTATTTATTAATTACATTTCTATACCGCCCAATAGCTGGAGCTCTCTGGGCGGTTCACAAAAATTAAAAACATTCAAAGTATGAAACAACAGTATAAAACCATAATAATCAATTGTGCTTCCTAGCTTCCCTGCCCCCCCTCCCCTTGTTTTCACATCCACCACAATGCTCTGTTTGGCAGTAGAATAATTGAGACACCAATTTGCTTAAGTTACACTTAGAGCGGATGTTTTGCTCAGTGCAAGCTCTTTCAAAGGAGCTCAGAGCTGAAAGGTAGGTGCTTTCCTCCAAAAGTATTATCATTAACAATCAGCAGCTAATGGCAGGTTGCATGGAGGAAGCAGGAAAGAAAGAGGCCAGCAAGATTATTCTTAGCTCTTAAAACCAATTATGCACAGGTTAAGAAGGTATCAGTTTGACTTTTAGATCTAAAGCTAAGTAAGAAGCCCAGACAGTTGAAAAGAGCAACCTTTTCAGCAAGTGTAAACACACAGAAAAACTGAACTAAAATAGCAGGGATTTGGCAGACATATTGCTTTAGAAATTGGTGTGACATTTCCTATTTGTAGAGACCTGTTTGGCATTCCTTGGAACCCAGACTTCTGACAACTTGAACAGTGCTTCTGAGGTGTAAGGGGCTTCTGCAGATGGGGATTAGGTGGCGTTTAATTCAGGGCAGGGATAGACTGATCTGTCAATCTCAGTCCCGCCAAAATTGTCAGGTGTGTTTTTTTACAGCATGCGCGTGTGCATTTTCGAAACGTTGCAATTTTTTCCTCTGTATTTGTCGAACGTGTGCATGTTTTTGTCAAATTCTTCTTTCTTTTGCGAAAAGATTGCAAGCTCGGGAATCTACATTTTTCCAACCGCAAATTGCATTCAAGTCGGGTCCAGGAAATGCAAATCGGGTAAAGAGACTTTGACAGAGTGGATTTCTCACAGAGTGGATTTCTCACCCTACCCAAAGTCATAGAATCATAGAATCATAGAATCGCAGATTTGGAAGGGGCCTACAAGGCCATCGAGTCCAACCCCCTGCTCAATGCAGCAATCCACCCTAAAGCATCCCTGACAGATGGTTGTCCAGCTGCCTCTTGAAGGCCTCTAGTGTGGGAGAGCCCACAACTTCACCAGGCAACTGATTCCATTGTCGTACTGCTCTAACAGTCAGGAAGTTTTTCCTGATGTCCAGCCGGAATCTGGCTTCCTTTAACTTGAGCCCGTTATTCCGTGTCCTGCACTCTGGGAGGATCGAGAAGAGATCCTGGCCCTCCTCTGTGTGACAACCTTTTAAGTATTGGAAGAGTGCTCTCATGTCTCCCCTCCATCTTCTATTCTCCAGGCTAAACATGCCCAGTTGTTTCAGCCTCTCTTCATAGGGCTTTGCTTCCAGACCCCTGATCATCCTGGTTGCCCTCCTCTGAACACGCTCACTTGTCTGCGTCCTTCTTGAATTGTGGAGACCAGAACTGGACTCAATACTCTAGATGAGGCCTAACTAGGGCCGAAGATTGGGTAACCAACTAGTGAGCCATCCAAATAGGTGTTAGAACTTGTCTAACACCAGTACCTCACGTGATTTGGAAGCTATACTTCTATTAATGCAGCCCAAAATAGCATTTGCCTTTCTTGCAGCCATATCGCACTGTTGGCTCATATTCAGCTTGTGATCTACAACAATTCCAAGATCCTTCTCGTTTGTAGTATTGCTCAGCCAAGTATCCCCCATCTTGTAACGGTGCCTTTGGTTTCTATTTCCTAAATGTAGAACTTGGCATTTATCCCTGTAAAATTTCATTCTGTTGTTTTCAGCCCAACACTCCAGCCTATCAAGATCACTTTGAAGTTTGTTTCTGTCTTCCAGGGTATTTGCTATCCCACCCAATTTTGTGTCATGCATCCTGAAAAAGCAGACTGGTCACCTAACGCAGTCCCCAAAGCCAAACCAAGTTGATGAGTCCAAGTTGACTGTTCCAACATCTAAGGGCATGTCTACACCAGTGGAGGGAGCGGGGAGGATCTCGAGATATGTTAATCGTGAGATCCTCCCCCCTCAGTCCACGGGACGTCCTGGACATTGGGCCCATCGCAGTGGCCATTTCCCCCCCAAAAAAAAATGATCCAGTGAAAAATTCAAGGTAAAACAAAACTAAAAACCCAATCCCGTTTCCCCCACCCCTGATGTGCACAGAGTTCCTGAGGAGCTCCATACCCCATGTCCGTTTCCTCGCTTTTACTCGTAAGGAGCCAGAACGAAAGTGGGACAGCAGCCTACATGTCCCGCGGTCTTGGGACGATCCCAAGACTGAAGGAAAAACCAGGCTAAAACCAGTGCTAGTAATCATCCCTCCCTGCCCCCGGGATCCCTTGTGCATCATGTGGATGCACAGAGATGATCCCGGGGCGATCCCTGGGATATGCCATCACCTAGGCATGCCCTCAGTCTCTCATCTTGGTGAGCCCCAGAGTTACAGAGACAGAAGATGCATGTGAAAGCTTTCCAACAAATCCAACTTCCAAAGGTTCAAGAGACGGACCTATCCCTTCAAACCCTGTTAGCTCAGAGCTGAGGGGTAGCGCTTGTGCTGTCCGCAGCCCTAGCACACTACTCAAGAGCTCAGCGGGCTGTAACCTTTGATGGAGATATTCCTATTCCCTTTGGGAACTCTCCAAGGTCCTGGCCACAACTGGCTGGCAGGAAACAGGCTTTTCTTAGATTACACCCTGCCTCAAACATGTGACCAACAACTGCCCTTGCTCCAAGTTTGTTCCCCCCGGACCACTTGGGTTCTCGGTCTTCCCAAGAGACATTCACCACCAAATTAAGATCCTATGCTATCCTTGGTGGAAGCTCAACCTAGCCTAAGGCAAATGTCAGCGGGTCACCAGAAGATTATGGAAATATGTGAGGCGGGTCAGGAGGGTTGTATTATTACAACCTGCAATAAGCTGCATAAGGATCAGTTGATTGCATAACATGGTTATATAAAATCTGCAACATAAATAAATAAATAAAATAAATACAAATCACCTCTCTATATTCCACTGCAAATGACATTTATAGGGGTATGACTGAAATCCCCTGACAGGACTGGGCTAGGGAAGGATCAAGTTAGTCCCAAACTCCAGAGGTGCAAAATAAAATTGCAGAAGCCCCGTATCTTTCCAGGGCTACACAGCCCCAAAACACCAGACGCCTGTTTGGAGGTCCACTATGCTATAACCTCAATGCATGGCGACAAATTCAAGTGAGACTCATGAGGAATTGAACTTGGCATACCCAGCCTAGGGAGGAATCTGCTCTGTTGTGTTGTTGTTGTTGTTGTTTTAATGGATTTCCCCAATCCAAACCACCCAGATATGGATACAGACGCTGACACACTTTGAGACCTGGAATCTGTACATTTCAATCTATACCTGTATTGAGGACTTGTGATGCATTCTGCGGCTTGTGAACCGCCCAGAGAGCTTTGGCTATTGGGCGGTCATTTTTCACCCTTTTTATATAAAGGAACTATAATACATGACTACCATCCGGCAGGGATATTTCCTGTTTGGTTGATGTTTGAAAAGAGATTTGCCAGGATTAGGGCCCACCAGTTGATATTATATTTAAAAAGTTTTGTGGGAAGCATGTCTTCTCCTGGTGCTTTATCTACTGCCAGCTTGCCCAATATACGGCTGACCTCATTAGCTGTCACGTTGGGCCAAAATGGGAGGTCGGAGATGGTTAGTCCCTCCTCGGTTGATGTACAACTGATGTACACCATCAATGAACACTGATGGTGCTATATAAATAAATAATAATAATAATTCACGGATATCATAGCTAGCGAAGATATTCTCAAAATGCTGTTGCCATTTTATCGTCGGGATTTGCATTTCCAAATATGGTTTGGAGGCACGTAGGCCCTCATGCACTGTTTCCCAAAATTTGCCATCATCCTTCTGTGTTACTGCCTGGGCCAGCTCTTCCCACTTACGGCTGATATACACTGACTTTTTCCTTCTCCGTAAGGCCTTGTATGCCGATCTTTTTCCTATCGAAGTTTTTAGAGGCGTATTCGAGTTTGCCTTTCTGATCTTTCTGCTTAACCCCATTAATTCTTTTTTCGTGTTTCTGCATTCTTTATCAAACCAGCCAGTATTTCGGGATTTAGCACTGCCATAGGGACCCGACTGGACAAAAAAGGGTTTCAAGTAATCCACAATTTGTTGGTAGCTCTCCAAACAACCTAGCTTCCCTTTTTCAATCTGCTCTTTAAAACCCACGAGGATCGGATCGTGGAGCAACTTTACTACCTTGGAACTCAGGGATCCTGACCATTTGATCCTTCTGCTACCTGTGGGACCCAGCTCGATGGAGTAGGTTTTTTTGACGCTAGTTCGCGTAGTATTGGGCGGTATAAAAATGCAATAAATAAATAAATAATTGGGAAAATGTGCCTGATTAAATGAAATGTTCACATTTGAAACATGCCAAAAAATGTGTAATTTAAAAAAATCCATAGAAACTCACTCAATGGATGGATGTTTACAAAAATGGATACAATTTGGAAAATGCACACAAAAAGGAGGACAGTTTTAAAAATATGCAACAACAATACCACACACACTTTCCCCATAAAACACACACACAAACCAGCACAGAATGTACAAGGACATGAAAAAAGAAGAAAAAAAGAAGAGATCCAATGAAACCTGCCCATCCCTAAGCCAACACCCATGGACTGGAATACTAGTTTAACTTTCAGAAATTCCACGTTGACTTGTTCATCAAAGAACTGTTGAGTGTTGTAGAAGATTTGAAGACATGGCCTACATCGAAGAGATAGTTCAAATGGAGCACTGGACAGGCCTGTGTGAACTGAGATATGAACACTCTTGAACACACCCAACACTCGCCTATGTCCTGGCACTGCTGGGAAAGAATGGCAGAAGCTGGCAGGCTTTCTTTCAGGGAAGGTTGTCTGTCATAATTGATGATCTCATTGAGGAATGTTTCATAAGTTTACAATAAATTCCAGAGCTCCTGTTACCCACTGTCAACCTGCCTCCCAGGGAAGCCTGAACCATTCTGCCTCTGTACAAAATGAGCCTTTTCATTTATTTATGTATTTATTTATTTATCACATTTATATACCACCCCATAGCCAAAGCTCTCTGGGTGGTTTACAACAGTTAAAAACAGTGAGCATTAAAAAGCATACAAAAATTTAAAGCCATCATGAAAGGAACTAAATTTTCTCTCTCAGAGATGAAAGAGGGTTTTTACCGCTATGACAAGTAATTGCTTGAAAAAAAATGAGATGATGCCTAGGAGGAGCAAGTTAGAGCAGAAAGGCTACAATTAAGTAAAGACCAAGGCCATGATGGCTACTTCTATCTATTTCTGGGAACTTCTGCAAACTCTCACAAACTACCCATTTGCAAAGCTACCAAGTAGTGCTCCTACCCAATGAAAAGGCATATGGTTATTCATTTGCTACACTGAACATGGAAATCTTGGTAAGCTGCTTTTGATAAAATGGCTTAATTGGTTGAGCAATACAAAATGTCTTTCATTTGAGCCAATTACTGGTCTCATTCACTTAGCATTTATGTTAATGGTATTCAGTGGTGTGGCTACATCATTTTAGACCCTGGGCATTAATTCTTATTTAGATAGTCATTACTTCAGTGGTGAAGTCCGCAAGTAACATTCCTCTTCCAGAAACCCCCCATTACCATTCCATGCTTTAAAACTGTTCTACTTTCCTGATGTTGGAACAAAAACAAAACTCTTTGCCAACCCATTTTTTTTAAAAAACAAACAAACACAATGACCCAAAAACAGCAACCTTTGAGTACATACATTTGGAATAAAACAAAGATTGCTTCTCCACCTCCTGCACTCTGTGTGGTCATCTCCCCACCAAGCTCTGAGAATCTGATTTTTGGAGCTCAGGTCCTGCTGTAGCTGCACCATTGGTGACATTACACTGGCAACTCCCCAGAACACGGTTTGAAGCTCCTGCACTACACAATGGAGAATCTGACTTGGGATAAAGAGCCCAGGAAGCACTCCCAGGTCCAGGTTCTTGAGGGCCTCTGGGCAAGACACTCTCAGTGGGCCTTCTTCCTCAGTGAGTCGACCTTCTCACCATCATTGCCACCGGTTGTTATTGTTCCTCACATGCTTTGTCATCATTGCTACCATTTGCTTGCTTCACAGCTGGTGAGCAAGTAGGCCGTGGCATCTACTGCTCTTCCTCATTCTCTCAATCACCCCTGTCAGAGGCAGGTGAAAAAGTAGGTTGGAACGGTGAAGAGGAAGAGCCATTGTCAGTGGGGCCCTGCTGTGGTGGGCAGGTGCCCAACCATAGGACCTTTGACCCTGGCGATGCCAGGTACGTCTGGTGCAGCCTGCACTTCGATGTCCACAGAACAGAAGAACCAAGTCTCCATCCTCCCCACACACATCAAACAAGTTCTGTAAGAATCTGGAATAGTGAAGGTTCTCCCCCATTTTCTTCCTAACATTTCCTCACAAAAATATTTTGGCACACTGTAGCTCAAAAATGATGGCGGGGTACAAGCATTCATTTATTTTTTTTTGTAAAAAATGTGACAAGCCTCAAAACATGTTCCCAGTGCATAATACGTGCATAATATTAATAGCAAGTGTTATGACACTGTTGCCATGACAACCACCATAAGTTTGTTTTTAGGATTTCATCGTAGAATCAAAGCAGAAACGGATCTGAAAAGCGGCCACTTTCCTCACAAAGACATCTTCCGTGACCATCTAGTATGGCCATGCAGTGGACGTAGCAAGTAAAAACTTGTGCGAGATGCCAAAATGTGATCACTTGCAACTGGGATTTCCTTGAATAAATCATCATCATCATTATCATCATCATCATCATCTGGGCAACTCTCCCTTCAAAAGTGAACCATCTGATAGGCCTGCAAAACCTACTGCCTAAATTAACCAGGGACAGAAATAATAAGAGTTAGCATCATACTGCTCTAACAGTCAAGAATTTTTTCCTGATGTCCAGCCGGAATCTGGCTTCCTGTAACTTCAGCCCGTTACTCCGTGTCCTGCACTCTGGGAGGATCGAGAAGAGATCCTGGCCCTCCTCTGTGTGACAACCCTTCAAGTATTTGAAGAGTGCTATGATGTCTCCCCTCAGCCTTCCCTTCTCAAGGGTAAACATGCCCAGTTCTTTCAGTCTCTCCTCATAGGGCTTTGTTTCCAGACCCCTGATCATCCTGGTTGCCCTCCTCTGAACACGCTCCAGCTTGTCTGCATCCTTCTTGTATTGTGGAGCCCAGAACTGGACGCAGATGAGGCCTAACCAGTGCCGAATAGAGGGGAACCAGTACCTCATGCGATTTGGAAGCTATACTTCTAGTTGAATTATATTTTTAACTTCTGTATATTTCTATTTATATGTTTTAATTGTACATGTTTTCATTTTGTAAAGGCACCTTGAGCCTCAGTATTGTAGGAAAGGGCACAGCAACAATAACAACAACAATATGATGTCCCCTTTCACAGAAGACAATTCTCTATTTGAAGGGGTGCCAGGGGACGGTCCTCTGTTTTGAAGGTGTCTTCTCTTTGAAGAGCTGTCCTGACCAATTCCAGTAAAGAACCAACCAATGGGAGATCTGGGCCTTGACGTTGCCCACCAACAGCAGACTGAGCAGGACAGATGGGTCACCTAATCACAGTCCTCCACACTAGGGTGAGATTAAGTTGAGATAATACTCAATTAATACTATGTTTTAATTGAGTATTATGTATTTTATTGTCTATTGTGGTTCCCCGCCTTGATCAAAATGGAGAGGCGGGTAAGAAATATTATTATTATTATTAATTGTATTTCCATTTAAATTACAATAATTAATTGCATTTCCACAAAGAAATGAGCGTATGCCAATTTTGTGCAAATCAGTGTCCTCTTTTCTCCTCTTTTTTTGGTGATCCATGTCATCTTTTTGTTGGTGATTCTCAAGTGGCCACCCTACTTGTTCACTTTCCTTCTCCGAGTGCCCAGAAGGAAAGGGCAAATCAAACAGGAGCTGCTCTTCTCTTTCTTTGGTCTTCTCACCAGCTGCACAGTTGGAGAGGGCAGGTAAACAGGTGCCAGGGAGGAAGAGCAGTGGGATCAGAGGGCTCTGGGGTTCAATGGCGAGCCCTCTGCTGAACTGTGGGCCTTGGGATGTGCCCATCTGTGCCAACCACTGGCACCGACCCTGCTATTATCCCTGCTCTTTAGGCCTTCTTCTGCCACCATCTTCCCTGTTTCTGCTTTCTCTCCATCATTTCTGCTTCTTTCCAGCAGACGGCTCTGAGGGGGCAATCCCACATCTCCCCATTTTCTTTCCCCTATGGGATACTACAGCTTGCCGTACATCAGCACGATCTGTTAATAAAAGAGTGCTAACAGAGAAAGAGAGCAAAACAAAATCGATTGTAAGCAGCACCGACAGATTGTCAATATGTTGTATGTGAATTTTTTTCCCCAGTTACATAAAAATGTCATAAGGCTTTCGGGGAGAAAAACAAAGAATTTTGTTCCTCTTCCAAAATATACTATTGGACACGCTGAAGACTTCGTTCTGCAGCTGTCACCCACAAGCTTTGGCATCCCACACTAAATTCAAAAACTCTGTTACCAAGGTGTTTTTTTTTTTAAAAAAAAAATCGAAGATCTGTCAAAACATTTTAATTACCTCAAAATATGGATTTTTATACAGCAGAGAGCCGCTGAGGGGAAGACATGAAAATACCAAACTGCATTGCTCTGAAGCCCCTGATTCTTAAAAGCGGTACCCAAAACCGTGCAAATGATGGGCAATTATAAATCCTTGAAATTCTTCACCCAAGCAATCCCAATTCTGGAACAAGAAATCCTGAATTCTGCAACTTCTCTAAATTATACGTATTGAACAAATTTCCATGATTCCTTTTATTTTTGCTTAGCATTGAAGCCATGAGGACCAGTAACTTAAAAACTAACACTCATGAGAACTGTGATTGTCAGAAAGCTGAATGATGCATGCAATACCACATTCTGCTTCACCAATGTTTTGCTTTTGCAGAATCACAGCACACACAAATCCAGTAGCAATCAAGGACAAAGATCCTTGAAATGGCAATGGTATATATTATTGGAAGAAATGACGACAGGTTACTCCATACAGCCCAACTAACGACTTCTGCCTATTATTTGAATCCAGCTAACGCAACTTCCCATGATGTTAAGACCTGCAAACCCACATTATTATTATTTTAAAAATATATATTTAAGACCAAATCTGGTACACAAACTTATAACTGCATACCTGATTAAGTGTGAAGGGTGGGTGGGTGGGTGTTGGATGCAT
This sequence comes from Elgaria multicarinata webbii, assembly GCF_023053635.1. NCBI lineage: Eukaryota > Metazoa > Chordata > Lepidosauria > Squamata > Anguidae > Elgaria > Elgaria multicarinata. Next base: position 102,826,460 of record NC_086177.1, on the reverse strand, counting down.
GTATAAATAGCTGTTATGTCACAGAAGGGGCAACCAAAATTCAGCTGCTTGCTTCTGTGTATTCCTTTAAAATTATTATTACATTTATATCTGACCTTTTTCCCTCCAAGGAACCCAAGGCAGTGTACATAGTCCTCCTCCTTTCCATTTTCCATTTCTCCTCTCCTCACAACAATAACAACCCTGTGAGGTAGGTTGGGCTGAGAGACTGTGACTGGCCCAAAGTCACCCAGTGAGCTTCCATGGCTGAGTGGGGATTAGAACCCAGACTTCCCGATTCCCAGTCCAACAGTCTAGCCACTACACCACACTGGGAATGACCCCAGTGCATGCCCCTTTCACAACTGTCAGGTGCCTATCTATTTTGCGCTCGGGTATTTATACCCACGTAGAAAATGTCAAGCGCAAAGCCGCCCCACAGCACTGAGTGAACAGCAACTCCTTGCTTCGCTTGGGCAAAACCATGAGAGGGGTGTCCGCATGTGGGCCCAAGATTAACATTTAGGAGTTCACTTCAAATCTCCCAACGCTCATCTTTATTGCAAGAACATCTTTGCATGGACTAAAATGGCGCCTGTCCCACAGATATCCATACAGCTGCAGTATCACTCTGGAGATGCCCTTCCCTCAATGAAAAAAAACATGACAGGGAGAGGCTGTGGCTCAGAGTTAAACTACACACACGCTTCTACATATGTGTCAGAGAAGACACTGCCCTGCCATTCCTTTCCCTCCCCCAAACCCACCAGAAGTGGCAGCCAATGTTGTGGAATGGTGGTGGTGGTGATACACATGATGACATGTTACAGGTAAGTGGAACTCCATGCTATGGTGACAAGAGGTAATACAACATGAGGAGGCTGCTATTCATGGCCTTTCTGTGGCTACTATAATGTCTAGTCTGGCCCTGGGTGGTGGAAACCTAGCATTGGAGAGGGGCTTAGAGGCCATCTAGGTCAACCCCGTGGTTTGATGCAGGATGGGCCTTCCAGACTTTACTTGAAGACATCCACCAATGTAAAGCTCTCTCTACCCTAAGGAAATGGTGCCACTGTCAAACTGCTCTTACCACTGACCTAACATCCAATGGAAACCCATCCTCCAGTAAATTAAGTCTAGCAAGGCAAAACTCTATGCATGTTTAGGCAGAAAAGGTCCCTACAACTCCCAGCTGGGGAATGTTGAAAGTTGTGGGATTTCTCTCTCTAAACATGCGTAGGATTGCATCCTGAATCTAGATCTGGTCTCCGCGGTAGCAGAAAACAAGTCTTTGCTGTCCTCCATGTATTTTAAGTACATTCTCCAGGCTAAACCTTTCCAGCTCCCTCAACCTTTCCTCATAAGACTTGCTTTCCATATCCCCAACTTTTTCCCAGCCTCACCTAACCTTCGGGCCCTCAGCTTATGTTGGACTACAACTCCCATCATCCTAAACAATTGACCACCCCCACCCCGTCCCACTGGTTGGAAATGATGGGCACTGTGGTCCAACATCAGCTGGGGACCCAAGGTTCAGAAAACTTGCTGCGTGGCAGGGGTGGGCAGTGGGTAGATCTCTAGATGTTTGGGATTTCAACTCCCAGAAACCCCTGCTGGCATGGCCAATGTTCAGGAACGCTGGGAGCTGACTTTTAAAATATCTGGACATCTACTTTCTGCCAAGGAAGTAGATTCCTGGGCTGCAACAGAAGGCCCCAGGGTCAACTACTGACATCCTGGAAACAGGACAGGAAATATCCCTGGCTGAGCCCTTGGAGAACCATAGCTAGGACATTGAATGTGAAGTCATACAGAGAAGTAGTCTGACTTAGGGTAATACAACTTCATATGTTCAACATGGATACTGTCCTTTAAGCTCTGCATAAGCAATTTGCAATTCCTCATTAGCAATTTTTCTTCGTTAGCAATTGTTCAATAAGACAGATGTTGTTACACAGAAGAGGGACTCCTTTGTGGTGGCACCTGATTTGTGGAATGATCACCCCTGGTATTCAGGAGGCACCAACACCACCATGCTTTAATTGCCAATTAAAGACCAATTTCTTTACCTAGGCCTTTCAAGAGTGATTGTGTTTACAATTATGGTGCTGTTTTAGGATGCTTTTAGGATGTTTGTTAGGAAGTTTAAACAATGTATACTGTGTTTTTAATCAGTAGTTTATGTATTTTATACTTCTTGTTGTTTCCTGCCTCAATCAGGATGGAGAGGCGGGAAAGAAATATTTATTAGTTGTAGAAGTAGTAGTAGTTGTAGTAGTAGTATTAATTATTATTATTATTATTTGCTTTTAAAGTTTTTATTAATGTTTTAGCAATTTCACGGTTTTTAATTGTATTTTAATGTACATTATAATGTAGTTTGTGAACCACTTAGAGGTGTTTTCAAATATGTTCAAAGGTATATAAATCTATTAAATAAATCAATAAAAATATTTGTTGTTGTAGCGGCAAAGCATAGGAGCTTGGAAGCTGTTCGCACTGCATCCGCTAAGCATTATTTTTTAAAACAATAAAAATATTCTATTCAGTTTTATTTAAACACAAAGATGGAGTTAATGAATCACTACAGTGGTTCAAAAGGCTTTTTCCTTCTCAAATGTGTCCTGTTTTGCCGCATCCTTGAAAAACAGTCGCTTGCAAGCCAGGTCCTTTGAAATTAGACAAAACGGCAATTACAGACAGGAATAATTACGCTCTTCAAATTGACACCCTAACTGGCTGCAACCAATACTTGGCTTGTTATTGTTCATTGACATTTTCTCCTACCATGTAAACTCTGGAGGTGTGAGGTAGGAGCAGAGTAAATCATTAAACAAGTACATTTTGATTTAAATGCTTCAGTATTTTTAGCTAGGTTTTATATTAAAATTAAACTTTCCCACAAGCCAGACTTCCCCAACCTGGTGCCCACCAGTTGTTTTGGACAACAGCTTCTATCAATCTTGACCACCGGCTATGTGTTGGTCTACTACATTGGGAGAGGCTGCCATATGCCTTAGGGATTCTCAGACAGGGTGATTATAGATGCAGGATCAGAGGCAGTAAGTCTATATATACCATGGGTAACATTCTGGGCTCCACAATTCAAGAAGGATGCAGTCAAGCTGGAGCGTGTTCAGAGGAGGGCAACCAGGATGATCAGGGGTCTGGAAACAAAGCCCTATGAGGAGAGGCTGAAAGAACTGGGCATGTTTAGCCTGGAGAAGAGAAGATTGAGGGGAGACATGATAGCACTCTTCAAATACTTAAAAGGTTGTCACACAGAGGAGGGCCAGGATCTCTTCTCGATCCTCCCAGAGTGCAGGACACGGAATAATGGGCTCAAGTTAAAGGAAGCCAGATTCCAGCTGGACATCAGGAAAAACGTCCTGACTGTTAGAGCAGTACGACAATGGAATCAGTTACCTAGGGAGGTTGTGGGCTCTCCCACACTAGAGGCCTTCAAGAGGCAGCTGGACAACCATCTGTCAGGGATGCTTTAGGGTGGATTCCTGCATTGAGCAGGGAGTTGGACTCAATGGCCTTGTAGGCCCCTTCCAACTCTGCTATTTTATGATCCTATGATTCTATGGGTGCTGTTGCACCATGTCCTGCTCTGTTGGTCCCTGGTCGGCAGCTGGTTGGCCACTATGTGAACAGAGTGCTGGACTAGATGGAACCTCCATCTGATCCTGCATCAGGGCACTTCTTAAGTTCTTACGTTCTAGAACTAGGTAAGATGCAGTGAGGGACTAAAGAAGTTGAGACTTTCGAGTTTACCAAAAAGATGAAAGTGAGTGCAAGACACGTCTAGGTTTTTGAGGGCCGTTAGGCAAGTTATCCTCAATGGACTCCCTCTCTTAGTGAGTCCACCATCTGCTATTGCTCCTCTTCCTCATCACTTGCTTGCTTGACAGGCAGAGAGCCAGGGAGCAAGTAGGCCGTGGCATCTGTCCTCCTCCTTCCCACCACTACCATTGCCTGGGCCAGAGTGAGAGGCGGGTGAACGAGCAGGTTACAATGATGATGATGATGATGAATTCCAGGGGTCTTGTCAGCGGGGCCCTACTAGGGGATGGGGGTCCTTGGCTGGTGCCCAACTGTGCCTACCCTTGACACCAGTCCTGGGTATGGAGAAAGTAGAGAGAAGTTTCTTTCTCTCTCTCTACAAACAAAGTTTTCTTTCTTTCATGCAAAGTATAATTGCAGCATGTGCTTTCACAAGATGTAATGCTAGAAAGCCACTAGTGCCTTCAACAGACGTAAAGGGGATCCAATAGTTTTAAGGGTGGTGAGGCTGTTTCGTCACAATAGCTACATGGAGATTGCATGTTTAAAGGTAGCATTGCCTTCATGCCTTACTTGTGGGCTTTCTATAGGCATCTGGCTGACCACTGTTGGAAACAGGGCACTGGGGTAGATGCATTTTACATTCATATTTTACCTTTCTCTCTTCCCCATGTTATCCTCCCAACAACCCTGTGAGGTAGGATAGGCTGAGAGATTTAGAGCGCAATCCTATGCTTGTTTAGGCAGGAAAAAAAAATCCTACAACTCCCAGCATGTCCCAGCCAGCCATGACTGATTGGGAAATGCTGAGAGTTGTAGGCTTTCTTGCTGTCTAAACACGCATAGCATTGCACTTCAATCGACTGTACTGAAATCACCTACAAGCTTCATGGCTAAGTGGGGATTTGAACCCAAGTCCCCGCAATCTGACACTGTAACCCAGCCTTTGCCAACCCTTTAGATGTATGGGACTGCAATTCTATGCTGGTTGGGAATGATGGGCATTGCAGTCCTAAACAACTGAAGAGCGTCAGAGTGGCAAAAGTTGCTCTAACCACTATACCATACACACTGTCCCTCTTCTGCCAGCTTGCTTCCCTCTTTCCACTGGAGAGACCTGGATGAGAGGGGTCAGTTAACACCCTCCACCCAGCCCCCAATGAAAAGGGGCTTGAGATTTCTCTTCTTTATCTTCCCCAGGAAGGGCACATGTAGAGGAATTTTGTCTTCCCTTACCCAAGAAAGGATGCAAATTCACCCTTTTGTAAAGCAGCGGACCCAGGGAAGTACCATTTCCCTTCGTGTTTGTGTGAGAAGGGATGAGATTTTCTTGGTACGTAGGGACCTGCACCTGTGCCCATTTCCTCCTTAGGCACAAGTGATGGGTTCCCACATACCAAGCAAGACGGTCAATGGTCCTGCATCTCCAAGCGAGGGTGCCTGGAGATGCAAAAAAATGAAGCCGCTTCCCCAAGCAAAATCCAGACTTGAGCAACTACAGATATACCTATGCATCTAATATATCAACACATCCTCGTACCTTTGTCCACCATTGTTTTCATCGTAACATGGACAAGATTGAACACAACCAATTTGGTCACTTGTATTTCTCTTCTGGATTTTCCACCCAATCACTCCGGACTGCTTCAGGTCCAGAGACATGGATGGCAGATTTCTTTGCTTGCATAACTGACTCTCTCCTCCCTCCCACCAACCCCCCTCCCTCTCTCTCTCTCTGCACTTCCATCCCCAAATTTGAAATGCTTGGCTACACTGAAGCCTGGAACCGTTGAGTATAGCGGGTGAAAACGGAGGAAAGCAGGTGTGTGTGTGTGACAAATAGATTAGTGGCTATAAGCTGATCAGAAAGGATTTTCTATCTTCTTCTGAGCAATGGTTTATAAGACACACCTAAGGCTGCCAAATCTTTCTGAAAACCATGAACACTGCCCACACACCAGACATTTGTTAGATTTGGCTGTGGGTACTCATGTTAGGGAGAAGGGTGTTTGAAGAAAATGCACTCTGCATATGCTTTGAGGCAGGTTTCCCACACCTAGTGCCCTCCACACGTTTTGGACAACTCCCTGACCATTGGTGATGCCGGCTGAGACTGATGGGAGTTGTAGTCCAAAGCATGCGGAGGGCATCAGGTTGGAGAAGCATGCAATCCCTTCCTCTCTAGACAGCTTAGAGATGTGGGGATAACAGGAGCAAACCGTTAAATCCAAATACCAGGGATAATGCCGGTGCAGCCAGTCTCAGGGTTTCAGATTGAAACAGGAACCTGGGGATACCCCCTGGTGGAAAAAGGCGTGGTCCAAAAGCGGTAGTGCGGTGTAGTGGCTAGAGCCTTGGGCTACGACCTGGGTTCAAATCTCCTCTCAGCCATGAAGCTCACAGGGTGACTTTGGCCAGTTGCTTTCAGCCTAACCTCACAGGGTTGTTGTTAGGCTAAAAGGAGAGACGGGGAGGGGGGGGAAGAAGGGGATAATAACGGCAATAATCATTAATGACGTTTCCAACCCAGTTCACTGTTTCCAGTTAACCAGCCAAGGGGGGGAATTGAGAAAGCGGCGGCAGCAGCTGCTCCATCCTTACCCTGCTTCCCTCCCCCCCGCCCCGCTGCAATCGGAGGCGCTGCTCCTCCCCTGCAATCCATAGCCCATCCTGGGCCAGACCGGGCAGCGCACGCACGCACTCACCTGCTCCGCTCCCTTTCGCTTGGAGCCCCAGCCCCGGCAGCCATCTTGCTCCCGGCCTACCCTATTACAGACTTCGCCGGAGCGCTCTGCATTATGGGGGTTGTAGTTTATTCTCTCCCACCCACCCACCCTCGCCCGCAAGGCGGCGAAAGATGCCCTCTGCCGCAGCGGGTCACTGCGGCAACTGCGCGTCTTTCTTTCCCGTCTTGCAAGGAAGCAGATGACGGGCGAATTGGCAAGGCAAAGACCTGTCCAAGCGAATACTTAGCAAGGCTTTTCCTTTTATTTCGTGACAAAATAGAGACAGATCGGCAGCTACCTTGCGGGGGGCCGAGTGCCTCTGGGCGCGTGCAGAGTCCCTTCCCGGGGAAAGATGTATTTATTTATTTATTTATTTATTACATTTCTATACCGCCCAATAGCCGGAGCTCTCTGGGCGGTTCACAAAAGACAAAAGACAGCTTTCGGTTAGCAAAACAGCCCTAAATGACGGAGAGCCACTTTTTTTTATTTAATTTTTTTTAATAAATAAATAAATAATCACATCTCAAACAGAAAGGAACAAGCAATCCATACAACTCAGGCGCGAGCTAATTCGAACAAAAGCCGGCAGCTTTTATATATTTTGTTTTGTCTTGTCTTGTTTTTTGGTAAGCTGCCCAGGGAACTTGCCAAAAAGAGTGGTTAAGCTTCCTTAAATTCATAAATAAAATAGAAACAAAATGTATGTATGCCGTTTCTACCTCATTTTATCCCCCACCCCCACCCCCACATATCATAACAAGCACATTTGCACGTGCAGATTTAGTTTTCTGGCCATTATTGTGAGGGAGGAAGCAGCAGCCAGGCACCTCTCCACCTGGGTCCAGCTCCAGCTGAGAGCCCCCTCCCTCCTGCTGTCAACTGTAACTGCTGAACTTTGCAACTAAGATTGTAGTGCCTGAATTTGCTTTCCTTTTCCCCCTCCTCCTCCTCCTCCCTCCCAATCCCCTTTCCTTTTGTGTCATGTCTTTTAGATTGTAAGCCTGTGGACAGGGACTGTCAAGAAATACTTTTGTAAGCTGCCGTGAGAGCCTTTTTTGGCTGAATGGCGGCATAAAAATTCTTAAATAAATAAATAAAAAATTATTATTATTATCCCAGTATTGTAAGATAGGGGTCCAGTTCTTCTGATCATGTGTTTAGTGTCTTTCCTTTCTGAGAAAACCCACTGAATATCGTGTGCCTGCACAGAGGCACATATACAGGGTTGCCAACTACCTTGAGTTGCTTCAGACCGAGTGTCTCTGAGCACATTCAAAGTACCCTTTTTTCAGAGAAAAGAATTAATGTCCAGTTAGGAAAATAGTCCTAAACACGTCCGTTGTGCCTTTGTCGTTTTGAGAAATCCCAAGTGAAAAGAATATGCAACCATCTCTCCCAAATGTAAACAAGCAGAGTGCATTCCCCCCTCACTTCTACTTAACAGGGTTGCCAACTAGCTGGATGTGTTGTTGTTTTTTACCTTCCCATGTTGTTGCCAGAATTGCAGGATGCAAAGTCAGAAGAGGAAAAAATATATATCTAGTGAAGCTGTCAATGTGCCTAACACACACACACACACACACACACACACACACACCCCACACCACCCTGAGTATTCTAAGGAAGGGTATTGATTGGACACACAAGGCTTAAGGCTGTTCTTCAATTGGGTTTGTAATGCACATGTCAAAAATACATAAAAACACAGAGCCCTGATACTGGATCAGACCAAGGGTCCATCTAGTCCAGCACTCTGTTCACACACTGGCCAACGAGCCATCGGCCAGGGACTCACAAGCAGGACGTGGATGCAACTGCACCTTCCTACCCATGTTCCCCAGCAACTGGTGAATACAGGCTTACCGCCTCTGATATTCTTTTTTGCATAGTGGACAATGCAAAAGAAGCTCAAAGCAGTGGAGGTTGGTGGCTCTGGTGTCAGTGGACAGCTTTTATATATTTTGTTTTGTCTTGTCTTGTTTTTTGGTAAGCTGCCCAGGGAACTTGCCAAAAAGAGTGGTTAAGCTTCCTTAAATTCATAAATAAAATAGAAACAAAATGTATGTATGCCGTTTCTACCTCATTTTATCCCCCACCCCCACCCCCACATATCATAACAAGCACATTTGCACGTGCAGATTTAGTTTTCTGGCCATTATTGTGAGGGAGGAAGCAGCAGCCAGGCACCTCTCCACCTGGGTCCAGCTCCAGCTGAGAGCCCCCTCCCTCCTGCTGTCAACTGTAACTGCTGAACTTTGCAACTAAGATTGTAGTGCCTGAATTTGCTTTCCTTTTCCCCCTCCTCCTCCTCCTCCCTCCCAATCCCCTTTCCTTTTGTGTCATGTCTTTTAGATTGTAAGCCTGTGGACAGGGACTGTCAAGAAATACTTTTGTAAGCTGCCGTGAGAGCCTTTTTTGGCTGAATGGCGGCATAAAAATTCTTAAATAAATAAATAAAAAATTATTATTATTATCCCAGTATTGTAAGATAGGGGTCCAGTTCTTCTGATCATGTGTTTAGTGTCTTTCCTTTCTGAGAAAACCCACTGAATATCGTGTGCCTGCACAGAGGCACATATACAGGGTTGCCAACTACCTTGAGTTGCTTCAGACCGAGTGTCTCTGAGCACATTCAAAGTACCCTTTTTTCAGAGAAAAGAATTAATGTCCAGTTAGGAAAATAGTCCTAAACACGTCCGTTGTGCCTTTGTCGTTTTGAGAAATCCCAAGTGAAAAGAATATGCAACCATCTCTCCCAAATGTAAACAAGCAGAGTGCATTCCCCCCTCACTTCTACTTAACAGGGTTGCCAACTAGCTGGATGTGTTGTTGTTTTTTACCTTCCCATGTTGTTGCCAGAATTGCAGGATGCAAAGTCAGAAGAGGAAAAAATATATATCTAGTGAAGCTGTCAATGTGCCTAACACACACACACACACACACACACACACACACACCCCACACCACCCTGAGTATTCTAAGGAAGGGTATTGATTGGACACACAAGGCTTAAGGCTGTTCTTCAATTGGGTTTGTAATGCACATGTCAAAAATACATAAAAACACAGAGCCCTGATACTGGATCAGACCAAGGGTCCATCTAGTCCAGCACTCTGTTCACACACTGGCCAACGAGCCATCGGCCAGGGACTCACAAGCAGGACGTGGATGCAACTGCACCTTCCTACCCATGTTCCCCAGCAACTGGTGAATACAGGCTTACCGCCTCTGATATTCTTTTTTGCATAGTGGACAATGCAAAAGAAGCTCAAAGCAGTGGAGGTTGGTGGCTCTGGTGTCAGTGGGGCAGTGACACTGTTCCAGAAGACTAGGATAGCTCCTTTAGAGTTCTGACTGAAACCCAGAGTGGATTCATCATCCCACTGACAACAGAACCACCCCCCTCTACTGGCTCAACCACAATTAAAGCGTCACATCTGAAAAAGGCCTTAGATTCTACCTAACACACAAAAGGTCTTGGACTCTAGCCTATAACTTCGCCACTTCAGCTCTTGCATAACAAAACTGCTTCCTTCTCTACAATCTTAACAGAATATAGGCAACTACTGCTGTGAGTTTCCAGTGCCAAAATGTATCAGACTTTAATCCATCACAATCCAGTTCAAGCTGACTGAGGATCATGGGAGACGTAGTTCAACATATCTAGAAGGCCCCAAGTTGGCTAAAGGCGAGTTTATTGTATAGTTTCCATGCCATTGAGAACGTTGGTATATTAGTCAGGCTTCCAGTTCTCTTTTCACACAGCCGTGATCCGTCAGACACCAGGGTATTCAATTTAGCTCCACCTGAAGCAATCCCTCTCGGCTTTCAGGCAGTGAAAACAGAATGTCAGAATTCTTGATTAAAATAACTGGCCCAAAATAGCAGCTAATTATTCTCTCTTCCATTTCCTGTCTTAGTGAGAGGTTCTGTGAGAATTGATTAAAGCCCTTGGAGAAGAATGAGCGTGTTGCCACCCGCACATGGGAACGTCGTGTCCTTTCTCCTGTTGGGATACTCACAAGGCTGAGAATGGTAGGCTGAATTTCCATATACAACAAAACAGGCAGCAGCCACTTCCTGAACACAAGAAGCTGTAAAGTGGCCGTGTGCCCTCCTGTTTAGAGAACAGTCCACTATTTGAAGGATATCAATGGACAGTCCTTTCTTTGAAGGTATCCTCTATTTAAGGGTTGAGGGAAATTTTAAAGACACTCTAGAGCAGGTGCATTTGAGGGCTGGGCCTAGATAAAAAATATATTATTTTAAATATTTCTATTATTGTGAGCTGCCCAAGGAGCTTCGGCTATTGGGTGGTATAAAAATGCAATAAATAAATAAAATGTTAGGTAGGGTGACTGTATGGAAAGGAGGACAGGTCTTCTCTGTCTTTAGCAGTTGTATAGAAAAGGGGATTTCAGCAGGTGCCATTTGTATGCATGCAGCACCTGGTGAAATTCCCTCTTTATCGTGACCGTTAAAGCTGCAGGAGCCCTGTCCTCTTTTGTAGAGTGACCAGATACAAAAGTGGGCAGGGCTCCTGCAGCTTTAACTGTTGTGATAAAGAGGGAATTTCACCATGTGCTGCCTGCATGCAAATGATACCTGCTAAAATTCCTTTTTCTATGCAACTGTTAAAGACACAGGAACCCTGCCCTCTTTTTTTATATGGTCACCCTATTTTAGGAACCATGCCTATGCAGAAGTAAGCACAGCAAGTCCCTGCATGTGTATTTACAATTGAGCAGCAAAGAATCATCCAGCAGCACTTTTAAATACCATGTTTCTTCGATTTTAAGACGCACTTCCCCCCCCCATATAAACATCTCTAAAAATGGGGTGCGTCTTAGAATCGCGGGTGCAATTATTATTCTTAGAATCAAAGCTTTTTTTTCTGTTGGTGGTACTGAAATTAGTGTGCGTCTTACAACCGATGGCGTCTTACCATCGAAGAAATACGGTAGTATCCCAAATAGCCCACTTTTGCAGATCTACTCACAGGTACACAGGGAAAGCCTCTGCAAGATAAGGCTCAGAAGGAAGCAGGACTGAGTCACTCTGCAGCGCTTTCAAACTGCATATCTACTCAGAAGGAAGCATGGGCATTCATGCAGTGGCTTCCTCTCCCTCTTCTGCAAGAAGTTCTTATCTGTGATCAGCAGCTGATCCAAGATAAGTGCTTTCCCCTGCTTAGTGCTGAAAATGGGTGCCGTTTTCAGTGCTAAGCAGGGAGAAGCTGTCATCAGAGCCTTTCCCTCCACAGAAAAGGGGCAAGACCAGGGGAAGAAGCTTCCAGATTGGATGGAGAACCCCTGTGGATTTTATCAGGTCTGATATTAAAGGGAACGCAGAGGCCTTGAAGTTGTTCATTCTCAGTTAGCACCACACAGTGCCACACAGGGCATCCAGCACTCAGGCAGGGATGAACCCGGGATGATATTGGGATAAACCTTAGGTCTAGCTATGGCCCCAGTCTAACACTTTAGCCATTACACAGCCACACTGTCTCTAGCTCTTGCTCTGGGGAGGATTCCTCCCGTGGCAGCATGACAGGAACAGGGGGAGGGAGTGGGAGTTCTTTCCCCCCTCCTCTTTCTGATTCCTACCACATTACTAAGGCTAGGAGTTAAGAACACAAGCAGAACCAATGCTGGATCAGACCAAAGGTCCATCTACTCCAGCACTCTGTTCACACGTTGGCCAACCAGCTGTTGACCAGGGACTGACAAAGCAGGAAATGGTGCAATAGCACCCTCCCACCTATGTTCCCCAGTAACTGGTGTATATAGTCTTGCTGCCTCTGATGCTGGCGTTAGGGGGAATGCAATTTTCCTAGCACTACTACTACTACTACAGCACTGTGCTATGGGGAGTACCACATTTTGGACAAATTTGCACAAATTTTGTCACAGAAGCACAGCTTACCCCAATCTGATGCTCTCCAAAACATAACTTCTAAAACATCTGGAGGGCACCAGGTTGGTGGAGGCTGCATAAGAACATGTCCAGTAAATGTAGGAATTAGGATAAGATTTCTGTTTTCATCCAAACGCCAACTAGTTTTGTCTTTTGGTGGCTCAGCTCTGCAGAAGTTGGTGGCATATCTTGATAGATGTTTTAAATTACTTCCCAAGTCTGGAGCGTACATTCAGTGCTAATTGTCAACTCAGAAGAATGCATGGTTTGAATGGAGAGAGAGAGAGAGAGAGAGAGAGAGAGAGAGAGAGAGAGAGAGAGAGAGAGAGAATAGCCTGTAGGTTATTAAAGAATTGCAGCCATTAATTTGATTTTTAGAGTTTTGGTTTGCAAATTAATATACATGAAACAGTTCTATTAACACGTTTTGGGACTGATGCTGAAAATTGGGTTTCATAACCTCCCATTTGTATGTTGCTAATATCAACCATGAATAATTCATTCTGGAGAAGAAGAAAATATATTGAAAGAAGTCCCCCCACAGCAGCCTGTTACTAAGGCTATGATGACCCTGTGAGGGTGGTGGTGAGAGCATGCGTGGGGTGGGTGGGGGCACACGTTACCAAGGAGAGGGAACCTAGACTGGTCAGGGCCACAGCCAAATGTGTTTGGGTCAGCCATTTTCTTTCTGCCACCCCCTTTCCTCTCTCTCCCTCTCCCTGCCTGCCAAGCACGCTGCCAGGAAAGGAACAGATCACTACTGTAGGGGTTAGAATCCAGTTCCCTTGGAGCTTAGAGGAATCCCTACCACACAGTAGACCAATTGTTCATACCTCCAGACAATCACCTATATAGCCTGTCTCTCCTGAGTGTAGCCTGTCTTTCCTTCCCTGTCATTGATCAATCAGTGGCACCCAAAAGAATATATTGGGACCAAAAGGTGTCCATGTGGACAGAAGATCTCTCCATGATCAGACTTGCCTTTGGCTCCCTGTTCTTTTGCCTAGGTGTTCTGGATCCTCACTGAGCCTGACCAGTTGTTGTTGAGACCTTGGCCCATTTTTACCTGGGTGTTTTTCCCCTTAGGTCTTTGTCTTCATGGCCTTTGACTAGCCTCACCTGGCCAGCTCTTCCACTGCCATAGCACAGTGGTAGAACACCTGCTTTACATTCAGAAGGTCCCTGGTTCAATCCCTGGCATCTCCAGGTAGGGCTAGGAAAGAATCCTGCCTGAAACCCTGGAGAGCTGTTGCTGCCAGTCAATGTTGACAATACTGGGCTAGATGGACCAATGTTGTGGTGCCCTCCAGATCTATTGAATGGACCCCCCCACACACACACACACACTCTGGAAGCCCAGCCACTGAAGTAAAGAGCCTGCCTGTGCCTGACTCAGGTGTAGAAGCTTTCTCACTCACCAAGCCAGCCTGCCAGCCCAGCGGTACTGTCACACTGTGGAAATGTGGATGACTGACTTCTATGAGTCCGAGTGGAAACATGGACCCTCTCTCCCTCCCCCTCTGCCCACGCCCACAATCAGCAGCCAGTAAGTGTTTCCTGCTCCCCCAAACACTGTGATTGGAGGAGAACATGGTCACAGAAAGCGCTGTGGCTATTCCTAATTGGTTAGACACAGAAGTCAATATCAAAGATACCCCTCACCCCACTTAGTGTCTTCCAAATATGGAGATATTCAATTTAGACACCCACACACACCAGGATAATTCTGGAGGCTTTAGAAGCTCTGATTTAGCACGTCTCCGCTCTGATATTAATTGACAGGTTTGGAAGCGGCCAATCTCTGCTCTGGAAGATCGAATGCTCCACGGATGTTCGTGGTGACCAGATCATTACAGGGCGGAGTGCACACCCCTATTAAAGACTCTATTATTCCGGCAGGACTTGCCTTTTAAGAATTTTCTTGCGGACTGTTACATATTGTCGTATAATTTTATTTATTGTTTTATCTTAACTTGTTTAAATTGATTTTAACTTTGTATGCTGCCTTGAGTATTCTGTATATAGGGGGATATAAATAGAATTAATAATAATAATAATAATAATAATAATAATAATAATAATAATAATAATAATGCAAAGGCTGGACAGCTACTTGTGTGTGCTCTAGGTCTGGGTAACTTGCATTGAGCAGGGGTTGGACTAGATGCCCTACTAGAACCCCCTCCAACCATGGTATTCTATACACATTGAGGTTACTGTGCAAATGATCTTTCTTTCTCCTTTGTAAGGATAACAATACACATCCTCCTTCCCCTCCTGATTCATGTGGCACAAAATTGGTTGGGGTTTTGTTGTTATTCCTTGAACACTGAAATAATCTTATTAGGGATGTTGCTTAAACTGGGAAATGGTCAAAGCACAAACTGAAATATCCAACTTATCTGAAGGGTCATAAACAAAACGAAGCAGCCGGCGAACGGCACTCAGCGATGCACCAGGTGAAATGGCATTTAAATTGCTATGCTGCAAAAAAAAGAAGAAGAAGAAAAGTCTGAGAGTCATTGGGAAGGAGGAGAGGAAAACGACGCCTGCAAAGAAAACTCCCGGAGCAAAATAGAGCCATTTCAGCCCATTAAGAGAGACAGAACATTCCTCTTTCTAATTCTCTAAACAGATGGTCTGACACAGTTGGTAATGTTGGAAGGTGCAAATTTCATCTCGCTCATTCCGGCACAAGTGGAAAATAACACCAAGAAAGGCATTTGGTGTGGGGGGGGGGGGGGAGGGAGGAGAAAAGGATGCTGAACAGCACAGGTGCGGGAAAACAATCAAGCATGAAACTATTAGGAGAAGAAAGTTATCATCAACGGGACTTGCTTCCAGGCAAATTTGTTTAGAGAATGGTGGCCAGGTGTCTCCCTTTACAGAGGACAGTCCTCTATTTGAAAGGTTGTCAGAGGACAGTCCTCTGTTTGAATGTGTTCCATTTTTGAAGGTCTCTCCACTCCAAGCCTGGTTTAAAGATAAAGGCTTCCAAGAAGGAAGAGGAAGAAGGAGTCTTGGGGCGGATCTACTCAGCGTACTGAAGGCAGTTGCATGCGCCTCCAGTGCACCCCGAAAATGATTGTGTAGATCCTGCCCTGGAAGAGGCGGAGGAAGAGGCGGAGGAGGAGGCGGCTGGGAAATCTGGCCACGTCCTTGCCACCACCGCCGCCCACCTCCCCGCCGGCCTTCTGCTGCTGGCGAAAGAGCCACCTGGGTCAGAGAGCTCGGCGGGGAGGTGGGCGGCGGCGGTGGCAAGGACGTGGCCAGATTTCCCAGCCGCCTCCTCCTCTGCCTCTTCCTCTGCCTCTTCCAGGGCAGGATCTACACAATCGTTTTCGGGGCGCACTGGAGGCGCACGCAAGTGCCTTCAGTACGCTGTGTAGATCCGCCCCTGGACTTGCCCATCCATAGTTAGCACCTGGACAGAAGACTAAACAGGCAAACAGGTGCCCTGGTCACAATCGTCCCCCCACCGTGGTGATATGGTGAGATGAATTGCACGTCTGTTTAAATGACAGTAATGCATGTATACTGTACATATAAGGTAGCATCTGCAAATTAGGGATGACGGAGACATTTATGTAGGGGATGGATTTCTAGGTTCGTTTCAGTTCCTGCTCTGGTGCCTGGCTTGATCTGCAGTGGGTCAGGCCGACTTGGGTATTTTGCACATCACCCCTCCCCCGCAGGTTCCACGATTTGCACACATTTCTGAGCCATTTGCACAAATTCAGCTGCAATTTGCGCACATTCAACCATGATTAGAGCAAATGGCTCAGATATTTGTGAAAACTGTGGAACATGCAAAACAAACACACAAAACACCTTCAGTGGGGTACATGGAAAAGCCCGCAGCGCACTTTGCAAACACAAAATGAGCCATACATGCCATGGAACTCTGTTGCGTAATAATAATAATAATAATAATAATAATAATAATAATAATAATGGATTCCCCAGTGATGGACATTCCTAATGTAAATCTTCTTTCTCTTTAGCCCTCTTTTTTCGTCAATGTGGGGCTCACCCCCTCACCCCGACATAGCCCCCACTCAAAACATGGAAAGGAAGAGATTCCAGGCCCAAGATGTCATCACCTCTGCCTGTGTTTCTTCTTGTGTTTTGTCACATGTGAACTGTCCAGACAATAGTACTGTGGGATACGTAAAAGGCCTTGTTTTCAGTGGGGATGAAGGTGTTCACCCACAACTGCATGTGCAGCGGTGTGCCAAGCAATCAGGACCCCTGATCACACAGGGGGAGCAATCATGATGAGCACGTACACAGATACAGCTGTGGCACATGTGGAATTAGGGGCAGGAGCAGCGGCATTGTCCAGCTTCCACCTTCTCCATGCATTTCATTCTGATGACGGCTCTGCTACATGTGAGAAACAGGGTCTAATAATAATAATAATAATAATAATAATAATAATAATAATAATAATAATGAATTTATTTCTTACCCGCCTCTCCACTCCAATCAAGGCAGGGAACAAGAATAAACGATAAAATACATAAATAATAAATAAAAACTTAAGTGATTTGGGCTCCCCTAATTGGAAATCTTACACTCATAGGAAGCTGTGGATAGGGAGACATTTTTCTCCCTCTCTCTTAATACTAGAACCTAGTGGGGTCATCCCATGAAGTTGATTGGTGGGAGATTCAGGACAGAGAAAAGAGGCAGCTGGACAGCCATCTGTCAGGGATGCTTTAGGGTGGAGTCCTGCATTGAGCAGGGGGTTGGACTCGATGGCCTTGTAGGCTCCTTCCAACTCCGCTATTCTATGATTCTATGAAAAGGAAGCACTTCTTCATAGAATCATAGAATAGTAGAGTTGCAAGGGGCCTATAAGGCCATCGAGTCCAACCCCCTGCTCAAAGCAGGAATCCTCCTTCACACAGCGCATAGTTAAATTAAGGAATCCACTATCACAAGATGCAGTGATGGCCACCAATTTGGCTGACTTTAAAAGGGGACTTGACAAATTCATGGAGGAGATGGGTATCAACGGCTGCTAGTCCTAATGGCTAAGTGCTACCTCCAGTATCGGAGTCAATGAGCCTATATACACCAGTTGCTGTGGAACATGCGCTGGAGAGTGGTGTTGCACTCATGTCCTTGTTGCACTCATGTACTTGCTATTTACTGTTTTACTCTGTACAGCACCATGTACATTGATGGTGCTATATAAATAAATAATAATAATAATAATGTCCTGTTTGTGGGTTTCCCATAGGCGGCTGGTTGGCTACTGTGTGAACAGAAAGCTGGACTAGATGGACCTTTGGTTGATCCAGCAGGGCTCTTCTTATGTTCTTAATGGCCATGTGCCTTTCACCAAACCAGACAGATCATTGGTCTGTCTAGGTTAGTAATATCTAAACCAGAAGTACAGAACCTCAGGCCAAATCTAGCCCACTTGGGACCCTAATCTGACCTTCTGAGGTTCCCTAGAGAGCCATGCCTCTTCCCCTGGCCCTCCCTCTTTCTCCCAACTGCTGATCATTTGTTGGTTCCTCAGCTTTTGGACAATTTCTCCCTTCCCCTCTAAAAGGTTGAAATGGCTCCCTTAAGGCCTAGTTACTGGCAGCAAGAGTTTTAAGCTGAAGTATGCTGGTATTTGGCCACCTCTTTGGCCCTCAGCCTTGTCCACCAGTGGAATGCACCCCCTGAGAGTTTCTCTGGAACTGAATTTGGGCCTCAGGTTCAACACCCCTGGTATAAATGGACTGGCCCTGGCTCTCTTTCCTAGCTCTCCATGAAGATGCCAGGAGCTGAACCTGGGCCCTTGTGCAAGCCAGACATGTCCTCTATCACTGAGCTCCAGCCCTTCTTGCTCAAGTATTGCATATGTGTTTCATGCCTCTTAAAAGCTTCGTGTGGCGCAGAGCGGTAAAGCAGCAGTTTCTGCAGCTGAAACTCTCCCCACGGCGTGAGTTCGATCCCAGCGGAAGCTGGTTTCAGGCAGCCGGCTTGGGTTGACTCAGCCTCCCATCCTCCCGAGGTCGGTAAAATGAGTACCCGGTTAGCTGGGGGAAGGGTAACAACGGCCGGGGAAGGCAACGGCAAACCACCCCGCTATAAGGCCTGCCAAGAAAATGTCAGCGAAAGCTGGCGTCCCTCCAAGAGTCAGTAATGACTCAGTGCTTGCACGAGAGGTTCCTTTCCTTTTTCCTTCATGCCTCTTACTGAAGCCATAGAACAGCGGCACCACCTACTGACTTAATCAGCCTATGTGCTGCTTTCCTTGGGTAAGTCAACTAGCAAGTAGCTGTGAATGTGATTCTGCTCAGGGCAATACCCAAAGGCAACGTGTACCCATGTATATGAAGCACAGTGAGATCCAGCCTTTATTTTGGCTGACTTGAAGTTTCTGCTCCCCTCTGTTCAATTTCCTGGCACCTTTTACCCATTTTTATGTCTCTACCGGTTCTTTCTTTTTAGCTTGTTTACCTGCCTATTCCAAATGTTTTCTCTCTTTGCTGCTGAGCTACTGCAGACATTTCTTCATTTTATTGATAATAAGAATCACTTCTCGACCTTTTGGGTAAGGCCAAGTGTAATAATGGATTCAACCATCTGATTCTGTCTTAGAAAGAAGCATTTGTTTTCTTTCAGTCCCCCCTTCCGCCCAATAATTTGTACTTTTTCTCATTTCTTTTATTGGATTTTTAGCCCAATGCACACTCCAAGATGCTCTGAGGGTCAAGCTAGAATAATATTTGGGCTTACCTGCACAGAAACATAAATTGGGGATGGGTGAGACTCTCAGGTCCATCTCCATTGACTTCCTCTTTTTCTCACCTCAAACTCTGTTCTGCACAAAAAAAATTAACAGAAAAAACAATGTATTTTAGAGCATGTTTTTTTCAAATGGACACATGATGCTACTGCAAATCTGGCTGACACAGGCTCTGATTCAGGCTTGTTATCAGGCTGTGGGTCTGGGCTCAGTAGTGTGTGCTGCAGACCTCCCTTATCCAGATGGTTCCTCCTCCTCCTCCTCCTCCTCCACTGTGTCAGAGGCCCAGCTGCTGTTCAGAGGCAGGGTCATCAAGACAAGGCTCAAAATGGACCTAGCTCATATTTGGTGTGCAGTTTCTGAGCCAAGGGTAGGCATGGCGGGGCAGCTTCCGAGAGCCCACACTCCAGCAGAAGTCCACTGACAAGAGCCCCCTAGAGTTGCTCTTCCTCGTCACCATTGAAAACAGCTGCCTGTCATTCTGGCCCAGACAACAGTGAGGCTGGTGACGAGGAGCGGTAGATGCCATGGTCTACTTGCTCGTTGGCTTTCTCTGCTTGTCATGCAAGCCAGTGGGAGCCATGATGAAAACAGTGGTTGGGGCCAATGGTGGCAGAGAAGGTAAACAAACAGAGGCTCCATTCAGAAGACACCTTAAACCACGGCTTTAACCATGGTGGTTAAGCCAGAAAGCCGGGCTGTGTTCAATAGACACCTTAAACCACGGCTTTAACCATGGTGGTTAAGCCAGAAAGCCTTATTCACCTTCGTTAAAGCCATGGTTTAAGTGGCTTAACTACCGTGGTTAAAGCCGTGGTGTAAGGTGTCTTCTGAACGGGGCCATCGAGGGCCGCCACTGAAGGTGTCTTGACCTAGGGCCCTCAAAAACCTAGAGCCAGCCCTGGAGGGAGTCTAGTTTCCAAACGTACCCAGTTCTGTAAGAACATGAGAAGTGCCATGCTGAATCAGACCGAGTGTCCATCTAATCCAGCACTCTGTTCCCATAGTGGCCAGCCAGCTGTCGACCCGGAACCCACAGGCAGGACATGGTACAGCAGCACCCTCCCCAGCAACTGGTGTATTCTGGCTTACTGCCTCATTGCTAGGCCTATTCAGAAATGGCCTCCAAGTAGTATACGCTCAATGCCTGGAGGTGG